>NW_004955425.1:5418134-5428611 GCF_000276665.1 Chinchilla lanigera | reverse complement strand
AGCAAGGTACTGTGGCAAAAAAAAAAAAAAACCAGACCTGAAGATCAGTGCAACAGATTAGAAGATGCAGACACAGCTACAAACACACTCAGGTACCTTATCTTGGACAAAGGGACCAAACATGTTCACTGGAAGAAAGATAGCCTCTTCAATAAATGGTGCTGGAAAAACGGGCTTTCCACATGCCAAAGATTAAAACTAGACCCATGTCTTTCACCATGCATTAAACTAAGATCAAAATGGATCAAAGATCTAAATATTAAAACAGAAACACTAAATTTATTGGAAGAGAAATTAGGTAAAAATCTTGATGACATAGCAGTAGGCAAAGAGTTCATGAACAAAAACCAAACTGCATGGGAAATACTTCAAAGAATCAACAACCAGGATCTTATCTTACTGAAAAATTTTTGCATAACAAAAGAAATCACCAATAGAGGAAAAAAAGGAAACCCACGAATTGGGAAAAAATTTTAGCCAACTGCCCCTCAGACAAAGGACTTCTACCTAGAACATATAAAGAATTAAAAAAAAAAAATCTGGCCCCCTAAATTCAAAGACCCAATCTAAAAATGGGCATCTGATGAGAATACACACTTCTCAGATGAAGAAATACTAATGGCGAATAAATACATGAGAAAATGTTCAGCATCATTAGTCATTTGAGAAATGCAAATTAAAACAACACTGAGATTTCATCTCGCCCCAGAAAGAATGGCTATCATTAAGAAATCAACCAACAACAAATGCTGGCGAGGCTGTGGAGAAATAGGAACTCTTCTCCACTGCTGGTGGAAATGCAGACTGGTGAAACTAGAGTGGAAATCAGTTTGGAGATTCCTGAGCAAACTAGGATTAGAGGTCCCATTCAACCCAGCTATTCCCCTTCTGGGTATTTTCCCAGAATTAAAGGCATTATACCACAGTGATATATGTGCACCCATGTTTATAGCAGCACAATTTGTAATAGCTAAATCTTGGAAACAACCCAAATGTCCATCAACTGAGGAATGGATTAAAAAAGATGTGGTATTTTTATACAATGGAGTATTAGCTATAAAAAAAAAAGACAAACTAGAGGCTTTTATAAGTAAATGGATGCAACTAGAGACCATACTCATACATGAAATAAATTGCACACACATGTGTAAACATCATATTGTCTTTGTGGTGTAGGAACCTGAAAGAGTAAGTAAAACTCAAAACGTACAATATATGGTATGAAAGGAAAAGAAATTGCTCAAAGGAAGGAACAACTGGGATGAGGGAAAGAAGAAAAAAAGAAGGAAGAAAGGCAATATATATATGTGTGTGTGTGTAGAAGAATAGCTGGGATAATTGTACTGCTGATATGTGATGGTATATTGAAAAGAATAGTTAATACTTAAATTTTTTTATATTCTGACCAATTTTGCATGCTTGTATCTGGTAATCCGAGCAACTAATTTGAAGACAACAATATGCAATGGAACAACCATTGGTGAATTCCTACCATCTGGTTTAGTGAAACTCTGTATTATCTCTAATGTTTTATCTAATAATTATTTTTTAAATTCTCTTTAATGGTTTGAACAATCTTCCATTCTTACATCTGCTAATCTGAGCAATGTAGTTGAAGATAACAATATGTAAAATAAGAACCACGGTTAATTCCTATCTTTTTGTTTTGAAACCCTGTATCACTTTTAATGTTCTTGCTTTGTTTTATTTATGTTTGTTATGTTGGTATGCTGTTATTGTTCTTTTTTTTCTTTTACTACACTCTTTTAAAAAAAAGAATATCTCCTTCTTTTTCTCCCTCCCATAATGCTACATAATATTTGTGCTAATGCTTCATCTTAGAGGTTTCAATACTCCTTTCCAAATATTATTTCCTGTGAATTTGACCAGAACTTGGAGATAGCCTATACAAAGACTTTCATCCAACATTCTGTAAAGGAGGAATCTGAAGGTCTGAGAATGACTTCTGATGTCACTCAAAGAACATGAGACACTATATTGCTTGCGATTATTAGGTTTTTCTATTGCATTATATATTTCATGCTTGAATATAACCAGACAGAGCATTTTGTCATTGGAAAACTCTCAGGAAAAATGTTCCCTCATTTAATATCTGCATATACTGCATCCTCTCCATTTCTCTTTCTTCTTTTTTTTAAAAAAACTGGTTTTAAAGTTAATTTTCTTGGTACACTTTTGACATACATAATAATCACATTCACCATAGGGAATTTGTACTTGTACCTAATATATCCTAATTCTTTTTTGCCCATTCTCTTCTCTTCCCTTCAATCTTCTCCCTTCCCTTTTACAAAACTTTGTTTCTGTTGTTTCCTTCCATTCTTTTTAAAAATTTTTATCCCTATTTCCTCCCTTCCTTTCCCTCCCATCCCTTTTCCCATTTCCCTTGTTCCCCTTCTCATTTGAGCATTTTCTTCCTACTTTACAATATCTATCATCCATTTTGGTCCCTACTTATCTTTTCTGTTTCTAGCATGAGAGAAACAATGTGATATTTAAACATGTGTCTAATTTATTTCACTTAAAATTTATTCTCAAGGTGCATCCATTTATCTAAAAATGCTTCAAGCTTCTCCTTCTTGTTAGTATGCATGTGGGCTTTGCAGTGTGGAGAAGGCTTGCAATCCCAATCAGGGGGTGGAAGACACCCCCACAGAGGTACTTCTTGCAGTTCCCCAGCATTCACAGGTGTATGTGAGTACACCAGCAACCACTGCATCAAGAAGTGAGGCATACATGTGGGCAGAAGCATGTAACTCAAGCTTCCTGATTCAAATATTGACCTTCTGGAGTAGTAACCATGTGACAATAGAAAGCATCAGAGGCAAGCCCAGTTCTGGGGTGGGCTGGTCTGACTATGTGGTTAGTATATTGTAATATTTTAATCAACAGAGGAGAATACTTTAATCAACAGTGGATCAGAGCAGGTCACCTCAGTAAGGTCAGTGCCCTGAGCAAGGCAGCCATTAGAACACTAGAGGGACAGTGACGCCTATGTCCCAGGATGGGGAGGTAGGGGCACATGCATACTACTTCCTGTGGTGGTCTCCATCAGGACATCAGGACACAGCTGTTTCTCCTAACCATGGGGCATGGGATCTACTCCTTGACTCAGCTCAGGATTCTCAGTTCAGAGAAGAAAGGCATGTGTGTGGAGCAGAGGAAGTAGAAAGGAAACGAATGGGCAGAGCTTACAAAAAAAGGCATATTCAAAGAAAATTCGGGAGAAGAAATAGATATCTTTTCTCAGCATGAATTTCAAATAATCACCACTATCAAAAACATTTTCACCTTGAGGATGTGGAGAGAGAAGTAAAGTCACCAGCCTACTGCCTGATTCTACTCTTAATAGATATATGGAAACCCTTCTAAGTCACTTCCTCTATGTTTGGAGCAGTAGCTTTGACTTTGTGTTAGGTAGATGGTTGCCGGGGAGCTAATAATCTTTGATTCAAATTGTTAGGGTGAACTGATACTGTTTCCCAAAGTTAACAAGGCCTCAGTGATGCTTCTGTGACTCTAGTCACTTGATGGTTCTGATTTGATGATTTTGGAGTGCAGCCTAAGGTTCTGCACTTCTAACAAGCTCAGATGATGCTATGATGTGAGTCTATAGGTTATGGAAGCACAGTGGCATTGGGGATAGCTTACACTATTCATGTGGTTTTACACTCTGATGTTTTTCCTCTTACCATGAAACACCTTTTTACTTAACCCCTTACATAATAATCACTCTTTAGCATTTTTAATAACTACATATTTTAGTTAGTTGAATATATAGTGATTTATTTGTTCATACACCTTTTATTTGAAATCTAAAATGTCTCCTGATTTTTGCTATTATACATTACTCTTTTGTTTTATGAAAAATAAAACAAAATTTCATCATAACAGAGTAATAATAGTTAATGTACCATGTACCATTATTTTCAAAGTAGTTACTCAGAATACAAGCCATACAGCAGTAAGAGTCTTACAAAAAACAAAGCATATATATTGAATTATTTTTGTAAGATTCTTTAAAAAAAATGTAACACAAAACTTTCTTTTCAATGAAGATAAACAACTAATACAAATTAGCATATATTTAATTATTTTGGAAACAATCAAATATGTAATTTGGGAAAGTATTTTAAATTCTCTCTATTTCTTATCTTCTCATTTATCATTTATCTCTCTTCTATTTTGTTGTCTTTATCTATCTATCTATCTATCTATCTATCTATCTATCTTGTCATGTAAGAAAAACCTATGTCATGCTATATTTGAGCTGTGTGTCTCACTTATTTCACTTAACAATATGTTCTCAAATTGAGTCCATTTATCTATGGCAGAATAATACTTTATTGTGTATAAATACCACACTTTCCTTATCCATTCATCTACTGATGGACATATACACTGTTTATAAGATCTAAATTGTATATTATAAATTGTGCTGCTATAAATGTGAGTACGCATGTGTCCCTGTAAGATGATGCATTTAACTCTTTTGGAAAGATACCTAGAAGGAGGATAGCTGGGTCAAATTGTAGCAAAAAATGACCCCCCTCATTGCCCAGGTAACCTCCAGTCTACTTTTAGTTCCTGTTACTTTTGTTTCCCAGAAACAGCTGGTCACTATGATGCACATTGTATGAACAAATCCGCAAATGACAAGCGACCCTGCCTCTGTACTTCCCTTTTGCAATAATAAACCTCCCTCCCTGACCCTTTGGGGCCTGATATTTTGAGGAATAAATCCCAATCAGGCCTGTTGACATTAAATAAATCTGCTTCCAAATCCTGGGTGACATTTCGGTGTTTCTGTTTCTCACTGCATCTAGTGTCTCAGCCAGGAAGACTGACCATGTGTTGATCTCTCTGGTCACTGGTCATGGCCTTGCAAACAGATCAAAGATCTCTCCATGTCTGGATGGGAAGGTGTGCCCTTGAGACTTCTTGAGTCCCCTCAGAGGTCTGAAGGAGGATTATTAGAATACAAGCCATATAGCAGTAAGAGTGAGCTAAGTAGCTCACATTGGACCCAAAAGGGAAGAGGGTACAGTCTGCCTGCCTGCCCGCCTAATTCTGGTAAGACCCCTAGGGGCACCAGTTTCAATATGTATCTGCTCAATTTGAGCAGGAGGAGAGCCTAATCACCTCTCATTAGTTAGGCCGCCCTGTGGTTTAGAAGAGGGAATATTTTAAGCTCTGAATGCCTGTTGAATGATTGTGTGAGTGTTTGCAATGGACAATGAAAGCAATAGACCATTTTGTCTGTGCTCCAGGGTGAAGAGGAGGGGTTCCTTTCCAAACTATGGAGCCTGATTGGGCTCCAACCTCTGGTTCTGTGGATGCATCTAGAAAGGACAAAATGGAGAACCTACCAATGCTTCTCCATAGTCCAGACAGTCCCAATGTTGCCAAGAGGCAAACAGCCAAGTGGGCATGAGAGATGAGAGACCATTCTTTCACTGAGGGGGACCCTTTGTTTATTGTGCTGTCATTCAAAGGTATACCACACATATGTAGGGAACCAGAAATGGGAATTAATTAGTTCAAATGCACAGTCTTTGACTACTGCCCCAAGAATTTTAGCAAGGGCTTTTCCAGTGATCATGGAGTTAAAATGAAATCAAACTGCTGCATTTGAGCAAGACTCCCTAAGACTCCCTGCTGTCTGAGCCTGAACAAAGACCTGAGAATTCCACCTTGGCAGAGGTTACTGCAGCTCCCCCTAGGGCCAACTCTCCAGCCAGCAAAAAGAAACAAAGCAACACAGTCAAGTGCTCCTCAAAGACATGGGCAGGGGACTCCATCAATATGTCAAAAGTTACTACTGTTACCCAGAAGCCTGATAAAAGCCCTTCAGACCTTCATGAGAGACAACCCTTTCATCAGTCTGATGAGCCCAGCCTAGGCCAGATTGGGCTCCCTTCTTTAGCTGGGTCACCAGGACCCTACAGTTCATGTCTGTATTGGAGACCAACCTATGACTTTCCTGGCAGACAGCCAACCTATTGACTTCTGTCAAAAAGTTACAATCACGAGGGCGACTGGAACTCTTGCCTCTTGCCCCTTCTGCCAGGCACAAACTTGCAACCTGGGAGGACAGCTCACCAAACATGAATTCCTGTATAAACCAGCCCCCATACTGCTTCTGGGAAGAGACCTCCTCTCCAAATTAAAAGTGACCATCACTAAGCCAGTCAGCCTCCTTCTTGTGTAACCCTGCACTTTGAAATTTGGTCCTAACTCTGACTCCTCTCCAAGAGAAAGAATGATGCATGCAAAAGTCTGAGACAGATAACTGCAATCCTGAAATTCTGAAAGCTCTCCTTCCAGAGGTATGGGCCAAAGACTCACCTCTGTGCCTGGTCATCAACCATGCCACTTCACTGCACCCCCCACTGGTGTCAGACAGTATCCTATATCATGGGGAAGCACAAAGAAGTGTCCAGCTACACATCAGAACAATCCTCTCTTCCAAGTACAGTAGCCCAATGGAGATTATTGGCCAGTGCAAGATCTTCATGCTATCTACCTCCAGATGTCACCTCTTTTACATGTCTACATTTAAAACATGCCTTCTGCTTGTGGGTTGCTCCCATAAGTCAACCCCTTTAGTCTTTGACTGGGAAGATCCTGAGGCAGGACAAAAAGGGCCAGTTCAGTTGGACTCAATTGCCACAAGTGTTTAAGAACTCTCCTCAGTTTTCTGCTACCCACAGCCTGCTGGTACACCTGCTGGACCTTCTGAATAACCTGGACCTAAAGAATGCCTTCTTATGCCTTTGGTAGGCTCCTGTCAGCCCCTCTTTGCCTTTAAATGGAAAGACCCCAGTTCTGAACTCAAAAGTCAACTGACCTGCACTTTGGAGAAGCCCTCACAGCTGACCTAGCTAGTTTCCCAGAACAAAATATCACTGCACTTCTGATTAATGACACCCACGCTGCCTGATGGAAAGGCACAAAAGCTCTGTGGCAATAACTGGCAGAAACTGGCTACAGAGTATCTTGGGGAAAGATACAAATCTACAAACAAAAAGCCAAATATCTGGGATTTGACCTAAAACAGAGACACTATGCCCTTAGACCAAAAAAAGAGGTCACCTGCTCCATCCCAGTCCCAACTACAAGAAAGAAACTCCACAAATTTCTTGGAGCTGCTGACTTCTACAAAATCCAGATCCCTGAGTTCACAAAAAAACAAAGGTCCTATATGATTTCTTGTCTAAAAAAGACTCTGATACTCTTTGGCTGGAGTCCAGAACAAGAAAAGCCTTCAATGAGAATAAAAAGGCCCTTTCTACAGCCCCAACATTGGGAATTCCAGATGTAACTGGAATTCAACTTGTTTGTTTGTAAGTGATGACATGTGGCTTTAAAGATGCCTACTCAGACTGTCAGCCCCTGGGAGTGCCCAGTGGCCTACGTGTGCAAATATGTGGATCCAGCTGCTAAGGGCTACACCCCCTTGCCTGCATGCTCTAATAGCCACTGTCCTTCTGATCAAGAAAACTGACAAGCTCACCTTAGGCTAAGACCTAACCATCCAGGTGCCACATGCTGTACTGGACCACCTGAATAACCGTGGTTCTAACAGTCAGGTCAACCAGTGCCAAGGAATCTTATACAAAAATTCTTGCCTGACTCTTGTGGTGATAAGACCTCTCTCTCTCTCTCTCTCTCTCTCTCTCTCTCTCTCTCTCTCTCTCTCTCTCTCTCTCTCTTTTTTAAGACCACTCTCTCAATACTGCCTTGTACCTGCCCACCAAGCTAGGCCCACCAGACCATGACCGCCTGGCACTGACTGATGAACTGTTCTTGAGCTATTATGGTTTATGTTTGGGTGTCCCCCCAAAGCCTCATGCGGTCATGGGGCAGGCTTTTAGGGTTTGATTGTTTATGGGTGTGAGAGCTACACCTGCCCTGGGGTGGATAGTTTGCATATGTAAGGGAGAGGAAAAGGGTGCTTGAGGCCATTCCTCCCCCATTCCGCCCTGGTGTGTGTGGTTGTTGCTTTTGCGGTGTTCTGTTGCCATGAGCTGTAGCTCTCTGCCATGTGCCACTCTGCCTTATAATCTGCCAAGTACGGACTGAAACCTCCACAAACTGTAAGCAAAATAAACCTTTCCTTCCTTAATTTTGGGTGTTGGGTATTTTGTCCCAGCAACAAGAGAAAAGTAACCAAGATATGAGCCAACCACATTTAAAAAATAAATGCCCTGACAGATGCTGAGTATACCCTGTTTATTGATGGAAGTAGCAATGTTAGGAATGGTGTGCAACAGGCTAGATATGTTATGGTCACCTTGGACAAAGTTATTTTGGTTGAGGCTCTTCCACAGGGATGGTCTGCACAGGAAACTGAACTATGGGCCCTCACAAAGGACCTCAATTGTTCTGAAAACAAAAAGGTCTACTGCTTCCTGTTGCTGTCTGCAAACCCACCAAAACAATAAAACATCCTAAACCATGAAACAAGCCATGACATCCTATTCCAGGCCAGCATCTGCTCTAGTGTCTTCCAACAATACTAAACCTGTGCTCAAAAAAATCCAGGCCAGAGGCCTAAGCCTCCCCTCCAGGGATCTGATTAACTAACACCCTTAACAATGTTGAAGTAAAGTCTTATAATGACTACAAATATCTATTGGTGCTTATATGCACCTACTCAGGCTGGTCCAAGACATTCTCTACCTGCACTGAGGAGGCAACAGAAGCTTGTAAGGTCTTGGTATGAAAAATCATCCCTAGATATGGCCTACCCTTGATTATTGACAATAGCAATGGGCCTACAATTGTGACAAAGGTAATTCAAAACTGGCAGAATTATTAAAAATTAAATAAAAACTATATACAATATTAGGTCAAAAGCTCTAAAAGAATTAAAGAAACAAAAACATAACCCTAAAGGGACAGCTTGTAACTAGCTCTATAAAATTTAACTAAAAGACTAGCCATACCTGTAGACACCCATATACACACATATAACCCAGGTGCTTATTAAGTACTTCTAAAAGTTTCAGAAATCCAACCTTAGATCCACCATTCCAGAGTTAAAAGAACCCATGCAGACAATTGCTAGAGACTTTACCTGAACCAGACAGCTCCTCTGAAGCTCACTCTGAACAGACAACACACCTTAAGCCCTGCTCTCATCACTCTAAATGCTGACCAGTCTATGCACGGCTGAAGCTTGAAGACACCGTTCACAGGATTGCTCTGTACCTAAATGCATTACTCGCTTTGATTTTTGTGCCCTTTCAGGCTGCTTGCCTCAGTCCTTGCTTCCATTTCAGCTTACTTATGTACTTGATACTGTATTGTCCATTTGGTTTTTACACCCCACTGTCCTACTAGCTGTAGTTTTTGCCTTAGCTCCACGGATGGCTGCCCCAAGAGAATAAAAAACAACCAGTAAGGCTCTTCCCCTTATTCTACAATAGCCAAACAAACTGGCCAAGATTTGACAAGTGTGTGAGGTGCATTGGACACACTCCAGGGTCAAATTTGACTCCCTTGCCAGAATAATGTTACAGAACAGATGGGTCCTTAATCATGGCCACTAAGGGAAATCATGTCTCTTTCAAAAAGCAACTTAGGGAGAATCCCTATAATAAGGGAAACAAATCACAAACTCCTGGTGGGAACACTTTCAGTCTTAGGGACCTTGGTTAGGGCCTATCTTAGGACTGCTGACAGTCCTAGTGTTACTGCTTCTATTTGGGTCTTGTATCAAAAGATCATATGTAACATGCCCAGCAAAGATTTACTTGGAAAACTTCCCCTAAAAGAAGGGGAAAATGTAGCTGAAAATGGCCCCCCTTTTGGGAGGTCTTGAAAATAAAGGATCATGTCATCTGCAAATAATGGTATTTTGGCTTTGTCCTTTCCTATATGTATCCTTCTTATTTCTTTCTCATGCCCAATTGTTTTGGCTAATGGTTTGAGAACTGTGTTGAACAAGAGTCATGATAATAGACATCCGTGTCTTGTTCCTGATTTTAGAAGAAAGGCTTTCAGTTTTTCCATACTGTTGACAGTAAGGTGGTCATAAATAGACTTTATTATGCTGCAATAAAGACCTTCATATCTATTTTCTTCAGGCTTTTTTAAAATCATGAATGGATGTTGGATTTGGTCAACTGTTGCATCTATTGAGATTATGTCATTTTTGTTCTTGCTTCTGTTTATTAAGAGTTACATTTATTGATCTGAATGTGTTGAACCATCTCTGCACCACTGGGATGACACCTACTTCATCGTGGTGTATGATCTTCTTGATGATTTGTCACATTCTGCTTGCCAGTGTCTTTTTTATTTTATTTTAAAGAGAGTAGTACATGAGAAACAAACAAAAAAATAGAACAGTAGCAACATACCAGTATCATGAACATAAACAAATCAAAGCAAAAACATTCAAAGTGATACAGGGTCTCAAGACAAATTAATACAAATCAACAGTGGT
>NW_004955425.1:5391662-5416749 GCF_000276665.1 Chinchilla lanigera | reverse complement strand
CTCTGCCTACCACAATGTTGTTAAGATTTTTACCTACTTTCTCTTCCAATAAATTTAGTGTTTCTGTTTTAATATTTAGATCTTTGATCCATTTTGACTTTAATTTAGTGCATGGTGAAAGACATGGGTCTAGTTTTAGTCTTTGGCATGTGGAAAGCCCGTTTTTCCAGCACCATTTATTAAAGAGGCTGTCTTCCTTCCATTGAAAATGTTTGGCCCCTTTGTTGAAGATAAGGTGCCTGAGTGTGTTTGTAGTTGTATCTGTATCTTCTAATCTGTTGCATTGATCTTCAGGTCAGTGTTTTTTTTTTTCCCACAGTACCATGCTGATTTTATCACAGTAGTTGTGTAATATAATTTTAAATCAGGAATTGTGATGTCTCCTGCCTTTCCTTTTTTTCCAAGATTGCTTTTGCTATTCTAGGCCTATTCTGGTTCCAGATGAACTTTCAGAGTATTTTCTCTAGATCTGTGAGGTATACTAATGGCATTTTAATTGGGATTGCATTGAATCTGTACAACAATTCTGGGAGTATGGCCATTTTCACAATGTTGGCTCTTCCTATACGTGACCAAGGAATATCTTTCCATTTTCTGATATCCTCTTTGATCTCTTTTTTCAGAGTACTATAATTTTCACTGTATAGATCTTTTACTTCTTTTGTTAGACTGATTCCTAAGTATTTCATCTTTTTAGATGCTATTGTGAAAGGTGTAGTTTCCCTAATTTCTCTCTCAGTCTGTTTGTTACTTGTGTACAGGACTGCTATTGATTTTTGAGTGTTAACCTTATATCCAGCTACGCTACCGAATTTGGTTATTAAATCCATGAGCCTTTTGGTGGAGTATTGGGGCTCTTCTATGTAGAGCATCATGTCATCTGTGAATAATGACAATTTCACTTCTTCCTTTCCTATACTTATTCCTTTTATTTCTCTCTCTTGTCTAATTGCTCTAGGCAATATTTCCAGAACTATATTGAATAGGAGTGGTGAGAGTGGACATCCTTGTCTTGTTCCTGCTTTTAAAGTGAAAGCCTTCAATTTTTGACCATTTAGTATGATGTTAGCTGTTGGTTTATCATAGATGGCTTTGATCAGCTTGAGGTAAATGCCTATTCCCATGTATTCTTATTTTCTGTAGGGTTTTCAACATGAATGAGTATTGGACTTTGTCAAAGGCTTTTTCTGCATCAATGGAGATGATCATGTGATTTTTGTCTTTGGCTGTATTGACATGGTGTATTACATTGGGTAATGTAATACCCTCTGGGTTTGACTTGCTCTTCTTTTTCTAGGAACTTGAGGTGCAGCATAAGATTGTTTATTTGTGCTTGTTCTGTTTTCCTGAGGTGGGAGTTCACCACTGTAAATTTCCCTCTGGGGACTGCTTTCATTGCATCCCACAGGTTCCTGTAGGTTGCATCTCCCTTTTTGTTTGATTGTAAATAGTGTTTAACCCTACTTTGATTTCATCTGTGACCCACTGATTGTTCAGGAGGTTGCTATTTAATTTCCAACTGTTTATGCAGTTTCTGTGTTTTCTTTTGTCATTAATTTCCAATTTCATTGCACTATGGTCTGATAGTATACATGGAAGAATTTAAATTCCTTTGCATTTACTTAAACATGTTTTATGTACTAGTATATGGTCTATTTTAGAGAACGTCCCATGTGTAGCTGAGAAGAATGTGTATTCTGATGCTGTTGGGTGGAACACTCTGTAAAGGTCTACTAAGTCCATATGTTCACATGTTTGGTTAAGTTCTTTCTTTCCCAATTTTTTGTCTAGTTGATCTATCTCTTTGTGCCAATGGTGTATTAAAGTCCCCTCTTATGATTGTGTTGCTACTTGTTTCATTTTTCATGTTAGAATTTGTCTTATATAGGTGGGTGCTGCTACATTTTGTGCATAGATGTTTGGCATTGTTATCTCTTCCTCTTGATGTTTCCCCTTTACAAGTATGTCGTGACCTTCTTTATCTCTTTTGATTTTTCTTGGTTTGAAGTTCATGTTGTCTGCAAACAGAATAGCTACACTCACTTTTTTTCTGGGTTCCTGTCGCATGGAGTATTGCACTCCATCCTTTAATTTTCAGTCTTTGAATTTCCTTTTGAGTTTAATGTGTTTCTTGTATACAGGATATAGTTGGGTTTTGTTTCCTAATCCACTCTGCAAGTCTGCTTCTTTGGGTTGGTGCATTGAGACCAGTTACATTGATGGTTATAACGGATATGTACTGGCTTATCTTTGTCATGCTATTTTCCTGCTCTTGGAGTCTCCTTTTTCCCTCTGTTTAGTTGCTTGCTCTGCTTGTTGGTTCCTGTCTGTTGTTCTTGAAGTTGAGGTCTGTTTTATCTCTTTCTCATATATGTTTTAGTACTCTTTGTAGGATTGGTTTGAAGCTGGTGAATTTCTTCAGGTGTTCATCATGAAAATATTTTATTTCTCCATTAAATTTGAAAGATAGCTTTTCAGAGTACATCCATCTGGGTTAGAAGTTGTTTTCTTTCAGTACCTGAAATACTTCACTCTGAGCTCTTCTTGCCTTGATGGTTTGTGTTGAGAAGTCTGCCATGATTCTGATGAGCTTTCCTGTATAGGTGATTTGTTTCTTTTCTCTAACAGCTTTTAATATTCTGAGCTTTTGTTGAGTTTCCAGGATCTTGATCACTATATGTCTGGGTGTAGATTTATTTTGGTTATGACTAACTGGAGTTCTATATGCTTCACTTATCTGGATGTCCGATTCTTTTACCATGCCTGCGAAATTTTCTGCTATTATTTCTGCAAATAGTCTTTTTATGTCATTTGTGTTGACACCTGCTGTTTCATTAATAGCTATTAATCTGACATTGTTTCTCTTTGCTTCATCTTGCATTGTTGAACTGTTATTTCCTAGTTCCTTGTTGTTTTTAAGAGATTTCTCCTTTCACGTTCATTGGTGGAAATGCTGTCTTCAAGGTCTGAAAGTCTATCTTCAGCTTTGTTCAGGCTGTTTTGCAAGCTTTCAATGGAATTTTTAAGTTCCTGGATATCTGTTTTCATCTGTTTCATACTCTCTAGTTCTTTTCTATATTGTTCCTTGAACGTTTCATTGAGTTCTCTATGCTCTTCTATTTTCTTGTCCATCTTTGGATATGCTGAACACTTCTTTCACTATTCTTGTCATTTCTTTTCTCACCTGAGACATTATTTCTGATCTTATGTCTTCTATGGCCTGATGGAGTTGTTTCTTTCTTTCTTTCTTTTTTTTTTTTTTTTTTTTTAAGAGCTGTTTCTTTACTTCAGTTGCTATCATTTCAGAAATTTCAGGTGTATGACTTCCAGGCTCTTCTGTGTTGATGCCTCTTGGACTTGTTTTGGGAGGTGTGGAGGTCTGCAATTGCACTTTGCTCCTTTGTTTTGTCATTTCTGAAGAACCAGAGACTCCCTGTAAAGCAGTCTCACTGTCCTGATTGTATGTGAGCAGCCGGGCAAGAGTCTGAAGATCCCCAGTGCTTAGTGTAGCTCCTGTGCTGGTTGAGTAGTGGCAGCCCAGCCTGGGCCAACACAGTATGGGTGTGGCAGGTATCCACAGAGGTCCCAGAGGGTGCCTGAGGCTTTGCCTACCTTGCACACTGGTCAGGGAGGCAGAGCCCAGTCTCACCAGGCTTCTGGAAGATGTCTGGTGTTTCTCCCAGTCTGGAATGACACACTATGGGTGTGGCAGGTAGCCACCAAGGCCCCAGAGGGTGCCAGAGGTTTCACCTGCCTTGCACGCTGGTCAGGGAGGCAGAGCCCAGACTCCGTTTGCCAGTATCTTGTTAAGAATTTTTGTCTCTATGTTCATTACAGAAATCGGCCTATAGTTCTCTTTTGGTTGGGTCTTTGTCTGGCTTTAGAATCAAGATAATGTTAGCTTCTGAGAATAATTTTGGAAGTACTCCTTCCCTCTCAATTTTATTAAGAAGTTTGAGGAGAATTGGAGTTAAATCTTCCCTGAAGTTCCTGTAGAATTTGGCTGTGAATCTATCAGTTCCTGGGCTTTTATTAGTTGGTAGTTTTTGTTTGTTTGTTGCTAGTTCCACTTCATTGCCTGTTGTTGGATTGTTCAAGATGTTTCAGTCTTCTTGGTTCAGTTTTAGGAATTCATATGTATCTAGCAATCTCTCCATTTCTTCTGAGTTCTCTGATTTTTCAGTATATAATATTTGTGAAGTAGTTGCTAATAATTTTCTGGATTTTGGCAGTGTGCATTGTTATTTCATATTTCTCATTTCTAATTACATTAATTTGTCTTTTCTTGGTAAGATTAGCTAAAGGTTTATGTATTTTATTGCTTCAAAGAAGCAGCTCTTTGATTCATTGATTATTTGTATTTGTTTTTTTATTTTTATTTTTTTGTCTTGATTTCATTAATTTCTGCATTGATCTTTTAAACTTCATTCCTTGTACAAACTCTGGGTTTATATTATTGTTTTTAGAACTTTGAGATGCATCATTAAGTGATTTATTTGGGTTCTTTCTATTATTTTGATGTGGGCATTCATCACTATAAACTTCCTGCCTGCTTGGTGTCTCATAAATTTTGGTCTGTTGTATTGTCATTATCATTAAATTCTAGTGATTATCTTATTTCTTCCTTGATTTCCTCTGTGACATATTGACTATTAAATATCCTTATGTTTGCATAGTTCTGTGATTTCTTTTGCTGTTAATTTATAATTTCATTGCACTTTATTTTTTTTTTTTTCTGGTACCAGGAATCGAATTCACAACCTCATGCTTGCCAGGCAGGCGCTGTGCTGCTGAGCTAAATCCCCAGCCCATTCATTGCACTTTAATCTGATAATATGCAAGGTAAAATTTCAATTCTTTATATTTACTTAGGCATGCTTTATTAGCTGGCATGTGGTTTATTTTGGAGAACATGCCATGTGGGACTGAAAAGAATGAGTATTCTGTTCTTGCTCAGTAGAACTCTGTATGTATCTATTAGGTCCATTTGTTTGAAGGTCTGGTTCAACTCTGACATTTCCTTGTTGATTTTTTCTGTAGTTGGTCTGTTTATTTTTGATAGTGGGATACTGAGACACCCACTGTAATTGTATTGATGTTTCTCTGATCTATTATATTCATTAGATTGTTTTATGAAGTTGGGTGCACCAACTTGAAGTTGGGTGGCTTGATGTATATATATTTGTAATTGTTATCTCTTCCTGTGAACAGTTCTGTTAACCAATATATAATGTCCTTCTTGGGCCAGGGATACAGCTCAGTGGCACAGTGCCTGCCTGGCATGCGCGAGGTCATGAGTTCAATTCCCGGTACCAAAAAAAAAAAGAAATGTTCTTCTTTGTTGTTTTTTTTTTTTTTTAATCACCTTTGGCTTGACATCCACCTCGTCTGAAAATAGGATAGCTCTCCCTGAGTGTTTGTGGGTTCCTGTTGCATGGAATATTGTTTTCCATCCTTTGATTTTTAGTCTATGAATTTATTCGTGTTAAATGTATTTTTTATATACAGCATAATGTTGGATTTTGTTTCTTGATCCATTCTGCCAACCTGTGTCTTTTGACTGGCAAGTCTTGTCCAATTACATTAATAGTTATAATTGTAAGGTATGGATTTATCTCTTCATTATATTGATTTTCTGTTGCTGTTTTGCTTTCCTTCCTTCCTACTTAACTGCTAGCCCTACCTGATGTATTCATCATATGGGACTTTTCACATTGTTAGCTTCATTGTCTGCTTTTAGGATATGCTTGAGAATTTTTGGAGTGATGGTTTGGTGGTCATGAGTTTCTTTAGATTTTCTTTTTCATGGTAGTATCTTATGCCTCTATGAATTTTGAAAGATAATTTTACAGGATATAACAGTCTGGACTATAAGTTGTTTTTTTTAAGAGCTTGAAACCCTTCATTCTAAGCTCTCCTTGCCTTTAAGGTTTACACTGTGAGGAATCTGTTATAATTCTGATGGGTTTTCCTTTATAGGTAATTCATTGCTTTTCTTTAGCTGCTTTTAATATTCTGTGCTTGCAGTATATTCCTGGTATTTTAATTATTATGTTGTGTGGAGTGATGGAGTGGATTTATTTATTTATTTATTTATTTATTCATTTATGTGTTTTGAGACAGGGTCTCACTATGCAGTTCAGGCTGGCCTTGAGCTCACTTTGTAGCCCAGGCTGGCCTTAAACTCACAAAGATTCTCCTGCCTCAGCCTTCTGAGTGCTGGGATTACAGGTGTGCACCACCATGCCCATCAGATGGAGTGGATTTAGATTTCTTTTTTTCTGATCACAGCTATTCATTGTTCTGCTTCACTTATCTGCTGTTACTTGTGTAAACAGTTAATGCCCTTTGTGCTGTCTTCTGATATTTCACTAATTCAAATCACACTTATATGAGTCCTCTTTGAGTCATCTAGGAGCTGTTCAATCCACTTTTCATGTTTTCTTGTTTTTAAGGTATCTCTCATCAATTGATCATTGACCAGAGCCTTGTCCTCCAGCTCTGACAGTATTCTTTCTTCACATTGGTTGCTTCTGATACTCTTATTTTCAATCATGTTTTTAATCTGGATTTCTAATTGGAACTGTGTTTGGACTCCTTTTCTTTGCTGGACATTCATGTTTTGCATCTCTTTCTTTAGCTCCACTAGCTGTTTATTAGTGTCTTCTCTAAACCTGCTGATCATTTATTTCATTAGCATTATTATCTGATTAGTTATATCATCTTTAAATTTGCCAAGCACCTTATTAAACTGTTTTACCTCCACTGATTCCCTTCAGACCTATCTGCTATGTAGCTTATGATTTCCTCTCCTTCAGTGCCTGTGCTGGGGCTTGCAAGTTCCTTGGCTCACTGCCTCACTCTTTGGGAGTAAGCCACATTATGTTTGTAATTCCCAGGCCATCCAGATATTGGCAGAGTGAGGAAACAAATTTCCAGCCACTACTATGTTACCATGGCTATAGTAGTATGTTCAGCAACAACAATGGCATTAAAAGTCACTTGATATTCACAACCCTAGGAACCACTCTTGAATAGTCCTTAACCAAAACAAAAAGGGCTGTGATTTTAGTGCAGGCAATTAGACCACTCTTATATTGACTTTCGACCACTAATTTCTGCTGTGTGTAGGCACCAGTACCAGAGCCCAAACATATCACTAGACTAAATGCCTTCCTCTCTGGTTATTCCTCCCACCAACCCTGGCCTCCCACAACAGTATACAAGTCCTGAGACCAGGCCTCCCAGATGACTCCTGGGAATCCCTATTTAACTCTCACCCCCTGCAAGCCTATCTTCGATGTTGTCTCTCACCCTATCTCTGCGGCAGGGTATCATTTCAATTCTGAAGTAAAGTCTGCTGGGTGCTAGTGTCTGCTTTGATCAGGTTGATCCATTGGTTTTCATCTCTGTTGCCCTGTGCTGTGGGGAACCCAGGGACTATGGGTGGTGCATGTGGTTCCTGGGTCCTCCTGGCTCTGGCATGGGGCTCAGGTAGGCATCAACATTGGTTGGGGGTGTTGTGCACTATTTGTTGGCCCTCTTGGCTTCAACTTGAGGCCCAGGTGGGCATCAGAATTGTCCTGGAGTGGGAAGTGCAGTTCCCCATCCCCAGAATGGCACCTGGGCTGTGCAGTCATCAGCTGGGTGAAGGGTATGTGATCCCTGTGTCCTCCTGGCTCTGGCACAGGACCTGGGCAGGTGTTGGCTTTGGCCAGGGCTAGAGTAATAAATTATGCTAGTATGAGCTTTCCTGTTCTAAATCTTGGTTTGCTTCTTTACTCCAAAACTAGCAATGTCACAGTTTCTCATTAGAAAAGAAGCCCATTTCTTCCTCATTAATAAGAGAAAGATGTATAAGATGTAAATACAAATATTTACTATGACTACAATGTCCACGTCCAATGAGCTGGGTAGCAGGAATAACGGAAAAGTAAGAGAAGAAGAGTTTGCCATTCACTTTTGCTATAACATGTACTTTCTAAGTATACCATAAAGTCTAAAGCTTAAATGTGGATAGACTTTCCCCATAGAAAGTATTGCAATTAGGGGTTGTATTTCCAGATTCATAATGAACTTTATGGAGGGAAAACACAAGCTGTATCACAATATTGAACATTAACATTATGGATTATGTGTTATGCAATGCGAATCAAATTTGCTATCTCCGCTAAGAACTGCCCCATTATACTTTGCATAAAATAATAAAGTATATTGAACAAAAATAATCACCTGTCCTCTCTGATTTACTGTGTCCTTACAGCCTACCTCTGAGTAAGATAACATCAAGCCTAAAATGTACCTTTGGATTTTTTTAAAAAAAGCATTCTTTTCCTCAGGACCTTTTATTTCCATTTGACTGAAATTTACGTATACTGATTTTGTAATAAGAAGACACTATACTCCTATCTGTTGTACAATTGTAGCAATAAAAATATAATTATACAATGTGTATAGTGTGAGGGATACTTCCTTAGGATGTCAGCCTTTGTGGTGCACAGCTGCACAACCATAGACACTGGCTCCACATCTGAGTAGATATTTGTGGAATAATGCATTCCATCAGTCCTGGGTTTTCTGCAAAGCTGTAATCTGCCAGTTCCCTCTTTTGCAACTTGACAGGAAGCTGACTAACATGCAAAGTAATGAAAAGAGGGGTAACGGGAAGATATAGTACTTCTCAAACTTTAATGAGCATATATATGTCATTTGGGAATCTTATTAAAATGCAGATTCTAATTCTGAAGTTGGGGCCGTGATTCATCTTGTTGTTTGGTTTTGGCACTGAGAATGGAACCCAGAGCGTCAAGCACCCTGAACATGTGCTCTTTCACTGAGTGACACCCCCAACTGGATCCTGCATTTTTAACAGATGTTAAAGACATTGTTGGTACACAGGCCACATTTTGAATGGGAACTCTAAAACAATTGTTGTCAATCTTGGCTTCCCACTAAGAAGGTCTTTTGTTGTTGTTGTTTAGTAATAGTTATTTCTAGTATATGGGAGATAATTCAGTATTTTCTTATAATTCCTGTGTTAAATCTTGGAATGGACAGAAATTTTCAGATGTCTCTAATGTACAAAGTTGAGAACCACTGGTATAATGAAACGTCATGATTCAACACATCAAAAGTTAGGAATTAGCTGGGCGAGGGTGAATGCCTGTAATTCTAGCACTTGGGAGGCTGAGGTAGGAGAATAGAAAGTCAGACACAAGGCTGGCTACATAGTTAAACTCTTTCCAAAATTAGGGGGGGAAAGTAGGGACTGCTTGTAAAAGGCATTTACAAGTGGAAAAATTAAATGATTATTGAGGTAAGATACAAGAAATAAAAGATAGAAGGTAGAAGGAAGATAAAGAAATCACAATTAAAAATTGTGTTTTTAAAAGACTGTAACTTCCAGAACCCAACTGAAGTACCCAAGGCAATCTATATCGGCATTCCTTTGGTTAAATTTAAGCTCCTATCTTCCTGACTCATCACAAGCAAAATTTCTCAGGAATATTGAAGGTCCAGAAATTGGCTTAACTGAGAGAGTAAAGAACAAGAACCTGCTCCTACAATAAAGTAACAGGTTGAGAGAATCCAAAGCATCTTTAAGTTATCCATCTTAAAAATAATGGCCCAAAAGCGCCTGCCTGGCAAGCGCAAGGTCATGAGTTTGGTTCCTGGTACCGAAGAAAAACCAAAAAACAAAAACAAAACAAAACAAAAAAAAAATAATGGCCCATACTGGTAGACCTGTAGAATGGGCTGGTACCCTGGAGGGCACCTTTTCCCAGGGTTTCTACCTCTTCAATAGAAACATAAATGTTACCTGTTCCAGTAAATAATATGTCTCATTTCTCTGAGTGCTTTCACTCCATTCTTGGGTGTGTACCAAAATTTCTGCCCAATAAACCTTTCCTAAGCCTCTTACTGTCACATTCTCAAAATTCTTTTTTCAGGATGGAAGTTAGTTAACCTGCTAGCCCATTCTATGTTTAGGATTGGTTAGGTTCCTTGTCTCGGCTTCAGACACCTCCTCAGATCCTGTCCAGTGACAAATAGTCATTTAAACATAAGCAAGTTAATCAGACCATAATTGACTCATCACCAAATGAATAATACACATTTCTGTGTGTCTAAGAGTTTAGATGTATGAATGGGTTTCATTCCACTATCATCTGATAATATGAAGGGGGTAATTTTGATTCTTGCACATTTACTTCAGCTTGTATGTGGCTGAAAGGTTCATGGGCTGCTGAGAAGAATTTGTATTCTGTTGTGGGGTGGTACACTCTGTAGATATGTATTAAATCCATTTGTTCAAAGATGTTGTTCAACTTATATTTATTAATTTTTTAATCTAATGATCCATGTATTTGTGATAGTGGGGTATTGAGGTCTCCCACAATAATTGTATTGATGTTTAACTGATCATTTATGTACAGTCGCCTTTGTTTTATGAAGTTAGATGTGCTCATGTTTGTTATAATTGTTATCTTCTTCTGTTGAATTGCTCCCCTAAGCAATATGGAGTGATGTTCTTTGCTTTCTCTAATCAGTTTTGGCCTGATGTCAAATTTGTCTCAAAATAAAGTAGCTGCTCCTGCTTTTTTCTGAGTTCTTGGTGATTGGAATATTGTTTTCCATCCTTTGATTTTTAGACTATGAATGTCTTTTTGGATCAAATGTGTATCTTGCATATACCATATCACTAGGTTTCAGTATGGGGAAGTTTTATTATGTCTGTTGTTGTTATTTGTTTGTTTGCTTATCTTTTTGAGACAAGGTCTTGCACTGCAGTTCTGGCTGCCTTTGAAATCACTTTATAGCCCAGGCTGGCCTTGAACTCACAGCGACCCTCCTGTCCCAGCCTCCCAAGTGCTGCGATTATAGGAATGTGCCACTGCGCCCAGCCATGTGATATTTCAATATACATATACAATTTGAAAATACAAGATCTGGGTAAGTCTTTAAAAAACCATTTGATAATCCTGACTGCCATCCTCAAACACACGTACTCCTAAGGAGCAGGAAATGGTCTGTCATAGGACAAGAAGACTGACTGCTATTAAAGCCTGTGGGAGCTGCCTGTGAGAAGTATCCATAAGTTAGAGGTATTTGATTTTAAATAACAGAAACCTGATTCAAACTAGTCCCCAAAAATGTTATTGGTTTACATATGTGGCACATCTGATGGTAGAACAGCTTTAGAAGTACTGTCCAGAAGGTTCTCTATCTCTTTCATCATTTCTAGTTCTGGCTTCCTGTGTCTTGCCTTCTTTTCCCTGTAGCAAACAGCTTTCTTTGCCCACCAGTGGCCCAGCTTCTCATTCTGAATTTACCTTCTCTAGGGAGAAGAGTTCATTAATCCAACCCTGGGAACACTCTGATTGACCAGTCTGGGTTATAATTCTTAGGCAGAGGGAGTGTGGTAAAAATGCTGTGATTGGCTGGCTTAACTGAACCACATGAATATTGAGGAGGTGATTGTCCAAGGGACCCGAGAGTAAGAGGGGTGAGAAAGCTAGGTAAACACAAATATAACCACCAGTTTCCTACAACCTGAGAGTTGACAGCAACCAGTCATTCTAGATACCTGGTTACTGTTCTTAGGGTGCTTCAGGGATACATGACTAGAGAGTCAGGTAATAGGCTGAGCTCAGCTAGGATCTGAGTACTCTTCTAGGGACTTCCAGAAGTTGAAGTTGAAGTTACTAAGAATACCCTGTAGAGTATGGCTGGCCTTCCAGTCCTTAGAGCTGTTCTGAGTATGAGAAGTTAACTATTTTTCAGCCAGCAAGAGGGAAGAATGAGATCAGCTTGTCCTTAAAGTTCTAGGAAAGCTCATGTGAGACTTCAAACCACAGGGAGATTAAGGATGTATGAATGTGGAGGTGATAGGCATCTTCTGATTCTTTTTTCTTAGGTAAGTTTGAGTTGGGATCCATTTTCAACCAATAGATCCTAGTAAGGTTGGTTCTGAGTTTTCATATCAGAAATATACTAAAATTTAAGTGATTTTATTAAACCTTATGTTTGGAATTAAAATACTTTGTAGTAGGGCTGGGGATTTAGCTCAGCGGCAAAAGCGCCTGCCTGGCAAGTGCAAGGTCGTGAGTTCGGTTCCTGGTACCGGAGAAAAACCACAAAAAAAACAAAAAACAAAAAATAAAATACTTTGTAGTAGAAGATCAAACCAAGAGCAAATATATGTGAAAATATTGCAAATGAATCTAGTACATTCAGAGTCACAGTTTGTTGGAACTAAAAGATACTTTTATGTAAATTGATTCATAGCTTTTTTTATTACTTTTATGTAAACTGATTCATAGCTTTTGTGTCAGCAGTTAGCACAATGCCCCAATCCCAGAATACTGCAATATCTACTTATATTTCACAGTTATTTTATGGGTTTTATTGTATCTAATTTAAACATCTATACATCTTTAATAAATCTGGAACTTAATTTGTAAGGTAAGCATCTTAGTTTTTTCACCATAGTTGGCTAAATGTCCTTGTACCATTAAATAAATGATCCATCTTTCCCCTATTTATTTGAAATGCTACCTTAATATTTTCTTTGAGTATGTCTGAGGTGACAGACAGCTCAAAACATTTATTTAAAAAGAATAATGTTTTATGTAATTAGTATTTAAGCTTATAGTTTGATTGATGTAGTGGAAAGAAATAAAATGATTGATTCCAATATTATGAACAAGGTTTGTTGGAACTTTCAAAATTAGGTAAGTTAGAAAAATATTGTTGCTTTATTTTCAAGTAGAAGGTAGCAATTTTTTAGCTGTATTTGAGGATTTTATCTTTTCTTTGCATTTCCCTTTTTGCCATCTACAGATTTTCCAGCTGATTTCATATTTTGCATATTTTGACATATTTGCCATTGAGGAAAGAACTCCTGACAGGCAGTTTTAAATGTAAATATTAGGATTAACAAAATGAGGGATTATGTATTAAAGATTCGAGGAGGAATGCATAGCTTTAAGATTTTAAACTACTCACAAAGCCCATGGTTGGAATACTGGACTGAACTGTATTCCCTGCCACCATAAAAAAAGATACATTTTAGTCCCAACCACCGTATCTCAGAATGTGACTTCATTTACAAATAGGGCCACTGTAGATGTCATTATTTAAATTTAAAAGGGTCATGATGGGGTAGAGTAGGCCCTTGACCTAATATGACAATGTCCTTATAAGATGACCAAGGGAAGACAGACACAGGAGGGGAGTGAACACCATCCCATGATGAAGGTAGAGATTGGAGATATGCAGTTGTGAGCCAGGAACACTTTATATACTTACTCTGTGTTACACTAGACCAATATTCAAGCTGGCTGGGAAATCCCTAGAAGCTGGAAAGACAGGAAGTATTCCTTGGCGGGTTTCCGAGGTGTGTGGCTCTGCAGACACCTTCATTTGGCGGGTAGAGCTACCCAGCCGGTGCTGCTTTGTTGTGGCAGCCATAGGATACTAATGTAGCCCCAGTGAGAATTAATGGCCTCATGGTTTCTGATACCAAAGTGCCTTGAACATCTTTTATTATTATTATTATTATTACTATTTATTATTATTTTGTACCAGGAATCAAACTCAGGGCCTCGCACTGCCAGGCAGGCACTGTGCTGCTAAGCTACATCCCCAGCCCTGTATCTTTGATCTTTTGCTAAATTTTAAACACTTGCAGGAGAATGATATAACTAGAATATGATGTGATACTTGCTAAATGCAGCCCAATGGTTCCATATAATGTATGTAAAAGTTGAGCAAGTCCCTATAAAACCAAAGTCAGAAAAATACAATTAAGCGTATAGACTCTTAAAGCCATATGTCTGAGAGCTCAGCCCTCTTCTGCCACTCATTAGGTCTGTGAATTTCAGTAAGTTATTTAACACTTTGGGGTCTTTGTTCCCTCATCATTAAAATAAAATATCAACCTCATCAGGTTGGTGTGAGGCAATGCCTATAAAAATGCTTAGAATAGCACCTGACACAAAGTACATAATGATTTTTTCCACATTTTGTCCTCTTCCTTCCTTCCTTTTCCCTTCCTTCCTTCCTTCCTCTTCCTCCTACTCTTCTTCTTCCTTTTCTCCTATGTCACTATAATTAATACTGTAGATGATGTACACATACCAGTTCCCCACAGTGAATATATTCATTGCGTACTGCAGACATGTACTAATCAAAACATGTATATAGATATAGATATAAATATATAGGTAGATAAGATAGATTTCTTACTAGACACTCCTTTGAACATCCAGTGTAATACAGCCATTTTCAATGGCAGTTTGGCCATATGTCAAGACTGTGGCCCTGGTAGGTGTCCTTGGTTATCATGATGTCTTCTTGCAGGATGCTATGGAATGAATTTTTCCCCCTCCCTCTCACCAAAATCTTATGCTGGAGCCCTAATTCTCAATGTGACTGGTTTTGGAGATAGTTCTTTATGAGAAAAGTATGGTTAAAGATATCATAAGAGAAGAGCCCTAATGCAGAAGTTCTGTGACCCTTTCAGACAAGGAGAGATAGCCTTTTCCATGGCATGCAAGGAGGACAGGTCGGGGCTGGGGATTTAGCTCAGCGGCAAAACGCGCCTGCCTGGCAAGTGTAAGGTCGTGAGTTCGGTTCCCGGTACCGGAGAAAAACCCAAAAAAAAAAAAAAAAAAAGGAGGACGGGTCATGTAAGCAGCAGCGAGAAGGGGGCTGTCTAGAAGCCAGGAAGAGAGCTCTCAATAGGAACTGACCATGCCAGCACCTAATTTTGGACTTCTCAGCCTTCAGAACTTTGAGAAAATACAATTTTATTATTTAAAGACCCAGTCTACGGTATTTTGTTATGACAGTCGAAACTGAACAAGGCACAGGTTCAGCCATCAAAGTGTTAAATACAGCAGTGCCTCGGTTCACGAAGGCTTTTGTTGGTGAACAATTTGGTTCACAAAAGAGTTTGGTAAAATTTTCTTTTGTTTGCAAACTCTGCATTGCATGACAAACACAACCACAGCCATCTTTTCCACAGCAAGACAAATGTAGCCATCTTTTCCAAAATCATAGAGTAAATTAAGTACATGAACTGAGGCAGCATCGCGTACGTTTCTCATATTTGGCAAATAGTTATGTGGATTTGCCTCTTTGGCTGTCTCCTCCTTGCCTAGCACAGCTCCAACTTTGGAGTGCTGCAGGGCCCTACATAGTCTTTACTATATTTACATCCTTTCCCTGGGTCTTCTGTCTTAATTGGTCTCAAGTCTTTATGTACTATGCACTGTGGCATGAAAATGTCTCCTTCAAAATTTGTGTGAAACATAATGCCCAATGCAACATTATTAAGAGGTGGAGATTTTAGGAGGTAATTAGGCAATGGGAGTTCTGCTCTTATAAATGACATTAGTGGCTTATTAAAGGCACAGTCCTTATTAAAGGGCTGGGGGGAACTAGCTAGGCCCTTTTTGCCTTCCCTATTCTGAGAATGTGAGGATGACAGACTGAAAAGATGCCATTGATGGAAAAGATGCCATTGATGGAATGCCACTGATGCACAAAACATTGAACGTGCTGGTCCTTTGATCTTGGACTTCCCAAGATCTATGAAGGATAAATTTCTACTATTTATAAATTACCCAGTCTATGGTATTTTGTTATAGTAGCATGAACTAAGATATCATGTATATATGATGATACACAAATCTATTCCTTTTTTATTTTAAAAATAAAAGAACAAAAACATTAACAAACACACATACATTTATAAAATAACACAAAAACAATACAAGCAATACTGAATTTCAGACAAGGTGACAGGAAATTAACAGTGGTTATTGTATTACATAGTGATATCTTCAAAGTGGTTACTCAGGAAAACAAGAGACATGTAAGATTGATCCAATAATTAATCATTAACTGTTCCTTTCAATAAAGCGATAGAAGTCAGTAGTACAACTATGCTAGCTATCCTACATACACATATATACATAATTTTCCCCTTCTTTCTTTTCTCTTTTCCCTCATCCCAGTTCCTCTTTACTTTTGAGCAGTTTCCCTTTGTTAAACAATGTCTGTCATACCTCCTAATTTTTATTCACTCTTTCAGGTTCTTACACTATTGAGACAATACATTGTTTACGCACGCGGGTCTGACTTATTTCACTTATGAGTATGGTCTCTAGCTGCAACCATTTACCTATAAAAGCCTCGAGTTTATCTTTTTTTATAGCTGAGTAATATTCCATTATATAAAAATACCACAACTTTTTTATCCATTCCTCAGTGGATGGGCATTTGGGTTGCTTCCATGGTTTAGCTATTACAAATTGTGCTGGTATAAACATGGGTGCACATATATCACTGTGATATGATGTTTTCCATTCTTCTGGGAAAATACCCAGAAGGGGAATAGCTGGGTTGAATGGAACCTCCAGTCCTAGTTTGCTGAGGAATCTCCAAACTGATTTCCACAGTGGTTTCACCAGTCTGCATTTCCACCAGCAGTGGAGAAGAGTTCCTATTTCTCCACAGCCTTTCCAGGATTTGTTATTGGTTGATTTCTTAATGATAGCCATTCCTGCTGAGTTGAGATGAAATCTCAGTGTTGTTTTAATTTGCATTTCTCGAATGACTAATGACGTTGAACATTTTCTCGTGTATGTATTTGCCATTTGTATTTCTTTATCTGAGAAGTGTGGATATACAAATCTATTACTTATCTCTTCCTTCAGCTATATAGGCTCATGTGTCTAACTGCCTTCTTGCCTCCTCCACTTGAATAAATAATAGGCATTTAAAATATTAAAAAATCTAAAACAAACCTTTCATTGAAATATTTGTTCTTTCTGGCCCATCATACCTCATCCATGCTAACACTTTATGCTGAAAATCACCTTTCATTTTGTTTCTCCTCTACCCACACCCAATCAATCAGCAAGTATTGTCATTATCAGGTTTATTTCCAAATTAGGTGTTTATGGCATTCCTATCTTTCAGTTCTGCTTGGTTATTTGTTGTTAGATTTGTTGGAGTATAATTCACATGGATTAAAATCTGCCAGTTCAATCTTTGTTAAGGTATATGGTGCAGTAACTTCTGACCAACATATACAATCATGTGACCATCACAATCAGGACACACAACACTTCCTTTACCCATAGTTAAATTTTAAAGTGTAAGTTGAGCCATACCAACTCTTTTCGTAGAAAACCTTCAGTGACTTTCTTCTGAATCACAATAAAATCTGAGTTCCCTGTGAGGGTCCTACAAAGCTCACTTCTGTTTACTCTGAACTCCCTGAGTCACAAGTCCTCTCACTCCTCACGGCCTCTATCTGTATTTCAATCCACTTCACAGATACTCAACTTGCTTTTCCCATCATCTGGAATTACCTCCTCTCACACTCCAAGCATATCACTTTTTCTGCCCTCACACAAGGTAGCCGGCAACAAATGACACAAGGCCAGGACCACGCAACAGGCTTTGGTGAAAGCAGCAAGGCATAAGATTTAATATACCCAGGTGCAGGCAGATGGGTGAAAAGATCATCTATGGGGAACAAAGAAACGTGGGTTTTTAAAATAGGACTTGAAAAAGGGGAGATCTGGCAAGGGACATTATATGAGAGGGTCTGAGCAAGTATCGGTGGTCAAAGTTTTCAGAGTGTCCCGTCCATCAGTGGTCAAAGTCCTCAGTGTCTGGTACAAGTGTATGGATGTTATCAGATGTCCTGGTACTGGGAAGATTCCATGCTCTGCCTTATTTCTTCTTTACGACATCCTGTATTTTCCGAGATCAGCAGTACCTGTGCTGAGCTGTGGTTTATTCTGAAAACAACATGGCTGCTGATGAACAGGTTGTGTGCTAGGAAAGTCATGCCTGAGTCAAGCCTGAGATAGGCCTTGCCTCAACTCAAGTATGTTATCAATATTATCCTGTTTACTTGTCACAGTTTGGAATGATTTTGTTATGTTTGCTTATTTATGTCTTGGGCCACCAGAATGTGACACAAAGGTAGAGGCCTTGTCCATCTTAGATAACACGATCCTTCCAGTTCTCTGGATGTCACCTACAACACAGAGGGCCATTTGGATTTGCCAACACAAGAGGATGTTTGACCTGCAAAGTGACAATTTCATGTGATTCATGACTTACTGAATAAATAAATTAGCTGAAATTTTGAGTTGCTGCCACCAGGAGGCAATAGACAATTATACTTAAATGCTGTTAGCTTGTTCTGAGTTCACTTGTCTTTTTAATCCTAAATTGCGTCCAGAAGTACTGCTGTAGTTTTCCAAAATTTAACTTACTTTTATTGAAACATTTTACATACCATAAAATCTACCCATTTAAAATGCACAATTGATGAGTTTGGACAAATATAAATTGTCAAGTTATCACCGTCATCACAATATAGAATACTATTTCTATCATACCAAAAAACCTTTTACTTGTCCCCATTAGACCATCTATGCCATATAGCCCCTGCTTACCTATGATTGGCTTGCTGGCATATAGTTTTGCTTTATTTTAGAATTTTCTTTTGGTACATTTCACTTAACTGGGATCATATGTGCAGCTTCTTATTTTCAGCTTCTTTCACTTAGCATAATGCATTTGAGATTAATCCACATGTTTTGTCTGTAGTTTATTCCTGGCTAACCTTGAAATCTTCCTGTCTTTAGGAGTGGGATCTCATGGACCTCCTTGAGCTTCTCAGAATGTAGATGGTTTTTGCTGCAGTGAGTTTGATAGTACCTTAAGGCAGTACTGCAGGATGGTTGAAAAAGCCCTCTCTTGGCAGGACTGATTGACAGAGACGCTGGTTATGCTATTTGCCTCTGAGGGACTTTGGATGAGCTGTTTGGCCTTACCCTGTTTTCTCAGCTCCAGTAGGGATGCCATCAGACTATTTGCCTCAGGGTTGCTTGAGGATCATGTTGGTTAATACTGTGAAATGCTTAGTGCAGAGCCTGGTGCACAGAAAATGTCCAGTACATGGCATCTCAACTAACGTGTTGGTGCTACAGGAAAGCCAGCCTCTCAAACATGTTTCTGTCTTTTCTTTTTTTATGAAAGCTTTTGCGCAACTTGTCAATCCCTAAGTGGCAAAGCTCTAGGATGGAAAAGAAGACTTGGATGGAGGATTCCTTTAGCTTCTGAGAATTAAACCTTATATTTTCCTCAATCTAAACAGATTTCCATGCACAGCTTCTTTTACCATTTTTTTTCTTTCCTCTCTGATAAATACATGACTCTGAACTTTTTTCTCCAATTGCTTATTTACATACAGTGCTAAGGGAGGGTGTGAATTTAATGTCCCCTAGCAACTGGCCTTCAGATATCAAGTTTAAATTCCCTACAGCAAAACAGCAGATTGAACACATTTGCTTCATCTGGTGATACAATTAATATAGCATTGGATGGCTACTATTTTTTACTCAACTTCCCCAGGAATTCCTCTGGTAGAAAAGTTGATGGGATTCCTGAAAATTCCACCTCTCTTGTTTTGATGATATGAACTCTCTGCCCTCCATCTTGCTGACCATCCCTCCTATATGTACTTCCAACACTTTTTATTCAAGTGTCACAAACGTGTCTCACCACTGATCCCTTCATTCCAGTTCACCATTCTATTCCTATCCTGGCTTGGGTACCTTTTTCTGATACTGGGTGTGGAGCAATGGACCCTGCAGAAATTGAGAAGATCAACTATACTTACTGTGAGAACTTGTATTCTAATAAGGTGGAAAATGCAGAAGAAATAGACAGATTCCTAGACACATATGAATTACCAAAGCTAAATGAAGAAGATATAAAAATTCTAAATAACCCAATATCAATCAATGAAATTGAAGATGTAACTAAAAACCTAACAACAAACAAAAGCCCAGGTCAAGACAGATTCATTGCTGAATTCTACAAGAAATGTAGACAAGATTTAATACCACTACTTCTCAAACTCTTTAATAAAATTGAAAGGGAAGTAATACTCCCAAATTCATTCCTGGAAGCAAGCATTACTCTGACACCAAAACCAGAGAAGGACCTAATCAAGAAAGAGAACTACAGGCCAATTTCCCTAAAGAACATAGATGCAAAAATCTTCAATAAGAAACTAGCTACAGAGTGCAACAAATCATCAAGAAAATTATACACTATGACCAAATAGGATTCATCCCAGGGACGCAGGGATGGTTTGACATACACAAATCAATAAATGTAATACAAAATATTAACAGAGACAAGGACAAAAATCATATTATCATCTCAATAGATGTAGAAAAAGCTTTTGACAAGTCCAACACCTATTCATGATAAAAACTCTACAGAAATTTGCAATAGATTGTCTTAATCTGATAAAAAGCCATCTAAGACAAACCAACAGTCAACATCATACTAAATGGACAAAAATTGAAAGCTTTCACTCTAAAATCAGGAACATCCACTGTCACCACTCCTATTCAGTACAGTTATACAAACTTTACACAGAGCAATTAGACAAGAAAAAGAAATAAAAAGAATAATAGGAAAGAAAAAACTTAAATAATCATTATTCATAGATGACATGATACTCTACATAGAATATGCCAAAAACTGCACTAAGAGATTTAAGAATTACATTTAGATTTAAGAAACAAATTCAGTAGTGTAGCTGGATACAAAGTCAACACTCAAAAATCAGTAGCCTTCCTGTACACAATAACAAAGTCACTGAGAGAGAAACTAAGGAAACAACACCATTCATAATAGAATGCAAAAAAAAAAAAAAAAAACCAAAAACCTAGCATTCAATCTAACAAGGGAAGTAAAAGACCTCTACATTGAACACTACAGTACTCTGAAAAAGGATACTGAAGAGGGCATCAAAAAATGGAAAGCTATCCTTTGCTCTTGGGTAGGAAAAATCAATATAGTGAAAATGGCCATACTTCCAAAATTGTTACACAGATTTAATGCAATTCTGGTCAAAATCCAAGAGCATATGTTACAGAAAACAATCCTAAAGTTCATTTGGAACAAGAAGAAACCTAGACTAGCAAAGGCAGTTCTGGGCAACAAAGGCAAGGAGGCATCACAATCCTAGACTTGAAATTATACTACAAAGCTACTGTGATTAAAAAACAGCATGGTACTGGGAAAAAAAAAAAAACCAGATCTGAGGATCAGTGGAACACATCAGAAGATGCAGAAACAACTCCAGACATACTCAGCTACCTTATCTTTGACAAAAGTTCTAAACATATTCACTGGATGGAAGATAGTCTCTTTAATAAATAGTGCTAGGAAAATTGGCTTTCTACATGCTGAAGGACAAAATTAGATCCTTCACCATGCACTAAACTAAAATTGAAATGGATCAAAGGTCTTAATATTAAAACGAAAACATTAAAACTAGTGCAAGATTGAATGGGTAGAACTCTTGAAGACCATCCTAGGGGAAAAGACTTTATGAACAAAACCACAGGGCCATAGGAACTATCAAAAAGAATCAACAACTGGAAACTCATTTTACGGAAAAGAATTTTCAGAGCAAGACAAACTGTAAACTACATGAAGATAAAACACACAGTGTGAGAAAAAATGTTTGCCAGCAGCTACTCAAAAGATTACTATCAAGAACATATAAAGAACTAAAAAATATCAGAATATCAAAATTTAAAGAACCAATCCTAAAATGGTTACTTGAGATGGACACAAACATATTAGATGAAGAAATGCAAAAAGAAAATGAATATAAAAAAAATATTCAACAAAACTGGTCATTTGAGAGATGCGAATTAAAACAAATGAGATTCTATGGAACCCAAGAGAGAATGGCTATCATCAAGATACCAACCAGTAACAAATGCTGGGGAGCTGTGGGGAGAAAAGAACGCTTCTCCACTGTCTCGGTTACTTTTCTCTCGTTGCTGAGACAGAATACCCAATGCCCAAAATTAAGGAATGAAAAGTTTATTTAGCTTATAGTCTGTGGAGGTTTCAGTCTATACCTGGCTGGCTCTGAGGCAGAAGATAGCAAAGCAACAAGAGCGAAGGAGGGAATGGCAGCTGAACAGCAATGCAGCCAGAGCAAAAGGGAGGAATGGCCGGCAAGCAGCCTATTTACCCCCTTACATTGCAAACAGACTACCCCACCTAAGGGGTGTGTAGCTCTCACATAATCTCCCTGCCCTCCTCTTCCACAGGCCCAGGATGAATACAAGGTAAGAACCCTGGCTTCCTGCTTATCACTTAACCAAGCCTCTAGACTCCACAAGTTGACACAATCCTATCAACCATAACATTCCCTGTTGGTGTGAGGGTAGACTGTGGCAATCACTGTGGAAATCATGGTACAGATTCCTCAAAAGACTAAGACTACAGGTTTCATTTAACAGAGCAATTCCTCTCCTTGGGGTCTGCCTGAAAGATACAAAAGCACATACTTAGCACAGCAATATATGCAAACAGGGATCTATGAACACAACGATCTGTGCCATCCATACTGGCACAGTTTGTAGTAGCCAATCTTGGAAACAGCCCAAATGTGCGGAAGAATGGTCATGGCCGCTTCACAGTTCACGGTAAACCCTGGAAACAGAAAAATGGCCACCAGCAAATGAGGGCTTGAACAAGTTGTGCTTCATCCACACAATGGCATGGGATGGTTCTGGTACGAACAAGCAAGCACAGCTGGAGCTGAGCTTCAAGAAGACTCACCAAGCAATATTGCTACTGAACCTCTACAACATGCAAACGATCCAGAAGTAGGGACACAGAGCACACGGTCTGTCTGGGAGCATGGGATGGGAGGACAGGAAGTGATAGCTCTGGCCACAAGAATGTGTACAAGGCTCCTTCATCAGCAGGGGGTGATGATATCCACAGCCTTGCAAAGACCTCGCCTGGCACTCATTGCCTGCTGTCCCTCTTCATAGGGTGTAATGGTACTGAGTACTACGGTGTGTGACTAAGTTCAGTAACTATGTGTAAATAAGTAATCACTCCAATGCATCTGAAAGGTAAAACCTGCTTTGAATCCTCCACGTGTAGATAGGCAGTGATTATAATTGTAGACTTTTACATTTAGGAAGAAAAATTATTCTGGACATTTGTGGTTTATCACAACACTCCCTATTGGAACTGCAAGAAAACTGACACCAACCCATGAAAAAAGTCCTCCTAAATTTGGACAGATCACTAAGAAATGATGTTGAGCACCGCACCTTCACAGAAAATGGACCCTCTGGAAGGAAGAACACACTTCACGACGTGCCTGCCACATCTTAGGTATCTACACAGTGGCTGCACTAAAACTTCAAAGTTCACCAGAGTCTAAAATCACACTCAGGGGCTGGGGATTTAGCTCAGCAGCACAGCACCTGTGTGGCAAGAACGACTTCGTGAGTTCGATTCCTGGTACCAGAAAAAAACAAAAAACAAACAAAGAAACAAAAAAAAATACAAAAATACAAAAAATACAAAATAAAAAACTAAAATCACACTCAGACTCTCTAGTTCTTCATTGCTGTTTCGAAGGAGCACACAGATTTGCTCCAACACAAACAGAAAGACAGGTGGTAGTCTTCTTATGCCGGGGGGGGGGGGGCTCCGCTATGGCCCCCAACACACGACCTCACTTCCTTGGCGACAGATCCAAACAGAACTTAGAACCCTGTGGGCACTAGGCACCATAGGTTAGTGCCAACTGCCTTCCCAGGCACTTAGCTGGACACAGGCAGTAGTAGAAATGCTGTGTTGCTTTCCCAGGCCTCGAGGCACCAGCCTCAGGACCCCGCGCAGGGAAACCGTGTGGCAACGAGTAAGAGGATGGTTCACTCAGCCCAGACGCTTCAGGACACTCACCAGGAAGCGCCCAACGGTCATGGGCCACACAGGGCAGGGCTCTGCGGACCCAGGCCCCAAGTACCCAGAGACAAATGGGAGCCCAGGACGGGTGTCCCTACAACTAGCGGTCATCTGCACGGAGCCTCCGAGTCCGGTACAGGTCTGTCTGGACCTGACCAACACTGTGAGTTCCCTGCAAAATTTGAACACTTCATCCTCAGTGTGTTTGGGGGTGAGGGAGGGGGACAGTTTCCTGCTTGAAGTCAACCTGGACAGGCCCACGAGTTGCCGGGCCCAGAGCCCGGGGTCCCGTCACAGTCCCCCCGAAGAGAGGGCTGGCAGGACGAGGAAGGCAGTGCTCAGTGTTAATGCAAAGCCGGCAGAGTCATCTCCTGTCCTCCAGAAGTGGCAGCCTGTGACAGGGCTGACTGGGATGTGGGGAGCACAAGGTGATCAGGGGCAAGAGAGGGGGCAGATACTGCTCAGGCAGAGCCTCATGCTTCCTGCCAGCTACTGGGCACTGTCCCAACAGAGCTGCACACAGGACACCGGTGTGGAGCAGGTCCCTGTGGGCCTGCAGTGTCCCTGCACCACACACGGGGACGCAGTCACAGCACATGCCAGCTCAAGCGCAGCTGCTGTGTGTGTGTGTGTGTGTGTGTGTGTGTGTGTGTGAGTAGAGGGCCCAGGGAGGGCAGAGAAACCTGGGCAGCCAGATGACACCTCCAGTACCTCCTTCTAGGAGTGGAAAACAAAGCACCTCTCGTCTTGCTCCCAAAGGAATCTGGGGTTTATGTCTTCAACAACTACATGCTGTGTGCTTAGGCTCTTCCTCAGCCAGCTACAAGGTCACTGCGCAAGCTGGGAGCATTAGAAGAGGGACAGGGACAGTAAGTCTCTGGACTTCCTGCCATGACTGATTTCTATTTCATCCTGGAATTGCTGAACCCAGGATCTGTGGGGCATCTGCCTGAATGTCCTTCCACCCTGTCTCCAGCTCTGTACACGTTACCCATTGGCATGGGTGTGCTCACCCAAACCGTCAGACCTTTGCCACTTTGTCCTTTTCTCTGGCACCTGCTGTCCCCTAGAACCCACGCGGGCCCTGTAGATCACAGGGTGGGGCCTCCCTCACTTTGGCTAAATGATCTTCTATCGGGCTGGCAGTGAACTAAGCCACTCTGCCTTGCTAGGCGAAGGAAGACTGACCTGACCCTTTCTGGGGACTTCTCAGCAGAAACCTCTGCAACATTCTGTGTGA
>NW_004955425.1:5385072-5390987 GCF_000276665.1 Chinchilla lanigera | reverse complement strand
CCCTGGCCTTGGCCCTGCAGAAGACCTGCTGTGCTTCTTCACATGGTGAAGCTTCCTTCCCCACTGGGAAGCTTGACCTCGCCTTCACTGTCACCTGCACTCGGGGCAAGCTGTTCTGATCATTTGAAAGGAGACTGCAGGCTCACTCTACAGGTGTCAGGGTCTTCCTAGAGCAGCCACCCTTTGGGGATGCCCAAGGACCTAGGCCACACGCACATCATGCAAGAGCACATGGGGAACATATATCCACCAACAGACAGGAAGGCACACTATGTGTGGACACTTTCCTAGAAACACCGCAGATGCAACCAACCCTGCCCTCTTGGGGTGCAACGCTATTTGAGGGCCAAAAATTCACCTGGACTGCAGAGTAGGCATTGCTCCCATTACGACGAAGGGGACGCTGTCCTGACTCTCTAGATGTGGAGGCACAACAGCACAGGAGGAGCTCCAAAGGGAACTGGGGGACACACGGCTCCATGAACTGGAGACTGCGCTCTCCCTCCTGCTGGTAGACTCTGACTGACCCCTTCCTTCTCAGATATTTAGGGAGCAGCGACCCTGTGCCCTTGACTGCGAGGACACAGCAGATCCGAAGCTGTGTCTTCAGCGAGGTGACCTGCCACTGGGGAGGGGCAGGAGACCCCGTGTCAGGCTTCCCTGAAGGAAGGCACAGGCGTCACTTCACTAAGCAAGGACTCCCTCCCATAGAGCCTTCTGTCAACCTCTCGGGGTCGCCTGGGGCCGCAGTGCCCCATTGGGCACCAGGAGGGTAGAGGGTCAGGCTGGGCACCTGCACACACTGGGCGGGAGGCCCAGGGGTCCCTTCCTACAGGTGACCTAGTGTGGCTGGAAAGGCCATGCCTCTCACCCTGCTGCCTCCATACCTCCCCCAGGTCCACCTCTTCTGGCCTTGACTCCGCACTGGAGCTGCACTCCGAGGGGGATCCCCCAGCTGAACTTCTAGACCAGCTGGAGCCTCCTGAGCCCCCTGAGGAAGAACTTCAGGGTAAGGACAGGGCTATAGGCCTGTGGGCAGGGCATGGGCCTTGGAACACACCAGAGCTTCCACATGCTGGATGACCCAGGAACACTGAGACACCCAGCAGCCCCTGGGGGGATGCAGTCTGGGAGGACCTGGGGCCGTGTTGGTGCACATGGCTGTCTCTGGCAGGCAGTGGGAAGGTTTTGCCCCAGGGAAGAACATGCAGGGTTGGTGAGCTTTTCTCCTCTTGCAGCTGCAGGGCCGGCTCCAGCCTACGCTCAGGTCGCACCAGCAGAGCTCGTGCCAGTTCCACCGGCAGCTCCCTCATCAGCTCGAGCCCCACAGCAAGAGCCGGAACCTGCATCCCCTTCTCCACCAGCTGCTGACCTGCAACTCCCGGAGGCTCCACAGCAGGGCTCAGCTCTTCAGCTCTACCTGTGGGCAACTCTTGACCCACACCTGCCATTCCCCTGTCTCGTAGATTTGCTTTGCATCGTATCTCTTGCTATCCTTATTAACCAGAGCTATGTCAATGATAGAATTTAAATAAAATGTAAGGTTTAGTCTTGTTTAAAAGGCTTGCCGTGGCATTAAATGCATTCTCAATAGCGTACAACCTTCACCGCTGTCCTGCTCTAGAACATTTTCCCCAATTCTGTACCCAAATGGATCTCCTCCCCTCTCTGCTGCTGCTAGATCCTGAACGCCATCCATCTCATATCCCTGTCATTTCCCCATTCTACACTTTTTCACAACACTGCAATCACATTGTGTTACAGAACCAGGGAGGGACTGTTTCAGCTTGAGTTTGCTAGAAAGGGAAGATCCTAACTAGCTCCCAAGGATTTCTCAACAAATAGTTTCCAGTTCTTTTTGTCACACAAGAAATATTTATCGCACTCAAATGCAGAATGCACTCTTGAGTGAATAGTCAATGAAAGGACATACTGACAGTCAGCGCACCTAGGACCGGCAGCCACCCTGGCGGTGTCCCTCCTCCCTGTCTTTGCTGTGGGGCTCGGGTCTGTGTGGTTTTCTTCCTGCATGGGGGGTGTGTAGGCCGCAGCTCTCCTGTCGGCTCATGTACGCCCTGGAGACGTGGTCCATTCTAGGAGGACTCTCCACTGGCATTTTTGGAGGCCCTGACACACAGGTGTTTCAGCAACCTCTGCTCTGGACTTTTTCCAATCTTTCAGCTCATACCAGAGCTCAAGGAAACTTCTGCCACCCTAAATCTCATTTTCCAAGTTGGATTCCCAGCAGTGGAGTTTCTGGCTCACAGTCACACAAGTGGGGACACGCATGTGCTCTCCACTGGGGTGTCCCCAAGGCCTAGGGGTAGCACCCACGGTTCCCAGACACAGAGATTCATGGTGGCCTCTGGGAAATGCAGTTGGACAGGGTCTTAGGAGGTAACGAGGACAGCTCACGCCTTTGTCACAGCTCAAACACAGAGGAACAGCTCAGCGCAGGCCCACCTCTCCTCCGTGAGGAGGGACAAACTTTCTCTAGGTTTTCCTTCAATTTTGCCTTCAGAATAGCAAATCTCAGAGTACCATGGGCAGCAGGAACTATAGGTTCCTAGGGGAATTTACTCCAGTTTTTCCCCTGTGGACACTGCAGAGGAAACGTCCTTAAATTTCATTCTGCTACTAGGCATTGAACATAACCAAGGGCTTCTCACTGACATGCAGCAACAGCCCTTTGAAAGTTTTTTTTTTTTTTTTTTTTTTTTTTTTTTTTTTGAAATTGTGACACAGAGTCTCCCTAAGTAGCTAAGTGGTCCAGGATGATCTTGGGTACATCATTCTCTTGCTTCAGGTTTCGAGAGTGCGGGCATTGGAGCGGTGTGCCGTCTCTCGTGGCTCCTGGAAGCCTTTCTGAAAGACCGACTTCAAATTTCATCTCTGGACTCTGGCTGACCACTTTCAGGTCTTGAGTCAATTTGGTACCTCTAGCAAGCGGTGTGGACTCCAGCAGAGGGCTAGGGATCCCTGAGAGGCCAGCACCTGGCTGCACATGTGCTCACTGGGTGACCATCATTCCAAGCCCACCCAGTCTGGGTGAATGGCCACACGTTCTGCACTGACCTCCCTCCCACACTGGCTCCTCATGTGCACAAATCCCACTTTTCAGCAAGGTAACCTGGGCAGGTGAGGTAGGAAGAGCCTGGCCTAGTGAGACTGGCTCCCCTCTAGCCCCAAAACTCCTGCAGGAGGAGGGGTAGGAACTGCAGACTGCTCTGTGTCCTGAGTCTGTGCCCATCAACACTTGCAGGAACCATCTTATCAGTCTCCAGGCTCCACCTGCAACCCACAACCTCTACCAGCTTGGCCTAGGCTCCCTCCACCACCACACAAAAACACCACGTCCGTGCCAAATGCTGCCAGGCTCCCAAACTATGCATTTCGACCCACTGCATTTGGCATAAAGAAAGGACCTTCCACACGGAGCTTGTGCTGGCAAGGCCTGGGGGCATGGGCTGGGTGCTCAGTACCAGCAACCTGGAAAACAATGTATGCTTGAAAGATTGCACCCTCCTGCACCACATGTGGCCTACCTTCCACTCTACACGTTCAGCATGACAACTCAGCGCCATGAATATCACTATGCACCTCTTGCACTTACGAACAAAAAGAGTAGCACAAACAAAATTTAAACACAAAACCAAGTTCTGACACCTGAGAGAAAAAAGAGTACAAAGTGAAGCAAAACCAGTTTGGAAATTGCTGAAAGAAGTTCAGTGAGAAATTTCACGTGACCCAGCTATCCCACTTCTAGGAATCTTCCCCAGAGAGCTGAAGACATCAGAGTACAGTGCAACATGCACACCGATGCTTGTAGCAGCACAATTCACACCAGCTCAATTCTGCTAGGAGCCTGAACACCCTTCCACAGGTGACTGGGTCAAAACGTGTGGTGTCCACCTCTCAGGAAAGAAAGCTGACTTGCCTATAAAGGAGGACCAATTTGAGACTTAGTCAGGAAGATGGGTGCACCTAGGCAATACAACGTTGAGTGCAATGTATCACACCCGGAAAGCTCACATACTACATAGTAACTCTCATTGGCACAAGGCAAAATGCAAAGCAAGGGCATAATAAAGGAAGGCCACAGAGAGACAAGGGCATGGATCTCTTACAAATGGGAAGGGTCCAAGAGAATGGGAGTGAGAAGAGAAGGAGAACAAAGTAGAACAGGGATCCTACTAATCTCAATGCGTTTAGATGATATGGAAACGTGACATCAGACTAATAATAACATCACCAAGAAGGACAACAGGGAGAGAATTCCAAGAAGGACGATTCCAATGAAAACAACCCTCAGATTGCACCTCACTGCAGAAAGAATGACTAAGATCAAGAAAGCAATCGGTAACAAGCCTTGGGAGAGCGGTGGGGAGAAAGAAACCTTTCTCCATTGCTGGTGTGAACGTAGACTATCACAACCCCTGTGGAAAGCAGGCTGGAGATGCCTCAAACCACTAAGGATAACGATTCCACTTGACAGAGCTATTGCTCTTGTTGGTGTCTTCCTGAAAGACGGAAAAGCACATACTTACCACAGCGATCTATGCACACCCACGTCCATAGTGGCACAGTCTGTGGCAGTCAATCTTGGAAACAGCCCAAACGTGCGGAAGAACGGTCATGGCCGCTTCACAGTTCAGGGTCAACCCTAGAAACAGAACAAATGGCCATCCGAAGATGGGTGCTTGTACAAGCTGTGCTTCATGCACACAATGGTGTGGGATGGATCTGCCACCAACAAGGAACAGCACAGCTGGAGTGGAGCTTGGTACACTGCTTGAAGAAGACTCACCAAGCAACACTGCTACTGAACCTCTAGAACAGGGCAGCGATCCAGCAGCAGGGACACCTGCTGGAGGTCCTGCACATGGCCTGCTTGGGAGCTGGGGAGAGGAGGACAGGAAGCGATAGCAGTGGCCACAACAAAGTCTCGAGGGACGTGTGCATGTGTCCTTCATCAGCACAGGGTGATGATCTCCACAGCCTTGCGAAGACCTCACTGCCTGCTCTCCCTCTCCATAGGGTCTTATCCTACTGGGGACTACGCTGTGTGACTGAGTTCCGTATCTATGCGTGAATCACTCCAATGCACCTGGAAGGTAAAACCTGCTTTGAAGCCTCCATGACTAACCACGCAGTGGCTGTAACTGGAGACTTTCACATCTAGGGAGGAAAATGATTATGGACATTTGAGGTACTTCACAACACTCCCTACTGCAACTGCAAGAACTCTGAAATCCACCCATGAACACGGTCATCCTACAATTGCACACATCACTGAGCAATGACGCTGAGCACTGCTCCTTCACAGGAAATGGACCCTCTGGCAGGAAGAACACACTTCAGGGCGTGCCTGCCACATCTCAGGCATCTACACAGTGGCTGCACTAAAACTTCAAAGTTCACCAGAGTCTAAAATCACACTCAGGGGCTGGGGATTTAGCTCAGCAGCACAGCACCTGTGTGGCAAGAACGACTTCGTGAGTTCGATTCCTGGTACCAGAAAAAAACAAAAAACAAACAAAGAAACAAAAAAAAATACAAAAATACAAAAAATACAAAATAAAAAACTAAAATCACACTCAGACTCTCTAGTTCTTCATTGCTGTTTCGAAGGAGCACACAGATTTGCTCCAACACAAACAGAAAGACAGGTGGTAGTCTTCTTATGCCGGGGGGGGGGGGGCTCCGCTATGGCCCCCAACACACGACCTCACTTCCTTGGCGACAGATCCAAACAGAACTTAGAACCCTGTGGGCACTAGGCACCATAGGTTAGTGCCAACTGCCTTCCCAGGCACTTAGCTGGACACAGGCAGTAGTAGAAATGCTGTGTTGCTTTCCCAGGCCTCGAGGCACCAGCCTCAGGACCCCGCACAGGGAAACCGTGTGGCAACGAG
>NW_004955425.1:5358433-5384972 GCF_000276665.1 Chinchilla lanigera | reverse complement strand
CATCCATCTCATATCCCTGTCATTTCCCCATTCTACACTTTTTCACAACACTGCAATCACATTGTGTCACAGAACCAGGGAGGGACTGTTTCAGCTTGAGTTTGCTAGAAAGGGAAGATCCTAACTAGCTCCCAAGGATTTCTCAACAAATAGTTTCCAGTTCTTTTTGTCACACAAGAAATATTTATCGCGCTCAAACACAGAACGCACTCTTGAGTGAATAGTCAATGAAAGGACATACTGACAGTTAGCGCACCCAGGACCGGCGGCCACCCTGGTGGTGTCCCCCCTCCCTGTCTTTGCTGTGGGGCTCGGGTCTGTGTGGTTTTCTTCCTGCATGGGGGGTGTGTAGGCCGCAGCTCTCCTGTCGGCTCATGTATGCCCTGGAGACATGGTCCAGTCTAGGAGGACTCTCCACTGGCATTTTCGGAGGCCGTGACACACAGGTGTTTCAGCAACCTCTGCTCTGGACTTCTTCCAAATGTGCAACTCATAGCAGAGCACAAGAAAACATCTGCCTCTGTAAATCTCATTTTCCAAGATGGATTCCTCGCGATGCATAACAAAGCAAGGCCACAGAGATAGAAGTGCATGGATCCCTCTGCAAATGGGAAGGGATCCAAGAAAAGGAGTGTGAGAGGAGAAGGAGAAGTAAGAGAAGAAATACATGCCACACACAGGACCTTAATGACCTAAATGAAGGTAGAGTTTATATAATTATACCTCCACTAATGATAGAAGGAAGTTCAACAGTATTAACACACAGTTACCTATCTCAAGATTCAGAAACCGTAATGATTACACTATTAAAGATATAGGGAGCTGGGAATGGGAATATGTAGGGAGAAAAATTTGTAAAATTCAAGAATGGCAGGTGAGGAATAAAGTGAGACAAAGCTACCTGCGAAGTAGTGGAAGTACATTTATATAATTTAGTTAATATAGGAAACACTGCAAAAATAGAAGAGGAAAGGAAGAAAGGGAGAAAAATATAGTGAATGAAAAATGTAAAAAAGGAGAAAAGAAAAATGCATAAGAAATGTAGAAAAAACAACAACAAGAATAATAAAGGACAATCGTTCCCCAAACTTGAAAATACTATTGAAGAAAAAAAAAAAAGAAAAAAGAAATCAAGGACAACAAAAAAAATTCTCAGTAATTTTGAAGGATTGGTTTCTGTCCAGGATCTGCCAGTGTATGGTCCAGTAAATCACAGTGGTTTTCCAGCTAGCCTCATAACACATGGGTTTGTGAGGTGCCCCCACTATTCCAGAGGCTCCTCTGTTAACTGCAGGCTATGGCAATGTCTAGGCCAAGACATGTCCTTGCTTACATTAGTAGGTAGGGGAGGCAATCAGACCTCAGATTTGTGTTGGATGTAGGCAGCAGGACAAGGGTTCTAGTACTTAATGCTGGTACTTCCAAACCCAGCCTTTTCTGAGAGTAACTCAGCCAGGCCGGGCTTCTCCTTTCTGACATACCCATGTTTATAGCAGCACCATTCACAATAGCTAAATCTTAGTAGTGGCCTATATGTCCATCAGTGGATGAATGGATAAAGAAAATGTGGTATGTATATACAATGATGTACTCTTTTGTCATAAAAAGATAAATTTGAGTTTTTTATAGGAAAATAAATACACCTTGAGACTATAAGGTTAGTGAAACAAATCTTACACACAAGCTTAAGTAGCACATGGTTTCTTTTATATGAGAAACCTAAATTATAAAGACCAAAATAAAAGATGGATAATAGGAAGCGGGGAAATAGATATTTCTTAAATGTGAAGGGGATCAAGAGAGGAAAGGAGTGAAAAGGAGGTGAAAAAAGGAATTAAGATGTGTCACACAACTACGAACACACTCAGCCAATTTATCTTTGACAAAGGGGCCAAATATGTTCACTGGAAGAAAGATAGCCTCTTTAATAAATGGTGTTGGAACAATTGGCTTTCCACATGCCAAAGACTAAAACTAGACCCATGTCTATCACCATGCACTAAACTAAAGTCAAAATGGATCAAAGATCTAAATATTTAAACAGAAATACTAAATCTGCTGGAACAGAAAGTAGGTAAAACTCTTACAGACATAGGGGTAAGCCAAAAGTTCATGAACAAAAACCAAACTGCATGGGAAATACTTCAAAGAATCAACATCTTATTGAAAAGTTTTTGCACATCAAAAGAAATCACCAACACAGTAAAAAGAAAACCCATGAACTGGGAAAAATTTTAGCCAACTGCCCCTCAGACAAAGGACTTTTATCTAGAACATATAAAGAATTTTTAAAAATCAGCAGGCCCAAATTCGAAGACCCAATACAAAAAGGGGCATCTGAGATGAACACACACTTCTCAGATGAAGAAATACTAAAGGTAGATAAATATATAAAAAAATGTTCAACATCATTAGTCATTCGAGAAATGCAAATTAAAACAACACTGAGATTCCATCTCACCCCAGAAAGAATGACTATCATCAAGAAATCAACTAATAACAAGTGCTAGAGAGGCTGTGGGGAGAAAGAAACCCTTTTCCACTGCTGGTAGGAGTGTAGATTGGTGCAACCACTGTGGAAATCAGTTTGGAGACTCCTCAGAAAACTAGGTCTAGAGGTCCCATTCAACCCAGCTATTCCCCTTCCGGGTATTTTCCTAGAAGATCTGAAAACATCATATCACAGCAATATATGTGCACCCATGTTCATAGTGGTGCAGTTCTTAATTGCTAAACTGTGGAAGCAACCCAAATGTCCATCCACTGAGGAATGGATAAAAAAATTGTGGTACTTTTATATAATGGAATATTACTCAGCTATAAAGAAAGATAAACTTGAGGCTTTTATAGGTAAATGGTCACAACTAGAGACCATACTCATAAGTGAAATAAATCAGACCTGCATATGTAAGAATCATATTGTCTTACTAGTATAAGACCTGAAAGAGTGAATAAAAACTAGGAGGTATGACAGACATTGTGAAACGAAAGGAAAATGCTCATAAGTAAACTGTAACTGGGATGTGGGAAAAGAGAAGGGAAAGAAGGGGAAATAATGTAAGTACATACATACAGGATAGTTAACATAGTTATAGTACTGTCTTCTATTGCTCTACAAAAGGAACAGTTAATGATTACTTGTTTGATCAATCTTGCATGTCTCTATTTGTTTTCTTGAGAAACCACCTGAAGATATCAATAAGTAATACAACAACCATTGTTAATTTCCTACAACTTTGTCTGTAACTCTGTATTGTTTGTATTGTTCTTATGCTGTTTTGTAAGTGGATGTCTGTTTGTTAATACGTTTTTCTTCTTTTATTTCTTAAAAATAAGTAAAAATAAAAATTTTTTTGCATAAGTGTTAAGTTTTAACACTCTCAAGCCTGCATTGCTCTCTATCACTACATCCCTTTTGGAATGCAGTTCAGGATAACAATCTCAGAAAGAGATGAGATTAGAACTGCAGAAGAGCAGGCATTATCTCCTATCATAAAGCTTCTAATTAAGTAGAGATTTTAAGGCACTTACCAAATTAGTATTCTTACTCTTTTATCCAATGCAGCAATATAAGTAAAAAATACATAAAGGTCCTGAGTTCTATTCCTGGTACCAAAAACCAAAAAATATATAATCCTATTCTAATCTTCTGTTTACTGTTTAAGAGGAAAATCTTGTAAAACAATTGGATTTCTCTATTTGGCTATATCCTATAACAAGAATCTTATAATTACTAGATGAAGACATGTTGAAAAAAGGAACACCTGGATACAGAGATATCATTAAGAAGCCTCCTGAAGGGTCTCCATTAAAGATGACAAAGGTGGTGGCAATGGAAGGGTAAGGAAATCAAGAATTCAAAAAATTTTTTTAGAAGTTTAATTCACTGGAAAAGAGACTGACAAAGAGGTTGGTATATCTACAGGTTCCTAAGAGAGGTTGCAGCATGTCTCTCTTTTCAAATTACACTTATGTATACTGTATACCTATGGAATGTTTCAGAGATGCAAGACTGGGAAATGACTGAAATGATCAATTGAAGTTTTTTTTTTTATAGCTCTGTTATCTGTGATTGAAATTCTAGGATAATAAATACGACCTATTTTAAAGTGAGTCACTATGACAATTATCTCATATTCTATCTCTTCTCCTTTCTACTGTAGGAGACGCTAATGTGCTAACCCTGGAATGCCCATCTTCCTCCATCATTCCAGTTGGACTGTCCCTTCCAACTTTGCTCAGATCCCAAAATATATTTGCATGAGGAATGTAACTCCTTCTTTACTCATGCTGAATGAGTTTTGCCTTTACTGAGACTAGCAACTTCACATCAGCAGATGCGTCCTACACTCCTTCATTTATTTGTCCTAAATCACAAGTTTCCATCTTTTGAGTCATTTCTCTTCATTCCTAATTTTATTCTTTTTCTTCATCTTCACGTTTCACTCATTCTTATGATACACATTTTGGGCAATGTTTTTCATGAAGGATCCCTTAAGAAAATAAATAACATAAGGGAAGCCCTTGAAGGGTTAGATCATTAAGATAAAGGGTAATTTTAGAGTTCCAATTTGATAAAAGGGGCTCAGCCAAGCAATAAGGCTTAGCATTAAGGTGTTCCAAATTGTTAAATATTCAAATTTAATTTTGGAAATGTTATGATCATGGAGTATGCACCAAGCAAATATACATTTCCAATTAACCATATTATATCATTTTCCATGAGCTGAATTTTAATGTACTTCACGGCAGTTTTAGTCTCTGAGTAACTGGCAATATTTCTTGTTACTAGAGTGAAAGACCTCATCAGCATTTTCAATTTTATTACAAATTTTAAATCATCAATAAAATTTTAAAAGTAAACACAAGTTTACAGAAGAAGGGAAAGAAGAGGAAAACATGTACATTCCTATCTATTTTATCCAAGAAAGAAAGTCACATTCTCTATAAAGATAAGACTGAACTGGGCATTTTGAATATGTGTTCTTAAGATAAAACAAATGGTCCTACAAGTTAAGAGAACATGTTACTGAAAGACAATTTTAGTGCTAAAAGTTTTTCATCAAATAAGTCTTTTTTTTTTTTTTTTGTACTGAGAATTGAACTGGGGGCTATCACACTGAGTTATATCCTCAGTAGTTCATTTTAAAAATTTTTTTATTTTGAGACAGGGTCTTACTATTCAGTTGTTCAGTCTGGGTTCAAACTTGTCATCCTCCTACCTACTACAGCACTGAAATTACAGGTGTCCATCACATCCAGGATTAAGGAAGTCTTGAAATGAAACTATGTAATTGGTTCCTTTACTGGAATCTTAGTTGCATGGATTTTACTTTATTTCATTTATGCAAACATTCACTAGCTTACTAAAATATTATGCAACTATTTTTATGAGGCTGATACTATGTTAGGTATATGAGATACAAAAGTGAAGAGTGTGGAAGATCCCTCTTACTGTGGAGTTAATGGTCTAAGGGCAAAGAGATATACAATCATAAATTTATTCACTTATTGATTCATGCTTATTGAGTCCTATCATGTGTCAGGCATTGTTCTAGGCACTGGCAAAATAGTAATTCCTGAAACTGACGAAAACCCCTGTCCTCAAGGAAATTTTTGTGGTAAGTGCTACAGAAGAAAACCTCAGGCTGCTACGGGAACTATTCAACATATGCCCCACAGCTACTTTTGGATATTCCTCGAAGATGGGGTTGGAAAACTGACACCTGCTCTTGTTTCCTTCAGAGCAAGTTCAGGCTGTGTTAAATTGGAAAGTGTGGGGGCTGGGGATTTAGCTCAGCGGCAAAGCGCCTGCCTGGCAAGCGCAAGGTCGTGAGTTCGGTTGCCGGTACCGGAGAAAAACCAAAACCAAAACCAAAACAAAACAAAAAAAAAAAATTGGAAAGTGTGAGATTGATGCATAGAAACTTACTTATGAGAAAATTGGTACAAAAAGCTGCTAAGTTTTATATTAATGATCTACTGATCACTGTCCTAAGTTCTCTAGAGAGAACCTCTCTACATTTCAAAACAAAATGACAAGAATTAACAGTGGTTGTTATATTACATATTGTTACTGTCCTAGAATAGGCATAGGGTGTTCATGCTGAGAAAACCCTAGTCTGGAGGCAATTCTGTCTTCCTGAAGTGGGATCATATGAGCACAATGGCAGGAAGCTGTTTGTGAACTGAGTTGACTCAGAAGACTCAAGAGAATATCTGCTTGCTTGCTGCCTGCAGTCCTGTGAAAGATGGACTACTTTACTAATGCTACCTCATTCAACTAGTCCTGGAGAGAAGCCAGAATAGAAAATTCCCCCTTATCATGCTTTACACAAGAGCTCTCAGCTTGCAAATCTACTTTCAGAGGGAAAAATGCCCTACATTATTTTTCACTGACATCTGAATGTCAAAAGAACCTATATGAATTTAAGAGGATGTTGCAATTTGAAAAGGGGCTCTCAACTAAACAACTAAACCAGATAACTCAAATGGATTCAGAAATAGTAGAAGAAACAGAAGAGTAACTTAAAAGTCATAAGAACTCTCAAGTATTTGTACAAAACAATTCCTAAAACTTCAAATATGATTTCAAATTTCAAAATTCAGTAGAAAGCCTGAAGAAAAACATTATTGGAAAAATATTATTTGGAAGATCAATGAGGGAATTATCTTACAACATAGCCAAGATACAAAGAAATAAAAATAATGAATAAAAAATTAACAAAAATAGAGGGTAGATTTTGTGTATGGCATTTCATAAGGAAAGAAAGGGACAGAGATTGTTGATTATAAGATAGTCAAATAAAACTTTCCTGAGTTAAGAAAGACTTGGAATTTTTAAGCAAATGTGTTTTCTGTGAAACATGAATCTATCACCTACAAGATTTCTGAAATCCAAAGAGAAGTATTTTTATAAGCTTTTCAATAGAAAGATTCAATTACTGTACTATAGACTAATTTAAAAGTTCTTATGAATAGAAAGTGTCCTCTGTTGATATTTTTAAGTAACTCTGGTGTAGCACACACACATACACATACGTACACACACATATGCACACATGTTTTTAACAAATCCATGGTGATAGAAAGTGATTACTGGATGGCTGAGGCTAGGAGAAGAAACAAGGAATGTCTACAAATGGGCACAAAAGATTTTTTTCAAGGTTAGTATTTTTTGTGTTTTAAAGAGAATAAAAAGAGAACAATAACAAAATAACAACATAGACAAAAATAAAACAGAGCAAAAACAATAAAAGTGATACAGGGTTTCAAAACAAAATGACAAGAATTAACAGTGGTCATTATATTACATATTGTTATTTTCTCAGATTAAAGAAAATAAAAAATTTATAAAAAAAATTAGAAACAATACAGAGTTTCACTAGACAAGATGGTAAGAACTCACTAGTGGTTGTTATATGGCATATTGTTATCTTCAAATTAGTTGTTCAGATTACCACATATAAGCATGCAAATTTGGCCAAAAAAATGAATTAAGCACTAACTGTTCCCTTCAATAAACCATTAGACATCAGCAGTACAGTTGTCCCAGCTATCTTCCTATATATATAGTTTCCCTTCCTTCTTTCTTTCTTTTCCTCCTTTCCCTCATCCCAGTTGTTCCTTCCTTTGAACAATTTCTTTTTTTTTTTTTCCTGTACTGGGAATTGAACTCATGACCTTGCACTTGCATGGCAGGCACTATGCCGCTGAACTAAAATCTCAGCCCCTTTGAGCAATTTTTATCCCTTTCATTATATCTATTGTGTGTTTTGGGTTTTATTTATCCTTTCAGGTTCTAATACTAGGGAGGCAATACAATGTTTACACATGTGGGTCCAACTTATTTTACTTACAAGTATGGTCTTTAGTTGTATCCATTTACCTATAAAAGCCTCAAGTTCATCTTTTTCATAGCTGAGTAATACTCTATTATATAAAAATATCACATCTTTTTTATCCATTCCTCAGCTGATGGGCATGTGGGTTGTTTCTGAGATTTAGCTATGACAAACTGTGCTGCTATACACATGGGTGCATATAAAAATATGGAACGCTTCACGAATTTGTGTGTCATCCTTATACAGGGGCCATGCTAATCTTTTGTGTATTGTTCCAATTTTAGTATATGTGCTGCCAAAGCAAGGACAAGATCTTTTTCTACGGTGTTAGAAATGTTTTAAAACTGGATTGTACTGAGTGTTACATAATTGTGTAATTGTGCACAGTAACTGTTAAAAATATAAGAATTATCATCAGAACCTGTCCAGAAGAACATGGGGGAAAATTCAAATTTGTGCAGAGAATATATGGAAGGAAGCCCAAACACAATTTATAATTAGCACAAGTAGGAAATTTGTGGCCACATTTTCTAAAAAAAAGAAAAAAAATCACATTAACATAAGACTTGCAATCTGCAGCATTGGAAGCTACAAGATAGTACAACAATGCTTATAGGCAATTGAGAGAAAAGCTCCGTGATCCAAGAATGTCAAGTGAAATTTGGAATATCATTTATATGCAAGAGCACAAGAAAAATTTTGAATGTTCAAACATTTATAAATATATCCTCAATGTTCCCTGCTATCAGAAAGCAATGTCAAAAGAACATAGAGCCAGAACTTACATATCAAAATAGAAAGAGATGACTTGAAAATAAGAGGTGAGAGAAACTGAACAAAAAATACAAGAACTGAAACTACCTAAAGCCCCACAGCTTAACTTAACCATTCCAACAAATTTTTGCCTAACAAGGTAAAATTAAAAATAATTTAAGAATTATTTCTGATTTTAGGAGCTTTCTGAAAATCTTTTTATAAATGAAAGCTAGTCATTTAGCCTCATCAGAATAAACGGCCCGTTTCCAGAATAATTCAGCGCTTCACAAGGCTTTTTCCAGTGATTATCCCCCAAGGCTGGTTCACCAGGCCCAACAATCCTAAACTTTGCCCCATTCTAAAGTTTGTCCAGGGGCTGGGGATTTAGCTCAGCGGCAAAAGCGCCTGCCTGGCAAGCGCAAGGTCGTGAGTTCGGTTCCCGGTACCGGAGAAAAACCAAAAAAAACCCCCCAAAAATAAAAAAATAAAGTTTGTCCAACCCCAACCAGGCCCCTATACTGCACAATGATCAACCCATTTTAAAACTAGATGCCCCAAAGCATACAAATAATCCCCCCTTGACTACCTATTCTGAGCCATTCTTAAGATCCTGTGAAGACAGCAGTCTCTCTTACTACAAAAAACAATAAACTTCGTTAAGATTAATTAGACTCTTTTGTTATTTTGGAAGAATTAGCAGTTGGCAAAGGTTATTAATATAAATCTGAAGTAATCAAGACTAATGAATCTAGCAACATAAGCAAATTTCATACAACAAACACCATAAACAAAGTCAGTAGACAATTGACAAGCTGCTAGAAAATATTTTCCATATATATCACAGTAAGAGGGCTAGTATGTCCAATATATAAATAATCCTTAAAAATCGAGAGATAGCTGGGCATGGTGACATATGTTAGGAGTTCCAACTACTTGGGAGGTTGAGGCAGGAGGATCATGAGTTTGAAGCCACTCTGGGCAACTTAAGTAGAGCCTATTGGGGGAGGAGGGAGGACAAGGATAAAATGCTCAGTAGAAAATGGGAAAAAAGAAAATTCACACACACACCCCTACACATACAAATGGTTTCAACAAATCCATGGTGATTGAAAGTGATTACTGAGTAACTGAGGCTAGAAGAGGAAACAAGGAATGTCTGAGAAATAGGCACAAAGATCTTTTTCTACAGTGTTAGAAATGTTTTAAAACTGGATTGCACTGATAGTCACATAATTATGTAAGTATATTAAAAAAATCATTGAATTTTACATGTAAATGGAGAAAAAGATGGGTAGTAATGATCATAGGAAAGTGACATACTTTGAATATTTCTCATATGCAGAGCTCCACTCTTAGACTATTGGTAATATTTCACCTCCAAAAATAAGTGAATTTTATGGTATGCAAAAAGTCACTTCTCAATAAGGCTGTTTAAAAGTTGACCCTTAAATGTATACCTATAAAGGTAAATTCACTCCTAATTAGAGAAAAAAAAAGTAAAACACACTGAAACATGCATACATATGTTTACCATGTGCGATTCACAATAGCTTAACTCCCAAAACAACTTAAATGCCCATCAAAAGACAGATACAGAAAATATGACATATATATACAAGATGGAATTTTACTGACCCGTAAAGAATAAATTCATATCATTTGTAGGAAAATGGATGGAACTTGAGATCATAATGTTATGTGAACTATGCCAGACACAGAATATTCAATACTGTTTGTTTTATATGAGAAATCCAAAATATAAAGCAAGAGTAAACTAAATGGGAGATAGCAGGAAATGAGGAAGCAGACTTTCAGAGATGGGGAAGGAAATGAGAGGAAGGGAGGAAGGAGGAAAGTGGATGAAAAATACCCATTTCCCAAAATGACTGTAATTATGTATTGCAAACACATACTAACAAAAAATAAAATAAATAAATAATTTAAAACCTCACGGAGATGGTATTTCTCACCTATCATATTGGTAAGAATCAAAATAAAACTTTAATTTTGAAGACCTTGAGAAAACTATCATTGAGAATGTAAACTGGTACAATTCTTTTGGAAGAAAGTTGACAATACCTAACAAAAACCTTCATCGCTACTTCCCTTTAACTCAGTTTTTCTGCTCCTAGAATCTATCCTTAAGGTACGCTATCCAACAATATGAAAACACATGTGTGTAAGTTTTTGTATTAAAACATTGTTTATAAATGCAAAATATTGCAAACCATCTAAATGTGCAATTATGTAAGAGTGATTTTGATGATATCTGTATATAAAAGAATGGCTTTTAAAAAACTGTAATAATCCAAACAACAGAGTATTAAACATTTGTAAGAGCAATGAAGATATCTATGAACTTGGTGAGATGTGCAGGGTATATTTGTGCATGAAAAATGAAGTACAGAAGATTAAAGTATACTGTGTTCCTAACAGAAAAAAAGAGTATATAAGAAAATACACACTGATCCACTGAAATAAGGAAAACATTCTGGGAAGCTAAACCAGAAACTGATGAGATTGATGAGATGAGTTATCTCTGGAGGGTCAGTAGAATCAGAATAGAAAAACAAAGAGCTGAAATGGGTAGTAAAGATTACAGTAAAGTGACACATTTGGAATACTTCTACTATGCAGAGCTCTATCTCATAGACCATGATAATGTTTCACCTCCAAAAATAAATAATTAAAACTAGTCAGGATGATGGGGTGGGAAGACCCAAAATGGAATATAAGCAGTAACTAATAAGTCTAACTGTATTGCAAATAACACAGTCACACTAAAGGGGATAAGAAATGAAAAAAAAAATAATTTAAGCAACCTGGAACACTCTACACAAATAGTGTACTTTAGTTAGTATACTTAGATATGCTTTAAGAATTCAGAAATTATGTATGTACAAAGGTTAAGTAACTAAGTAATACAATGCTAGATAATGAAGGCCAGTTTTCTCTCAGAAACAGGATTAAAATAGGGAAATGGAGAATAATACAAACCCTTGCTGGGCTGAAACAAGAGAAGAGGTGTCAGTATGAATCTATAAATATATATTCAGTGGTGTACCAGTAGCAATGAGCACAAATATCTTGCAGATCTTAATTTCTAAATATCATTCTCCAGTGAAAAGAGCAAGACAGGGCTTCTTAGGGAAATACTAATTCCAGGAAGCCTGAGGCAGAGCGAATATGAGTTTAAAATAACTTCTTGTGCCAGGTAGAGAAATGTTCACAGAAGGATGGGGACCCTGTCTAACAGGCATAGGAGCCAACTTAGAAGAGTTCTAAATGCCCAAATCTGATACAGTTTGAGCAATAAAATAATTATATGAGCAGGATATATAACTCATTGAGTCTGTGAGTTCAAACTGACAAAAATACCTAACTGAACAAATAAACACATGGGGAAGAAATGATGGCTCTTATGTATGACACAATTTCAATCTGTAAGTATTGAACATATAATTCAACCTAAAACTCACCTTTAGGAAAAAACACACAATAATATTCGTTGTATTCAAGAATAACCTATGCTCAGGAGACTAACACAGGAGGATTGCCATGAGTTCAAGGCCAGCCTAGGCTACACAGTGAGTTCAAAACCAGCCTGCACTACAAAGTGAGACCCTGTCTGAAAAAACAAAAACAAATAAAGAATTATTGATGGATGACAAAGATAATAACCAGCAGTGTAAAGAGAAGCAGTATATCTTGCGTAATCTTAAGATATCTCCTTCAAAGATACTCATGAGTTATAAAGGGAAAAAAGAGTAACTTTACAGCAGCTATATATAGCCGATTTAAGAAAGCTTTATTTAACTCAAAGACCCAACTATTTTCTTCTATATGTTTGAGAAATTTGTAAGTTTTGGTTTTATATTTAGTTCTTTTTTTCCTTTTTGGGTTGGAGTCTTGCTATGTTGCTCCGTCATGATCTTTTGCCTCAGCCTCCCAATCACCTAGAATGATAGGCATGTACCAGCACACCCAGCTTTATATTTAGTTCTATGGTATGTTTAGAGTTTATTTTTGTATATATTGTGTGGTGGGCAGAATGATGACCTCCCCAATAATGTCTATGTCTTAACCCCTGGAGCCTATGGACATATTTCCTTACATGGGAAAAGGAACTTTGGCAGATATGGTTAAGGTTAAAGATCTGAGGTGGGGAAAATTATTCTGGATTATTTTGGTGGACCCAATGTAATTACATGAGTCTCTAAAAGCAGGGGACTGGGCCAGGAAGATATTCAGCAGCACAGCGCCTTCCGGGTAAGCACAAGGCCATGAGTTTGATTCCCAGTACCAAAAAAAAAAAAAAAAAGCAGGGGACTTTTCTTGTCTAAAGCAGAGACATGTGACATTTGAAGAAATATCAAAGATGAGACTTTACAACTTTAAAGAGAAAGGAAGGGGACCATAAGTCAGTATTAGCTGAAATGTCCGATATTTAAAGTTTTAAGCAACTGAAATGTTCATTATCTCATGCTACACCTTATGATATTTGTATAATACATAAGAGTTTAAAAAATCTGTAGTAACTGGAAACATTAACCTTTGATCAATTTGCAACAGTTTTAAAACAATTTAAAGAACATTGCTAAACAAGTAAAGCAGCACTGACTGAAGAGAATTACAAAGAAAAAGACTGAAATATTAGGAAAAAATTTTAATGCATTCTTTCTACTGTTTATTTTCTTATGTATATTTTGTTGGTATTTTTAAAATTATGAGTCAGGTATATCATTACAACAGGAAAGCAAAAACAACACAGAGGACATCACAATTCCACCTATAGGTCACAGAACTTAACGCCTGGTACTGTTTCTTTCTCCAACACAAATTCACTCATCCTCTGAATAGAACCATCCTTAACCCTAAAGACCTTTGTGACCCTGCCACTGGAGCCTTCATGTCATTAGTTTCTAAGTTCCAAAGCTTAAGGAAGGAAGGAAAGGCTGAAGCCTCTAGAAAGAGCAGAGCAGAAAGAGGTGAGATGCCTGAAGTGAAGCTTTCTACCTCACAAATTCGCTTTGGGTGACTCTGCTGTATTATGCTATCTAACACAGCCATGCTGAGCAGACTAGCACCTTATCACTTCACACTTTCCTCCCCGCCTCTGTCCTGTGACATTTAAAATTTTCCTTAAACCTGAGTTACTCCAGTTATTGTTCATGCCAAGAAAAGATACCTTATCACTGGGATTTGGTCTGAGGCCCAAAACTCTACTGTAGTCTTCACTCCAAGTATTATAAACCAAGAAAGCCTTTATTTCTTTTTAAATATTAGCCATCCCTCAACTACACCAATTTCTCCCTCCTCCCGGCCCCTGCTAACCTCTAATCTACTGTCAGTATGAATCTGCCTATTTTAAATGTCTCATAAAAGTCATATCCTATATAGTATTTATCCCTTGTGTCTGGCTCATTTCACCTGGCACATTGTTTTCAAGGTTCATTTGTGTTATAGCATGTATCAGTGCTTCAGGATTTTTATGGCTGAATAGTATTCCACTGCATGTATATACCACTTTTTGTCTATCCATTTATTTGTTGATGAGTACTTGGATTATTTCTATCTTTTTAGTTATTGTGAATAATGCTTCTATAAATACTGGTATAAATATTGGTATCTGTTGTGTTCTATTTGGGGATATACATCAAGGAGTGAACTTGCTGGGTGGTAAATCTGTTTAACTTTCTGGGGAATCACCAAACTGTATTTCACAGTGACTGCACCATTTTACTAGGGCTTTTATTTCCCCACGTCTTCACTAACACTAGTCTTGTTCTTTTGATGGCAGTCCTACTGGTAGGTAGGAAGTGGTACTTTCTTGTGGTTTTGGTTAGTATTTTCTCATGTGTTTACTGATCATTTACATATTTTTAAGAAAAATGTCTGAATTTAATTTCCCAGGATTTTGGTGAGGACTTTTGCATTTATACTCTTAAGAAGTATTGACTCATAGTTTTCTTCTCATGTCTTTGTCTGCTTATATTATTAGAGTAATTCTGGTTTCATAGATGAGTAAGGAAATGTTCTACTCTCTTTTCAAAAATTTGAGAAGTATTAATTCTTTTAGTATTTGCTAGAAATCACCAATGAAGTCACTTGGCCCTGGGGTTTTTCTTTGTTGGGAAGTTTTTGATTGGTCATTCAAATCTCCTTGCTATTTTCTCTTTCATCTTAAATCCGTTTTGTTTCACTTTTTTTTTTTTTTTTTTTTTTTTTTTTGGTTTGAGACAGGGTCTGGCTATGCAGTTCTGGCTGGCCTTGAACTCACTTTGTAGCCCAGGCTGTCCTCGAACTCGCAATGATCCTCCTGCCTCAAACTCTGGAGTGCTGGGATTACAGGCGTGCGCCACCACACCTGGGTTTCTTAAATCAGTTTTGTAGTTTGTAGATGTCTATGAATTTGTCCTGTTTGCCTGGGTTATCCAACTTGTTGACATACAGCTGTTCACAGTATTTTCTTAGACTCTTTTCATGACTCTATAGTAGTATCCCTTTTTATTATTTTAGTATCTGAATATTCTTTTCTCCTAATCTAGCTAAAGATCAACTTCATTGATCTTTTTAAAGAACAAACTTTTGGTTTTATTGATTTTCTCCATTTTCTTCTATTTTATATATTTTTTCTGCCTGTAATCTTTATTTCCTCCCTCTTTATGACCTCTTTATGAGTTTAAGCTCAACTAGGTATACAATATTCAGTAATTTTTTTCCTCAAATGCCAAAAATGTAACAATGTATTTCTAGTGTCACCAAAGAAAAGCCCGTTTGTTAGATTTTCTGTTTAATATTTGTGAATAGCTTTGATATAATTTACAGTAGGATATTATATTCTTATGGAGATATTTAGAAAAGACAAGAGTTCATTTGTAGTTACCACTCTAGACTGAATATTAAAGCTATTTTCCAGCCTGCAGGACTTTGGGAGACTGAAAGAGAATAATACCATGGACCTCCTAGGTATTTATAGGAAAACTTAAAATAAATTCTCTCATTTTAGATCACTGTGTTATCAGAAGACATATCAGCCTACAGAAAACGAGCATAGTGAGAACTTGGTGATGTCCCATGAATGCTGATTTTTCCTCTAGAGAAAAGAGTATGGATCTAAGTGATATCAAGCCTATAAAGTGGGTCCCACAACTCTCCTGTGTGACCCAAGTGTTCTCCAGATTGGGTTTTAAGCATATATTCTGAAAAGTGGCCTTTCTTTGATTTTTTTTTTTTTTTTAAGACAGGATCTTACTATGTCAGTTCAGGCTAAGCTTGAACTCACTATGTTGCCCAGACTGGCCTTGAAACTGTAGCAATCTTTCTGCCTTAGCCTCTTGAGAGCTTGGATTACATATGCACACCATCACGCCCAGTTTCTTTGATTTTTATTTGCCCTACCTGCCTAGCTTCCTACTTTCCCTTGCCCGCTTGCATGGTTGACCTAGATCGCGTCCATCACCACCCCACCCACCTACTTCCAAACTCCCTATGCCTCCTATGCTCCATAAACCATGACTGATGTCCGGGTAGTTGTCTCTCCTTGCGTGTGTCTCTCTCATTTTAAAAACAAAGTTTTTTCAAGATTATATTTAAATTTATTGGCATCTCTCTGATGTCAGTCTCTTTCATCTCTCCAAACCACTAAAGACATCTACAGAGTCTGCCAAAAAAATGTATACACACTTCAGGAAAAGAAAAACTTGTATAAATATTTTAAAACTAAATTTATTCAGATATCATGAGACTCATATAAGTTACCTTTGTCCTCTACAATTACAAGACGTGCTCAAACTGGTGGCCATTAGCTTCAGACATTTGTTAGTATAGCGAACTGCTTCGCTAACCTTAGTCATTGAGATTGTCACACATGCATTTTCAATTTCTTCTCTAAGGGCCAGCAGCGTAGTAGATTTTCTGCAATATAGAACATCCTCTCGGGTCCCCCAGGTTGGGAAAAAGGAAAAGAAAATAGAGGTACAATCTCAAGAGGACAGGTTTATTTTTATTTTTTATTTTTGGTTTTTCTCCGGTACCGGGAACCGAACTCACGACCTTGCACTTGCCAGGCAGCCGCTTTGCCGCTGAGCTAAATCCCCAGCCAGGAGGACAGGTTTATTTCAGAACAAATCTGAGAGGGACTGCACTGGCACTAGAGACCAGACCAGCTAACTCTCATACAGGCTATAAGGTCTTTAAAGGGTCATGAGCATAAAAAGGGGGGCTGTGGAAGGAAAAACATCACAATGGGACTTTCAAGGGAGTTCAGTACAAAGAAGTTGTGGCTAACTAGGGATAGGACTTGAGAACACACAAGCAGTTGCAAGTTGTTTGTCAAGAGCAGGGCTGAACAATGATTGGGAATTACAGGGTGTAGCTGTGCTTACTGGGCCTTAATAATGCATGATGATACAGCTGCAGCATGTGTAAAAGCACAGCAGTGGGAAGGGATTTAAAGTGGTCTCTGCTCAGACTAGGATGGCGGTGGTCAGATTCCTTTACTCCTTATGAGGGTAACACCGTCTATTGAAAAACATCACACTATTTTTCTTTTTCCTGAAGTGTATATACACTTTTTTGGCAGACTCTGCATTAAAAACAAAATGTCTTAATTTATTTTAAGAACTGAATGGAGAAATTGCTGAGTGAGCTGGGGACTTTCAGGGGCTGGAAGGAGGGATCCACAGAGTAGTGGAAGGGAAGAAGTTAGTGAAGCATAAGTGTAGGAGCAGAAGTGTGGAGTGAGGACTTCCTAGCACTCACCTTTTTTACACACTTAATTTTAAATTATTTGTAACGTATAACTTGCCTTGTTTAAACTTCCTTAGTTTCATATCTAAAGCATTTCATGTAATCAATAAAAACTACTGTGCCATCTTCAAAATACCAGTTTTAATCATTTTATGCGATAATGCCATCTCTTTTCCTTCCAGATCATTTTCTGTGCCAGTTTCATTATTCTTTCAACTCAACAGAATCTTCAATCCAAAGACCCTGCTAAGTGTTCTAAGTACTGGCTATTCTTTTCCCAGTATTTGCTCTTTCCAAGAACCAAAAAAAAGTAAAATCCAAAACTTTTAGAAATTCCCCAGCAGACTGTCCCTCATATTTCCTCTCTCTCTCCCCAACCCCACCCCATGCTGGGGGTTGAACACAGGGCCTTTGAACTGGGCTACATCTCAGCCCTTTATTTTGCATTTTATTATTGAGACAGAGTTAGATTGCTAAACTGCCTAGGCTGGGCTCAAACTTGTGATCTCCAGCCTCAACCTCCCAGAGCGCTGGAATTACAGGCATGTACCACAACACCTGGCTTGTACCTCATATTTCACTGGTTAGAATTGCGTTATAAGCTCTTTCCTAAGCCAAAATTAGTAAGAAAAATATAATTATCAAGACTAATTTAAACTAATCAATATTTTCTTCTCAGGAGGTGACAGAATGACCTTCTTAAAATATAAATAAAAACACACTGACTCCTCAAAAAAGTGAAGAATAACTGCTGGTGGTCATCCAATAGTAAGCGCAAATTTATCCTTTTGGCCCCATCTACAAATGACATCTTTGGAAGTTACTGTTCACTCATCAGCATTATGTTAGTTATGAGGAAAAGAAACACAGGGGTGGCCTTGTTTCCCGCTGCTCACGTTGTGGAACTGGTATTACTAAATACTTGTTCAATGACTTTAGGTGAGGCATCTAAGCTCTGTCTCCAGTTCTACAGCCACAACATGATATAAACATTGTTCAAAAACACCAGAGATATCTGGAAATATAAAATGAGATAATTACACAGCATATATGCAAAATATCATTTCCATATTTTAGCTTCCTACACTGCCTGTTTCTATTTTCATTTGTTCATAATTATACACCTGTTCAACAAATAATTCACACAGCTGCTGACAGTTGACGAATATTTTCAACATGATCTCTGCATCTAAAGTATTAACCCATGAATTATTTAGCAGCATCTGCTTATCTCTTGGAATACAGAATCAGACAAGACACTATAGGAAGTAAGACAGGAAAGTTGAGGTGGGATAATAAAGGGTATGGTTTGTGGAACCATTGTGTTTGTTTCTATGAGAATGTAAACTTTCCTGATACTAAGTGGCTGCAACAAAGGATATGAGATCACAGGGTCCTATACCAGTTTTCTGGCTTAAGCTTTGTTTGGACGTTAATACTTATGTATAATATAGACAAGGCAACTCAATTCACAAAAGATGTGTTTATATTACAACAAAACTGAATAAAAACTAAAAGATTGGTTTCTGCATGGAATATTGAAAAAACAGAAATTGACATTCATGGACTAAGTAGAACACTGTTTTCCTGCGATAATTTCTCTATTCTTTGGAAAGATAAGGTGACACTGATGGTTATAAAGTAAGCTAATCAAGCCAGGTGTGGTGGCACATACCTGTGTTTCCAGCACTTAGGAGACCAAGGCAGAAGGATGGCTGTGAGTTTGAAGTCAGCCTGGGCTACTCTGAGTCTGAGGCCAGCCTGAACTACATGGCAATACCCCGACTCCTAAAACCAAAAACAAATACAGTACATAAATAAATAGAATCAGTTGTCCTATGATCTAATGGCTTGAAGAGATTTTCCAATTTTGAAAAACTAACATTTTAGAGAAAAAGATGCTGAAACAATTGTAATCATTTATGACTGCTTTCAAAAATATAAAAGAAATTTTTAAAAACAAGAGTTGGAAACTCATTATTTGTCTTTATGGTAGGCTAACAATACACTATGGATTAAAGGGACTTCTGGAGGAAATTATGTTGCTAAAGAACAATGCCAATTTGTGCAGAAAAATCACTTAAGAACAGGACTAGAAAGTTTATAGCTATTAAATGGCAATTGCAAAGATTATAAAGAATTTCAGTAACTGAAACCTCTCATAATTTTATATCTGGTTTCTCACATAGTTCTTTGGATGATTCAGAACAACTTTTGATGGGAAAGAAAAATTACCAATATCAATGTCCTAAGATGTGTCAGGACACCAAAGAGCTCTGTCAATGCAAAATACCTCTGTTGGATAGATATTATCATGAGACAGACTCCAAAGAGGTCTAAAGCAGAGATGGGAAACTGACTCACCTTTCTCAATGAGTGGGTTAAAGGTTTGCTGACTTTCAACACAGAAAAAGAATTTTCAGGATGTATCTGTGAGAAGCATCGAGGGATTTATTGGACAGAAATTTAAAAGTCCACACTCAGAGAAATAAGAGTGCAGGCCCTTAAGGTGAATACAGTGTTGCGAGTTTGAGGGTATCCTGATAATAGGTTACCTGGGATGTATGTTCTAGGGTTTGTAGGATTTTTCTGATTTGGTGCATTATGTTAAAATGCAAAACATTTACTGTGTTTAAATCTGAGATATGCTGTCCTCTTAATAGTGCATCTTGCCCTGAGGTTGGAGGTTGGTTATAGGCAACACCATTTATAGATGAAAGGCACAGGTCCAGAGTCTAGTTTACAGGCTTTTGTCTTTAAGGCCCTTAGGAATTTTTTTCTTAAAGAGAAAACAAGCCTGAAAAACTCTGGTGTCCTGAGTCTGGAGTTCCTCTTAAAAGTACAACGCAACTATTACACTTTCCTTATCTTATCAATGTTTATTTTCTTCTATCCTGCCTAATCCTCAGCTCCAATCTTCAATCTGTTATTTTTAAGGGCTACAGAGGCACCAAAGTTCCATATTCTTTTTTTTTTGGTTTTTCTCTGGTACCGGGAACCGAACTCACAACCTTGCGCTTGCCAGGCAGGCACTTTGCCGCTGAGCTAAATCCCCAGCCCCCAAAGTTTCATATTCTTATAGCTACTTTAGGCAGAGAAAAGAGCATTGACCCTGCCTAGCCAAGAACTAAAAGTCTCATCCTGACTGACCCTTAGGAGACCTAGAAGAAAAGGGTTATTATCAGCACGCCACTGAATCTGACATCATATTAATTTGTGAACATAGATTTTATAACACAAAAGACATATTTGCAGAGTTGTCAGGAATATGTACACAACAGTTTGTTTTAACAATAGCACAGGGGAGCATCAGCTTGACTAGAATTAGAATAATGGTGAGTTATCTTTAATATTGACCTCCATTTGTCTTGAGCTGCTTACTCAAGCAAAATAGGTGGAGTGTACAGAGTATATAGATTCCTCTCTACTTTGTTAACAAATCTAGCTTTCCTTATTTTAATTATAACAATGGCCAAAGAAGAATTTAAAATAAACATATCTATGTTTTTTGTGAACACTGGACCATTAAAACTCTAATTATTACAGGGTATAGAACCTGGGACCCTCCCTCTACTTTGTAGACCTGAAGATGTTTGTGGTGACTGGCTCCAGATAATGTACAAAGTTTAATTCCATTTGATCTGGAAGCAGTGTATATGACCTGAGGGGATGTCTAATAAGACTACTGTCCTAGGGTGTATCTCTTGACAACTCTTCCCATTTCTTTTTTTTTTTTTTTTTATTTTAAAGAATAAAAGAAGGATAGCATAATAATAGGGGGGACTTAGCAAATTACAGACAAAATGGTAGGAAATTATCAATGGTTATCGTTTTACATATTATTATCTACAAAATAGTTTCTCAGGAAAACAAATAGACAAATAATAGTGAGTTAGAGACAAAAGAGGTAGGAGATTATCAAGAGTTGTTGTGCTATACTTTGGTATCTTCAAAGTGGCTTCTAAAGAAAATAAATAGAGCTATACATGAGTGACCTATTGAAAAATCATTAACTATTCTCAATGGTTGTTGTAGGAAACACATAATAATAAACATACATTATGAAATAGGATAGGAACATTACAAACTTAACACAGTTATGGATAGATTAGTAGGAAAATATCAATGGCTGCTGTAATACGTGGTGGTTTCTCAGGAAGACAGAGATATGCAAGAAGGATCTATTAAGTAGTTACAGCCTAAGGGTTGTCAAAAATAGCATATTACCTCCTCACCAGTGACTCCTTTCACTGAGGTATGATGGCTGGAAGGAAGGCCAAGAACTCTTCCCATTTCTTGTTAGAGGGAGCAAGTGATTCGTATCTAGGACTTAGGAGCCTATGGCTACTGAAAAGTAAAACGTGAAGCTACAGTCTACAGCCAAACTACCCTGAATGTGCCTGATCTCGCCTAAAGCTGCAGAGGTTTGAAGAAAAATCAAGAGAGAGCCAGAGGAAGAGGGGAAGGAGGAGTGCAGATGAGAGAAAGGGAGAAAAGCTATGCATCAAAGGGCAAAGGGTTGGAGAAGTAGAGATGACAAAAAAAAGTAAAACCTTTGGCTGCATTTACCAAAGTCATAATCTATGCTTTGCTTACCTCCTGCCACTGGTTCACCAAGGAAATGTCACCAGAGAGGGTCCAAGGAGGGCCCCAAAACAGAGATGGGGAACTTTGACTCACCCAACCCATGCGGAAGGTTGTCTGCTTGCTGACTCCTGTCACAGAAAAAGGACATTTGAGATCCATCAATAATTAATTAAGACAGACTTTTGAAAGTACTCACATAAAGAAATGGAGTACTTTATGACCTTGATCTGGGTATATTTGTGGAGGCTGGAGGTTGTTCCAATAATGAGTTATCTAGGATGTATATTCTAGTGTCTGTAGGGTTTGGACCAATTTGGTGAAATGCAAAGCATTTCTAGTGCTTAATGCTGATATGCCCTCTTATATATGCTCTCTTAATGGGGCATCCTGTTCCGAGGATGGAGGTTACTAGGAAGGAGTGCAATTTACAAGTCAAAGGCATAGGCCCAGAGCCTACTTTATAGGCTTATTGTAGATAAGGCCCTTAGGAATTTTGTCTGGAAAGAAAAAAATGTTTCAATATTTTTTATGTCTTAAAGATGGAGTCTTTCTTAAAGTTCAATTTTAATACAAATATTCTTGTCTTCTTTTTACCTATCTTTTCTATCTTACTCGGGTATGATGAAGAATGTAAAACAACAGGTTACCTATCTGGTTGTGTGTGGTTCAGCGAAGCTTCCTACATCAGTTGAAGACGTTTTATGCAATTCAATGTAGCTCTGATATGCTGAGGAACAACCCAGCTACTGGCAATGGAGCAAAGGTGTTTTATATTTCTTCGATTTTGTGATCTGAGCAGTCTCAACATTCCAGCAAGGATGAAGGGACTGCTATTGAAACATGGATAACCTCAGCCCCATCCAAACATATGGAGTGCTCTGCTGGCTTTATTACTGCAGTGAAAGCAAATAAGTACTAAATCAACACTAGCATATTTAAAAAGAGAAACAATATAACAGAAGGACCCTAAGACAGTAGAGCTAAATCTTCCTTGGCATAGGCATAGGCATACAATTAGCTGCCTAATGCAGCTGTAAGGTAAGAGGTATCTATGAAAAAAAACCTTATTTGTCAGTTTACTTGATTAAGGGAGAAGTGATAATAAAAAACTTAAATTTTGCTTAAAGGAACTAGTATTTACTTGGGCTAACAGACTATAGAAAGTTTTTATATAAATTGTCTCATTCAATGTTCTCAATAATTCCATCATACAGATTAGTATCCTCAATTTATAGGTGAAAAAAAGGAGCCTAAAGAATTTAAGTTGCTTAAGTTCTTACAGATAGTAAATGATGAAGCTGGACTTGAAAACTAGAAAGCTAAAAAAGAATCAGAAAGTCTAACTTATGAGACTATGTTCTCTAGCCTTTTCCTTTTCTCTATTGTTTCTTCACCAGATAGCTATCTTCTTTAATAACCTTATTTTTATATTTATTTATTTATTTACTTTTATGGTACCTGTGGAGGCTGAAGAGGCAGAAATTGAGTTAACCTATAGTTCCAGTACAGTTGTAGTAAACTTGCTCCATCCGGCTTCTCTGAGCCGGCACATACAAAGCACGTTGGCCTACAAAGTGTAAAGGTTAAGAAGTGTATTACGGATTTGGTTATCTTTTTATGCACACAAGTGGGTTCAGGGAACTATGGTAATTATGATGCTTGCTGACAACTTTCTTAAGTAGTTACTTTGGAATTGCAAAATATCTTTTCAGATGGTCAGCAGTCCCTTAGCAGTGCCTTAATCATGTGAGAAACTTAGGAAATAAACTTACAAAAGATAAGCTCTAATTTAAATTCATTCTCATACAAGAGAAACCAAGCAATATTTAAGCTTGTGTGTTTGATTTACTTCACTTAATATTATGGTCTACGGGGCTGGGGATTTAGCTCAGCGGCAAAAGCACCTGCCTGGCAAGCGCAAAGTCGTGAGTTCGGTTCCCCGTACCGGAGAAAAACCAAAAAAAAAAAAAAAAAAAAAATTATGGTCTAAGAATTCAAAAAAATTACCCCACCATAAAAGACTCAAGGGGCAAGTTGAAATGAATAGACACTTCACAGAAGAATTACCAATGGACAATAAATACATGAAGAAATATTCAATATCGCTGGCCATTAGACAAATGCAAAGTAAAACAATAGTGAGATTCCTTCGTACTCCACCATCAAGAAATCAGGTAATAACAAGTGCTAACAAGACTGCAAGGGAAAAGTAATCCTCCTACATTGTTGGTGGGACTGTAAACTGGCACAACCACTGTGGAACTCAGTACAGCGATTCCTCAAAACTAAAAGTAGAAATTCCATTCAACCTAGCTATTCCCTTTCTAGGTATCTTCCCAAAAATTAAGGATCTCGTATTGCAGTGATACATGCATACTCATGTTTATAGGGACACAATTCCTAATAGCTAAATCTTGAAAAGGGCCTATATGTCCAACAGCAGATGACCAGGTAACGAAATGTGCTGTCTACACACAGTGGAGTACTACTAGTCTGCAATTATGGCGACTTTAATACTCATTTTTTCCCAACTGGCATATATACTGGGTCGCCGGTGAAGAATCCAAGGTATTATTCAGAATTATGATATCTGGGTCAAAGTTTCTGAGAAATAACCTAGAAAAACTCAGCTGCTGATTTGAGTAATAACCACGTGGGCAAAGAGTATGGCTGTGGAGTGGTGGTAAATAGCTTGTTTGCTTCACACAGCAGATGAGCTCATGCTCATTAACAGAGTAATCTGTTGAGCCATGACTCAGTGGGGCCAAATAAGATTGCTGTCTCTACTCTCTAAAGCTTCAGGATCAACACACACAGAATTCTGTAGGTGTTGTCAGCTCTGCCGGCCCAGATCAAAATAAATGCAAAGCTTCAGGGCTTAAATTTGTAGTAACCTAAGCCCCTTTCCAAGCTCTCTACTTCGCTGTACCCTGCTCTTGTTGAAACTCTAGTGGCACGTAAACCGTGGGCTTCAGAAGGCCCACGCAAGGACCAAAGGGCTGCGGGCGGTTCCGCGAGGACATGCTGAAAATCAGTAGAACCGAGCTGAGGCTGGCAGACAGGACTCATCCATTAAAAAAGGGCCTGTTTTACAGCCTTAGAGGTTGAGGGTTGGCCTGGGGTTCATTCGCATCCTGGGAAATCTCACAAGCCGCAAAGTCTCTGAAGTCAGTCCCCAGGGCTCCGGCTAAAGCGAAACCCGCCCCCGCTCTCGCTGGTAGACTCCGGCTCCACCTTTGCCACAGGCCTCCCAAGTCCGCGGGGTTTTCCCACAACTCCATCTGCGCTCCAGAACTACGCACTTCCTCACAGGCTTCTCGCCGGCGCGAAACAGCCCCCGATAGCCTCACAGCCCGGATAGGAACTGCAACTCTGAGGGGCGCAGGCCGGAAGTGCCCTCTGCCAGCCCCGCCCCTGCCAGCGGAGCCGGAAGTTGGGCTTCCACGGCCCGCGTTCCCGTCGGCGGGCAGCTCCGCAAGCGCGATGCTCTGTGGGGCCCGAGCCCTCCTCAGGGCCTCCGTAGCGCCCACCGCTGCCCTGGCTGCGGCCCTGCTCTCGACGCTTGCGCGCTGCTCGTTCCTGGAGCCGAGGGACCCAGTGACATCGGCGCTCAGCCCCTACTTCGGCACCAAGACTCGTTATGAGGATGTCAACCCCGGGCTGCTGTCGGACCCTGAGACGCCGCAGAGGGACCCGGAGCTGCTGGAGGGCAGCTGCACCCCGGTGCAGCTGGTCGCCCTCATCCGCCACGGCACCCGCTACCCCACGGCCAAGCAGATCAACAAGCTGAGGCGGCTGCACGGGCTGCTGCAGGCCCGCGGGCCGGAGGATGACAGGCCGGGCAGTGCGCAGTCTCGCGGCCTGGGCGCCGCGCTGGCCGACTGGCCGCTGTGGTACGCGGACTGGATGGACGGGCAGCTGGTGGAGAAGGGACGGCAGGACATGCGACAGCTGGCGCTGCGTCTGGCCTCACTCTTCCCGGCCCTCTTCACCCGCGAGAACTACGGCCGCCTGAAGCTGGTCACCAGCTCCAAGCACCGCTGCGTAGACAGCGGCGCCGCCTTCCTGCAGGGGCTGTGGCAGCACTACTACCCTGGGCTGTCGCCGCCGCCCGACGTCGCAGGTGATCGCGGGGCCGGAGCCCTGTCGGGTCCACAGTCCTCTCTTGCCTCCTCCAGACCCGGGACTTCTCCAGGCCCAGACTCTAATTTCTTTCCTCTGTCCCAATCCAGCATCCTCCCAGCTGTCCCCTTGCTGGGCACGGATGTTGGGGACTTGGCTCTGTCTCTTGTCTTCATATATATGTTCATTTAGTCATTTGTCAGGTATGAGTTCAGCACCCTCTACCCGCCAGGCGCTGTAGTAGACGCTGGTGATCCAGCAGGAAAGGAGGCAGATGAGATCTCCCTATTTTCAGCTGAATTGCCCCCATTCCTTACTCCCGCCCAGGAACCTACTTTTATGGTTGAGCGCACTTTAAAAATTTTTTTAAAAATATTTTAGATTGGGGCTGGGGATTTAGCTCAGCGGCAAAAGCACCTGCCTGGCAAGCGCAAAGTCGTGAGTTCGGTTCCCCGTACCGGAGAAAAACCAAAAAAAAA
>NW_004955425.1:5324915-5358328 GCF_000276665.1 Chinchilla lanigera | reverse complement strand
TTGTTAGATACATTCTATAAAAGTTGCCCCCAGGATATAGCGGTATTCCTTCAAAGACATCAAAATGTCCCTGATTCAGGAATGAAGTTGAGCACACTGGTTGTTTTGAGACAGGGTCTCTTTGTGTAGTTCAGGTTGGCCTTCAACTTGGCGGCACCACTGCATCCAGCTTTGGGAACACGTTTTAAAATTACATTCTAGAACTTACTTCAAGTGTCGCTTCTGATACTCATTTTGTTGGTATTTTTCTTTGCTTTTCCTCATCATTTTTCCAGGTATGGCTATAGACGTTTTGGAAGCTGCTCTGAAGCCTTTTATATAACCTTCTTTCCCCTTTGTTTGTTCTTGTGTTTACCATAGAGTTTCACTGTAGCTGTGGTCCATGGTCACATGCGATTATCTTACCCATTCCTTCCTTTAATTATACTTTTTCAAGTTTTAGAGATCCATTGGGATCCTTTTTATTTCACAGGTGAACAAGCTAGCCCAACTCTATGCTCTCCTTTAGTTTAAGGACTAGTCAGGCCCAGAATCCAGTCTTTCTCTTTTTCCAGAATGATGCTTCTTCCTTCAGAAAATGTTTTAATGGTCACAGATGATAGCAAACACTTAACACCTATTATATGCCAGGCATGTCTCACATTTACTTTACAAAAATCTTGCAACTGTTTTTTGAAGTTAGTAGGGTTTTCCCCTTTTCTCACAGATGAGGAAATTGAAATACAAAAATACCAAATAATTTTCTAATTTTCATACAGCTAGCTATGGACATGAAAAATTCAATCCAGGCCTTGTTCTCCTAACTGTTATTTGTCCTGTAACATAGGTTATAGGACAAGGCTAAGAGAGGGAAGAACATCATTTACTTGCACAGCCCAACTGAAAAATAAAACATTAAGAGTAGTCTGGTTTGTCATTTCTTCCATAGCACTTAAACGATCTGCAAGGGATTACTCAGTTGCCCATGTTGTCTTACTATTGCTTTGTGCATAACTTGATTGGCTGGCTTTTGTTTAATTAGTTGTTGACTTGAGATTTTAAATTATAGCTAGATTTCTATTAGCCTTGGTGAAAATATTCCATAGATCTTTTAAATTAACTGAAGGTGCAAAGCAGAACATATTTTAAAATAGCACAGCATATACCACATAGTATATAGGACCTCCTAGAATGACAGAATTATGGTCCTCAGATTGCCTTGTCATTTGCCTAAGAGTACAAAGACAGGGATCAAAACAGTTTAGGATAAACTCTTCTGTGCCCCGCCCCCACATTTTTAGTCTCGGAGATTAAACCTTTGCCTAGTCACTTTGCCATCATCTGTAGAAAATTGTTTTGCCTGTTGTGTACATCTGGGCTTTTGCAGAAGACCACTGCATTAGATTCTGTGTTTTTATAGAACAGAACAATGCCATTGTTTATGTCTAAAGAGCAGCAGTAACACATAATAACAAGAGTTGAGTATCTGGAGCAACAGAGAAATCCTATTTTGAGGACACAGAAAAAGACAACAAACTTTGCTTTTTTTCTGCCTAGTCAAGACATTTTTCTAACTGTAACTCGGTAATTAAAATGGGCAGAATTATCTGTACCAGGAAACATTTATATATGTTTATGTATGTGTGTGTGTGTGTGTGTGTGTGCACACATCCAAAGCAAAATGGTATACCTATATTGTCATATTTTATGTACAGAAATGATTCCTGGTCTTTTCATGATGAACTATTGGAGAACTGACGGTGATGTTTTGAATATGACTGAAAAAAATTTAAAAGACACCCCACTAGTTGAAGCATGACTATGAATACTTTTTCCATACATGTGTGTATGGAAAATAATGTAACTTACTAAATTCTAAATGCAAGTAATTTGGGAGCTCAGTTGGCAGCTAAACCAAATCTGAAGCGCCTGCCACAGTGAAGCAAGGACAGTGAAGCTTGAAACAATGTGCTTTGTGCTGTTGTCAGTAGTTTTTGTTCAAAGCAGGATCTTTTGTAAAGCGACACAGGTTTGGAAAGTTAATGGAGAAGCTAAAATACTCTTGCACTCTGCTTTACAGTGGAGAAATAATTTAGTCTGCTTAATCTTTCTTTGTGCCTACAAACTTTGCTAATTTTTATTTTGCTTTCTAAAGTTTTGTGTGCCTGACAAAGCAGTAGATATATAACACAGTTTTTATAGTCTTTGTGATTTCCCTGATTGCTTTTGTTTACTATAAGAAAACACTTATTTCATTTACTTTTATTTCATTGTCTAGCACACTTTAGCACCTTATTTTCAATGCTTTCTGGGTTTTTGGCCTTTTTTAAAAATGTCCTTTCATGCATTATGATCATTATAAATGCAGGATAGTTTTACCCTTTGCCTTTCTGATCAGTATGTGCTATTTCAGATGTGTCAATTCATAGTTCACTAGAGCTCCTTTTTCACACTTGAAACAATTTTTCAGTAACTTGAAATTGTCATGTATGTCAGTAATTTACATATATAATTTACGTATATAATTCCTTTCAGATATGGAATGTGGACCTCCAAGAGTTAATGACAAACTGATGAGGTTCTTTGATCATTGTGAGAAGTTTTTAACTGAAGTGGAAAGGAATGCTACAGCTCTTTATCATGTGGAAGCCTTCAAAACTGGACCAGAAATGCAGAATACTTTAAAAAAAGTTGCAGCTACTTTGCAAGTGTCAGTGAATGATTTAAATGCAGGTAATATGTCTGTTATCTTTCATTTGAGCTTTGGTATAAACAATTTTGAGCTGTGAAAATGAAAAATAAAAGAAACATGTAGTTATTTCTTTAAAGGCCCATGATCTCAGAACTCTGGAAGGCTAAGATAAGATCACAAGTTTGAACCCAGCCTGAGCAATTTAATGAGACCTTGTCTCAAAACAATAAATAAATAAATAAAAGAAAGGGCTAGAGTTTAGTTCAGTGCAAAGTCGCTGGTTCAATCCCCAGTATCACCAAAAAAAAAAAAAAAAAAAAAAAGCCCACATTTGAATTTACATTAAGAAAATAGTGCGTTTGGGAGGTCAAGAAAATGATACGCACAATGCTTGCTGTTTTTAGATTTATGTTATTCTTTGAATCTTATTCAAATAATGTACAAGATTCTTGTTGTATACTGAAATTTTTTGAAGGTAGAGATATAAAAACTTCAACTCTAAACATTACTTGTAAATAAAAATTGTCTTTTCTAAATTATCTCTCCATAAAGTGATACAAATAGAAAAATCATGCAAATTCTTTATTGAAACAGTTCAATAGTACATATTAATGTGTGAGTAGTAAGTTTTAGAAAATGGAAAGCAAGTCTTTTGAGGCTTTTATGCATAGAGATGCTGAGAAAATGAGTAGTCATATCTCTTGTAAATTATTGCAGTGAATGGCATGACTTTTTTAAAAGTGAAAGAGGACGTTATTCATAGTTTCACTGGGAGAAGTAGAAAGCAGAGTACATGGTCACCTAGAAGTGGGAAATTCTGAAAATAAGATTTTTCTCTTCTAAGAATTTATATTCTATAGAGTAGGTGTTGACACAAATTAAAATACACAGACACAAATATTGTAGATTTTTTTTTTTTTCTGACTTTTTTTTTTTTTTTGGTTTTTCTCCGGTACCAGGAACCGAACTCACGACCTTGTGCTTGCCAGGCAGGCGCTTTGCCGCTGAGCTAAATCCCCAGCCCGTAGATTTTATTATATTCATCAATGTCCAGAAGACTGGAAATAGATGTTGGTGGGAGGAATTGATTACAGTGTGTCAATTATTAAACCTGTATGTTTTTATAAGGAAACAGCCTTTTATTATAAAAAAATGAAGATAACTAGACTATTATTACAAATTGAATTTTTTTCTCTTTTCCAAAACCAGCTCTACATTTGGGTCACCTATGATAAAGCTTTAAAACTTATTTTATTGGGAAATAATTTAAATATGTAGATGAGAATAAGAACTGATGTAATGAACACTGTATACGCACAATTTCGTTTTATCAAATTTTAACATTACATTTCTCACAGTGGCTTTAAAGAAACTGAGGTCTATTGATCCTTTTCCTAGATCATTTAAATCATCCCATGCCAGTTTTATGTATTTCTTTTTTTTAAATTTTATTTTAAAGAGAAAGAAAATCACGAAGTGAAAAACAAAACAACTAAAAAAAAATACAGAATTTCAAAACAAGGTAATAGGGGGCCAGGGATATAGCTTAGTGGCATAAGCACCTGCCTGGCAAATGCAAGGTCCTGAGTTCAATTCCCGGTACCAAAAAAAAAAAAAAAAAATCAAAACAAGGTAATAGGAAATTAACAATGGTTGTTATATTAGGTATTGTTATCTTCAAAGTAATTGCTCAGATCACCAGCGTGCAAGATCAATAGAACAATTAAGCATTAACTGTTCCTTTCAACAAACCAATAGAAGTAAGTAGTACAATTATTCTAGCTATCCTGTGTGTGTGTGTGTATTTTTTCCCCTTCTTTTCTCCTTTCCCCCATCACAGCTATATGTGTTTCCATAAATAAATAAGATATTGCTTAGTGTATTTTTAAATTTTTAAGAATAATATCAAAGTGTAAAAGAGTATGAAATGTGATTTTTGTGTTTTTTGTTTTATGTGTATAATTCTAATCTTATGTTTTGTTTATTTATTTTTATGGTACTAGGGACTGAATGTTGGCCTTGAGCATGACCAAAAGAACTCTGTCAGCCTAGTCTTACATTTTAAACTTACATACAGAATTTCATTATATATAGCCATTATTCTGTTAGTAGATATGTATTTATTTATTTATCTATATGTTTTTTGGTACTGGGAATCAAACTCACAACCTTGTGCTTGCCAGGCAGGTGCTGTGCCCTGAGCTATCTCGCCAGCTCCTATATTGTTGAAGAACTTTTTTTGATGCCTTTATTCTCTGAATGCCCAAGGATTATTTTTGTTTAAGTAGTCGAATAACAGCAACTTCTTTTTGGAGGCAGTATAAACATAAATGGTTGAAGTCATTGGTTTTGGAATTTGACTGTTTGTATTTGAATTTTGACTCTAATTTCATGAACTGTGATTTTGGGCAAATTCTTAGTATCTCCATGCCAGAGTTTCCTTATCTGTAAAATGGATATAGCAGTTATACTTGCCTGAGAGGATGATTGCAAAAATGGTGTGAGATTAATTGATGGAAAACGTTTAACACAGTAACTGTTTAATAAAGGTTTTTACTATTTAATCAATCTTAATTTCTTTCTCTCTCCCTCTCCCTGTCCTTCTCCCTCTTTCTCTCTCTTTCTTTCTTTCTTCCTTTCTTTCTAACATCAGTTTTTTGGGGTGCTTTTTTTGCGGGGGAAAGAAGAAAAGTAGGAAAATTAGAGAAAAATCAAAGTAATGGAGGCAAGCCCTACAGTTGATTTCTTTTCTCTCCCTGGCATTCGATGTCACTCACTTCTTGATTGAGAGCAGTATTTTTACTGGGTGTTGACAAAGGCTCCTTTTTGTAGCCTACATACCTATTTCTTTATCTCTTCCTTCAATACACATATGTATTTAAAAGTAATTTAATTAGTGAATTAGAGGTATAAAATTGCTAGATAATTTATTCTAAAATCTACTTTTGAGATTGCTTGAACAGCTGAGCTTTAAAAATTGATGCTCTTACCACCCTTTCACATCTGCTTTGTGTGTGATTTTCCTTTCTTGTTCCCTGGACTCATAACTCTCTCCTTCCCCTTCACCCACTCTGCTCTTCTTTCGTCTCTGGCTTAGTGGTTATAATATAAACTGTTTCATAGTCTAAAATGCTATTCAATAAATGTACTTCGTTATTCCAATTTTAAAGTTGGGGACTAAAACCTTTAAACTTTAGTTCCTTTTTTCTAGGTCTCTATAATTAACAAAATCAAGTTTTGTTTTTGTTTTTAACATAGTAGGTCCTTGGGTTAACCTTTTTGTGTCTTGCCAGGTAAACATGCTCTTAATAAATGTTTAGTTTTAAAAGCTGAAAAAAGTTAACATTTGCAAAAAAGTTTTAGTTTCATTGCACCGAAATTTATACCTCCTCATGGTTTCTTCCTGATAGTTCTTTTTGACTGTATAGAGCAAATCTTTGTTCTTTGACAGGTAAGAAAAAAGCTAGTCTCTTCCCCAAACTAAGCATATTTGGTTTTTTTCAGCTGTCCTACAAATAGTATTGTACATATATTTAGCTTTTGAAAAATTACAGAAACCAATAACACACAATGTCTTACCTTTTTTTTTTCTTTCAGATTTAATTCAGGTAGCTTTTTTTACCTGTTCGTTTGACTTGGCAATCAGAGGTGTTAAATCCCCTTGGTGTGATGTTTTTGACATAGATGATGCAAAGGTATGTATTATTTTGGCTCTTTCTCTCTTTTGTTTTTTCATCTTTTGGGGGGGGTGTTCATAGAGCTTTTATGAAAAGGAAACATAAACTGTCTTCTAACTAACACCTAATGTTTCATACACAAAGACAGGGTAATGTTCAAATAGGTCCTGTCTGTTTTTAAATAGTTAGGGTGCTTAGAACACCAGAAAGTATTTTTTATAGTGACTTGATATCTGGGTCTTCCCAGTTAAAAACCTGTTTAAATCCACATCGAGGTTTCTTGCTGGAAGGGTTGTGGAGTCAGTATAATCTAAATTATTCTTTCTGTAGGAAGGCAAAGCTCAGAGAGAATAAATGATTTTCCAAACACCTTTGTCTTTTGTACAGATTTCAGGAGACATTGAATTCTGTGTTCCTATCTACCTATGTCATTTTCCTTTTTATCCCTCTTCATTCTTATAGTTCTGGCTTTTGGGCTTTAGAAAAAAGACAGGCCCCTCAGGAGTTTAAGGGGAAGTGAATTCTGGTCAATTCTGATCAATTCTGTTGTGTTGGGAGCCAGAGATGTGGGGAGGAAAGTATTATTTTCTTCAGTATTGTAAATATGGATCATGCAGGATTATGAACTTCTGAAACCTTAGTTATTCCTTACGTATAATTATACAATCTTCAGTATTTCATATGGATATCAGTTATTATCTTCAGAATTTAATCTCATGTTTTAGAAAGAAGTATAGTCTTTGGCAGACAGAGCAGGCTTTTAAGCTGAAAGTCGAAAGTAAACAAGTGATTATTTTGTTATTTAGAACCTTATGTGATCAGCAACAAATCAGAAGTAATAATAACATGATTGTTGTGCCAATGCAGGGGCAAGGTTTAGTGAGTAAGTTAGAAGAAGGAAGAAGGGTAAATAAACGTTACTCTCAGTGGATGGTTGCTGTAGGAGCTGAGCTCCAGCAGTACACAGTACACTGTATTTCACTTCTGTGCTTGTGAATCACCCCTGATAACTTACTTTTTCTCTGTCCCAAGTACCTAGTACCCCCTCTGACTATCCAAAGCTTATCACTTCAGAAACTTCTTGCCCTACTCTCTTTTGACATGCCCTCTACTTTGGATGGCTATGCAATTTGTCACCTAAACTGGAAGACTTTTGTTAAAGGAGCACTATTAAATAATTATTCCAAGGTAGATGTAAACTGACCCTTATAGTCATCATTCATGTGACAGAATACTCACCTTTTTTTCTATGCAGATTACTTGGAGAGGGGGGGAAATAATCAAAGTGATTTTTAGTATTTTTTAAAATTTATTTTAAAAATAAAAGAAAACATATTAACAAACAGACATCCATTTACAAAATAACGTAAGAACAATACAAACAATACAGCTGGGGATTTAGCTCAGTGGCACAGCGCCTGCCTGACAAGCAGGAGGACATGAGTTCAATTCCCAGTACCGGAAGAAAAAAAACAAAAAAAAATACAAACAATAAGAGTTACAGACAAAGTTGTAGGAAATTAACAATGGTTGTTATATTACATATTGATATCTTCAAAGTGGTTTCTCAGGAAAGCAAATAGAGGCGTGCAATACTGATCAAAAAGTAATCATTAACTGTTCCTTTCAGTAAAGCAATAGAAGACAGTAGTACAACTATGTTAGCTATCCTGTATATACATACATACATAATTTCCCCTTGTTTCCCTTCTCTTTTCCCACACCCTAGTTGCCCCTCACTTTTGAGCATTTTCCTTTTGTTTCACAATGTCTGTCATACCTCCTAGTTTTTATTCACTCTTTCAGGTTCTTAAACTAGGGAGACAATACATTGCTTACACGTGCAGGTCTGATTTACTTCACTTATGAGTATGGTCTCCAGTTGTGACCATTTACCTATAAAAGCCTCGAGTTTATCTTTTTTTTATAGCTGAGTAATATTCCCTTACATAAAAGTACCACAATTTTTTATCCAATCTTCAGTGGATGGACATTTGGGTTGCTTCCACAATTTAGCAATTACAAATTGCGCCACTATGAACATGGGTGCACATATATCGCTGTGATACGATGTTTTCAGATCTTCTAGGAAAATACCCAGAAGGGGAATAGCTGGGTTGAATGGGACCTCTAGACCTAGTTTTCTGAGGAATCTCCAAACTGATTGATTTTTAGTATTTTATAAATGATAGGTATTGGGAAAAGAATTTATTTTTGATAGAATGCTACTCATGGTTGTAGGAATAATTAGGATGTTATTCATCTGGATGTCCTTTTTTCGTTCTGAGTTCTATGTGCTCCTTCACTTCAAAGATTGACAACTCCTGGTTGAAGTACAAGCTTCTTTCCCTGCAGTGAAAGTATATATCTTAGTCACGCTCTTCTGGTCATGCTCTAATCACCTTCTTGTACTTCTTCCCTTCCCTTATTTAAAACCTTTTCCTTTCAAACATCTTACTGCTTTTTGTACATCTTTTCTTTCTCTTCTGATAGGTAGTTTAATACATAGTAAAACCGTAATGCCGTGATCTGGGTTAAAGTAAAATCTTTCTGTGCTTTGATTCTACATCTGTTAAATGATGAAACTATTAGGTGACTCAGGAGCACCCCTAAACTCTTATACTGACCTTTCTTTTTCTCCTTTTTAGGATTTTTTTTTTATCTCATTATTGCTTAAGCATCTCTCCTACCAATTTGTTTTGAAAAATTTTAAACTGACAAGTTGTAAGAACAGTACAGTGAATATAGGAGTGTATTTACCAGATAATCACTTTTTTTGGATACACTTGCTTTATCTCTCTGTATAATATGTTAGTTTCTCATTGCTGCTGCAAATTAGCACAAACTTTGTGGCTCATCACAGCATAAGTATATTATCTTACAGTCCTGGAGGTCAAAAATCCAAAATGAGTTTTGCAGGGTTCATTGAATATCAACAGAGCTGTGTTCATTCATACTCTAGGGGCAAGTCTGTATCTTGCCTTTCTCAGTCTTTAGGGGCTGCTTGTATTTTTTGCATTACTCCAGCCTCGGCTTCCATGGTTACATCTCTAACTCTTACTGTCCTTTCTGTGTACATTTTATAAGGATTCTTGGATTTATGTTGGACTCACCTAAACAGTGCAAGATAATCTCCCTATCTCAAGTTCCCTAAATTAGTCACATCAACAATTGCTCTGTTATCATGTAAGTTAAGATATTCATAGCTAGAGACCAGGATATGGATATCAGGGAGGCACCATTTATTTTGTTTACCACGTATGTTTGATCTTTTTTTCCATGTATCAGGATACTTCACCCTTAAACACTTGGTCATTCATCTGAACAAGAGCATTCTCCTACATAACCATAATATACTATGCTTTATATATATACACATATATGTTGTATAAAATTATCAAATACAGTTTTCAGTTTTTGCCTGTGTTTTAGTAAATCCATCCTACTTTTTTTTTTTCAATTCAGAATCTAATCAAGGCTAACCCATGGTATTTGGTTATAATATCTGTTTAGTCTCCTTTAATCTGGAAAAGTGCTACAACTTTTGTTTTATACATTGGCATTACAGAAGAGCCTGCACCAGGTTTTTGTTTGTTTGTTTTGCAATATTTCTTTGGATGTACCTCATTTTTTTTTTTTTAACTTAAAATGAACTCAGAGTAAAAAAACCTTTTTTGGCAGTCCTTGGAAATGAACCCAGGGTCTTCATATTGACCTACATCCCCAATGATTTTAATTTTGAGACAGGATCTCACTAAGTCTCTGAGTTGCTGAGCCTGGGCTTGAATTTTGGATCTTCCTGCCTCAGCCTCCCAGAATACTGGGATTGCTGGCATTTGCCACCATACAGGTATGTGCCACACACAGGCTTCAGATTAAACATTTTTGACAGGAATTTCTCATACGTGATAAGTCCTTCTCAGTGCATCAGATCAGAAGGAATAATATTGGTCACATTATTGATGATGACATTTTTTATTTGATTAAAGTGTTATGTGCCAGATTTCTCTATTGTGGAGATACCTTTTTCTTTGCTGTAAATAAAAGAGTTTAAATGACTATGAGTAGAAAATTTGAAATACATGTTTATTATATTAATTAGATAAGTTTCTTTTTATATACAAAAAGAAATTAGTTAAAGTTTTCATTTAAAAATATAAAATTCTATTTTGATTTAGGTATTTTCTATAATAATTATTATTTTCTTTTTTCAGTGATTTGATAGAAAATAATTTACCCTGCTTAGGACTTACACTGTGCAATAGGTTTACATTCTCAAGTATTTACAGATTAAGTTAAACTGGTGTCTGGGATTTGTTTGAAAATAATTCAGTGGCAGTGGTACGAGTATAGTTGAAACTGGATTGACCAAATATTGATTATTGAAGTTGAATGATGATTAGTCATGGGTTCATGTACTGTTCTACATTTTTTATATCTTTATAATTCTCCATTAAAATGTTTTAAATATTAAAAGTAAACAGACATTTATGAAATTCTGTGAATTATGATAATCCAAGACCCTGTGAAATGCTGGACCATGTGTGCCTTTATTTAGCAAACATTTTGAGTGCCTGTTTTATAGCAGGTATTTACCTAGGACAGGTATTAAGGTAGATCTATAGGGATGAGGTAGATCTATAGTAAAGTAGATTGATAGGGAGTGATTTTTATAAGTCATTGTAACATAATGAGATACCTATAAAAGAAGACTTTATGAGGTATAATAGTGTGCAATAGAGGAAGTTAGATTAGTGTGTTAGGAAAATTTTTACAAAGGAAATGCCACATGAGTAGGGTCTTTTTCTGTAGGGTAGCCTGTTTGACAACTTTGCATGCATCTTCTACTCTAATAGTAAGTGTATTTAGATTTTCTGCCTTTTTTGGGATGAGTTTTGGTATTTAATATTTTCCTGTAAGAGTTACCCATGTCATTTAGATTTGCAGAGTTTGGCATATTTATCTCTTAGGATTCTAAAGCTCATTTTCTGTTTGTATCTCTGATTCTATTGTTTTATTCTGTTGTTATGGTGGTATTTGGTTGGACACAGGGCTTTTACATTGAGGTACATCTCTAGCCCTTTTTTTAATTTTTTGGAGACAGGATTTTTCTTAGTTGCCAGTTTTTCCAAGCTAGGCTCAAACTTGTGATCCTCCTGCCTCAGCCTCCCAGAGCAGGGATTATAGGCAAGTGCTGCATGTCTGCTGACTCTATTGTTATTTTTGTGTAGTGTATTCAGATTTTTGTAAGTCAGTTTGGGTAACTTATTCTTTACTAGAAAAATCATCTGTTATATTTACATTTTTAAATCTTTCTGATATAATGTTTTAATAGTGTATGTAGGAGATTTTTCAAAATCCTTAGTTACCTCCTTTTTCATTTATAATACTATGTTTCATTTCTGAATAGATTTAGCAGCTGTTTCTCTAATTACATTTATTTTAAATCCTTCTCTATATTTATTTTTGTTTCTTTTGGTCTATCCCTACTCTTAAACTTATTGTGAATTGTACTTAGTTTCTCTGGAAGTTTTGTTCCCCTCCTAGTTAGAGTCTCACTGTTGCCCAGGTTGTTCTGGAATTCCTGATCCTCCTGCCTCAGCTTCTTGAGTACTGGGATCATAGGGGAGTATTACCATGCCTAGCTCTCTAGTTTTTTTCACCTTAAAAATTCTTTAAAATTCCTGATCCACTTTAGTATCTTTCTGTGCTGTAATGAATATTCTTCTGTATATCTTTTTTGTGAGTGTCTATCCTTGCTGTCATTTTAATAAAATTTTAGAAGGGTAGATGAGTATGTGTCCTTCACTCTCCTGAACTATCATGGATGCTAGATTATTGGCTGTGAAGACTGATTTACTTGCTCTTGCCCTCAAGTTTGACATTTCCCTGATTCAAATTTGTCATGCAGCAGAAATCACTGTGTGTCTTGGACTTCAAGACCAACTCTTAAGTACATGATATAGCAAATATAGGGGCTGGGGATTTAGCTCAGTGGCAAAAGCGCCTGCCTGGCAAGCGCAAGGTCGTGAGTTCGGTTCCCGGTACCGGAGAAAAACCAAAAAAAAAAACAAAAAAAAACAAAAAACAACATGATATAGCAAATATAATCTCTGAATGCTGAAATTCTATTGCATTTTGTGCAGAATGCTAATTAGACAGTGTTTCCTTTTCTTAGAATTATGACTAAATCAGGAAATAGTTACATTTAGGAAAATGTATTACAAATGATTTTTCATTTTTAGGTATTAGAATACTTAAATGATCTCAAACAATATTGGAAAAGAAGCTATGGGTATACCATTAACAGTAGATCCAGCTGTACCCTATTTCAGGATATCTTTCAACACTTGGACAAAGCAGTTGAACAGAAGCAAAGGTAAAACTTTTAAATTTTTGAAGTGCATTCTGAATTTCTAATTAAGTTTCTGGAAAATATTTTATGTTAGATGATTTTTTAAAAACATGCTACACCTTAAAAAATGTAATACATAATTGATACTGTCTATATGCTGGTTTTGCTGGTACTTATGTTGCTTATTGTTTTCTAAGACATGCTTTTTTTCCCCTGACAGCACTGAGTTTATAATATTTGTTATATTATTGTATATAGCTATAGTTAGTTTTCATTACAATATTCAATAATGTAAATATACTATAATTTATACTATCATCTCTTATCAGTGAGTAGTTTCAGTTGTTTTCAGAAATAGCATATTTATGAACTCTGTACATGGTTCCTGGTATGAATGTGAATAATGTTTTTGAGAGTTTCTCATAAAAAGTATTTTTTAACATTCCTGCTTTTCACATGTAAAAAATAATTTTCATGGGACTAAGGGTATAGATGAGTGGTAGAGTATGAGGTCCTGGCTTCAACCACTACCACCAAGAACAAATTTTTTTCCATGACATAGACATTTGATAGAACCCCAACCCCATTTTATCAGACAGATACATCTACAGGAATACTTATATGCTAACAGTTGATGATGTAAATTATGCTGTAAAAGTTGAGACAGCAAAACTGGAGGGTGGTGTGTTTTGTTGTGTTGCCTGTACTGTTTTATTTATATATCCCACCTACTTGGGAGGTTGAGGCTGGAAAATCACAAGTTCAAGGCCAGTCTGGGCAACTTAACAGGACCTTGTTTTAAAATAAAAAGTAGAAAGGACAGGAATGTAGCTCAGTGCTCAGGTAAAGCAACCCTGAGTTCAATTCCCGGTATCACACACACACACACACACACACACACACACACATACACACAAAAATGTATATGTTTTCTGGGGTTTTTTTGTTTGACATTTGTTGTTGAATTTTCTTTAGCTTGATAAAAGGCCAGAAAAAGCAGGTTGATTATTTAGTGTCTGCTACCAAAAACTTTTGCAGAATTTCATTGAAGAGAAATACCCTTCTTTAAGATAGGAGTTAACCTTTTTCCTGCTTGAGTTTGTAGCTTGCCTATGACTATTAGACTTTACAAGATAACAGATCTTTCCTGTTTGTTCATTGTTAATAGTTCATTCCAATGTTGAATGTGAAGTATGATAAACTTAAAATTGTGTCAGAAAGCTTTTAAAATAACTTTTGTAAGACTTGCTATTATGACTTGACTGTAGATTTAAAGCTTAATTTAAAAATCTATCACTAGTGTTTTAAAATAACAATATTTCTGTGCACAGAAAACTATAAAATATTATAGAGAGAAATTTCAGGTGACCTCAAAAATCAAGAGATATATCATTTTTATGGTTTAGAAGACTATAATAATCTATACAGTGCATGCAGTTCCTATGAAAATCTTAATAAATTTCTTTGCAGAAATTGAGGTGCTAATTCTAAAATTTATGGAGAAATTTAAAGAACTTAGAAGAGATGTATGTGTGAGTGGGTACTGAGTATGTATATAGCCAGTAGTCCATCACCTTTAATGAGGAAATGACTTTTACTTAATTCTAGAGTTACCAGGCTATTTTTTGCTTTCTTCTTCCTTCCCACACCCACTGTATGTATGTATTTATTTATTTGTTTAATAGGTTATCTTTTCATATTGAAATTAATTCCAAGGAATTTCTTCATGCCACTGAATATGTTTTCAGCATTGTTTTTTTTTTTGTTTGTTTGTTTGTTTGTTTGTTTTTGTTTTTCTTCCGGTACCAGGAATCGAACTCACAACCTTGCGCTTGCTAGGCAGGCGCTGTGCCACTGAGCTAAATCCCCAGCCCCCTCAGCATTGGTTTAATAATATGATTTTACTTCACGGACAAATTGATGATTGCAAATAATATTTCTTTGTGTTAATGTTTTGGTTAAATATGACCAGCTCTCTAAATTCAGAATTCTTCACTAGGATCTTGACATTTATTTTCCTTCTTTAAACCAATAAATTTGCTGTTAAACTTAATTGGATTAAATTTAAAACCGATAAATATGCTATTTAAACAAATTTAAGCAGTTATTGTTATTTGAGCAGCAATGATTAGAGAAGCAGATTGAATTTACTGAAGAAATGAGATATCTTTGCATTTTTTCTACTTTTTAATCTCCCATTCTTTAATATAATTTTATCTTTTTTGATTGGGGAAATTCACATAGTCGCTTCCTGTTTTCTCAAAGTAAGATTTTTACTGCAGATTGTACTTGAGATCTTCTATTTTTCAGGAATATTTACAAATAGCAAAATTAGTTGTTATAAGTAATATTTCTATCATTAAATAATTTTCAGTGTTAAGCCTTTTTCTATCTTGTGAATGGCTTTTAATTTCAACTTTTTGATATATTCAGATTTTATAGTTAAATAAGGGTACAATTTAATGTTGTGTAGTTCTATATTTTAACATAAGATGGCAGCATTGAAATGAACATGTAGTGCAAACAATATACAAGGTAAGGACTCTGTAAATGTGTAGTTGTTTAACCCCTTGTAATAAAAGGAATTTAGTTTTTTAAATGTTTTAGAAATGCATGTAGATTATAGGTCCTTTTGCTAACTTTCTGAAGTCAGGGTTCCATGGAATTTAATCGGGTATACCAAGAATCCCTTCTAATACTAGTTGTTGAAAGTACTGGCTGAAGTAAAAGTTTATTTTGTGAGCTTGGCTATTCTCTAAATTCAGATTCAGATATCTAGCCACATTTTGGGTGGATACTTTTTCAGTGCCACTAGACAATTATAAAACAGTCTGTAGAGTCTGGGACTTTAATTCACTATCCTCCCTTCAATACCTGCAACAGTATCTGGGATGTGCTCCCAGTATGTAGTGATGAAATATCCACAATCCTTTTTTCCTATATTTCCTATTTTGGTTAGTGCCACTGTCATCCTCCCAGACATTCAAGCCACACACCTACACATCATTCTTTTTTTTTTTTTTATTAGTGCCTGTTTGTAATACGTGAACCTTACATGCACCTAAACAAGCAGGTGCATATACGTAGCACATCTACATTCTTTTTTATACTTGGTCTGTTCCCCACCCATCTCTCTCCCTTTATCCCTAGATTTCCTTTACCCGTTTTCATTATTATTTTTAGTTCAGGTTTACAACATGTTTACATTCATTGTGGGTTTGGTACATATATATGACACACCTTAAAGTTTTAACCTCCCTTTCCCCTCTGCCCCCTCCCCTGGTCCTCCATCTCCTGGATCCCTTTCCATTTGCAAAAGATCTACAGTATCTCCATTCTTTCTTCTATCAGTCCTTTCTTTTGCTTTTCATTTACACTTTACCTTAATCAAATGAAAGATGCCATATGGTATTTAAATTCATGAATCATTCTTGGCTCCATCTCCCTCACCCTCTGCATCTGCTCATTGTGTTTTGTTTTTGTATGTTTTAAACATCCAATTTATGTTGATTTGTACCACTTTTGTCCATCCTCACTACTGCTACCTCAGTTTAGACTAATATTTCCTCTCTCTCAGATTTTAGCAACTGCCTCTCCAAGGCTTCCCTGATTTCAGTGTTATTTCCATTCTGCTTCAGGACACGCAATCTTCTTCCTAAGATGCAGTTCTGATCATATCCAACTCCTAATGGATCATTCAGCAGCTTCCCATAGGTTGTCAGAACAAAGTGCTGTCAAAATATTGAAGACTGCTTAACTCTGTATTTGTAGGTTTTAAAAATTTATTTATAGCCAGGAATGGGGTAATGCATGCTTGTGATCCCAGCATGCAAAGCTAAGGCAGGAGGATCACTGCAAGTTTGAGGTCAGCCTGAGCTATATAGTGAGTCCAAGGCCATCCAAAGTGCATAGTGAAACCCTGTCACAAGATTTTTCAAAATTTTTCCTTCACAAATATTTTGAAACTCATTCTTGTTGAATTGTATTCAGCTATTTTAGAATCACTTTCAAATGGATTGTCATCTGTTCTTCCTGTTTGGAGAGTTTGCCTACTTTATGTTCTGAAGAGCAGAACTAGCAGACATATGTTATTCCAGTTGCTTTAGAAAGTCCCTAATAATTAATAATTATTGTAATTATTGTAATAATTAATGCTGATCATTAAAATAGGCTTGTAAAGTAGTACATTCCCTGTCATATGAGTATTTTAGTTGATTCTGAATAAGTATGTGAGAACTTCTGTAGAAGGAATGCTTCTACCAACTAAGGGGATAGTAAATGACCACGTGATTCTATAATGAAAAGCTCAATTCATTTCAGTTGAATGAACACCTTGGGGCACATAAAATGTGCTAGGCATAGTACAAGACATTGGGAGTAGTACACAGACATGGATAAGAAATTAAATTTACTTTTTAGTTGCTCATAGTCTAGTAAAGATGATACTTTAAAAAATAATTTAGACAAAAGTATGTGGATGCTTAGACACACGTTACATAATATCAGCTGAATTAACCTGTGAAACATGAATTAAGAGCTTACAGAGATCTAGCTGAGTACAGTTATGAGTACTCAGCTAGATTATTAGCTATTTTGCTGGTTATTATTACAATTATTAGTTATTAGTTATTTTCCTAATAATTAACTTGCTGATTGAGATTTTTGCATGATTAAGTATTTTGCTTAGGGTGTTTTGCCTACTTTGACCACATCCATATCATCAATCCTTATTTAATGGCATAATTGTAGACTTCCAATTAAAATTTGTTTTTGATTGAAGGTTTAATAAAATCTTCTGACCAAGTTATATAAGTAAAAAGTGGTATAATTTAGAGAATTGTATTCTTCCTGCTCAACATTAGCTAATTCAGTTGACCACTTTGAACTTTGTATTTCTAAAATAAGAGCTGGATTTTACCAAGTCCTACCCTAAAACATTCATTTGCTTTCTTAAATTTGTATTAGTAGTTTACATTTCCTAGTTTTATTTAAGCCAAAATATACTACTTTTTAAGTGGCTTTATCATTTGGAAAATGTGACACCCCAAGTTTAATGCATTTATCTCAGGAGAGAACAGAGTTAAATGTGTCTTATTCCATACCTTTGTATTTCTACAGTTTTGGGGAAACTATTCTGCTAGGAGTCTCAAAGACAGAGTAGCTGCTGTAGGTGGGGAGGGTGGGTTAATTTGAGAAATGTGGCTAGTAGAAGCCTGTGTTTCACAAAGGCTCATAATTCAGAAAATATCAGAAACAGATTTCATAAAGATAGGAAGGTTTAAAGCTAGTTATAGGACATGTTAGTAAATTTATTTCATTCTGTTTAGACATTTACAATACAGGATTTGTTAGGATAAAATCAGACTTCTGGAATGCACATGATTCTGGAGATATAAGCCAATAAGAATTATAGGTACATTGTTCTGCAGAATGTCAGATTGTATTATATAGCACAGAGATTCTTTGGATGTGAAATGTCTGAACTCCTGAAACCATATTTAAGTTTTTATGAGTATGTATGTTTTTCTGAGACAAGGTCCCATGTCTTTACACAGTTTGTTTTTATTTGGGGGAGAGGGGTTGAGATAGAATCATGCTGTATACTCTAGACTGGCCTTGAACTCACTGTATATAGTCCACATTGGTTTCAATCTCATAGTGATCCTCCTGCCTCAGCGTCCTGAATTATGAGATTATAGGTGTGCACCACCATGCCTGGCTGAATGATTTCATGTCCCCTAAAACTTGGCAACCACAGATGTAGTGGGTCTTGAATATACCTCATTGCTGATTTGGCTGTCCCTCCTTTAAAAATCATTTCATCTTCCTGTCAAAGACTGCATTCTTTCATTAAAGGGAAAACTTGATGTACTCTGTCAAGGCATTGTGAACTCCATGTGTTTACTGAATGTTAGTGACAAACAGAGCTACATGGGACACCAGAGTGGGATATATCAACCCTTATGTAATCAGTAATCTGATGTTGAAGTCATAAGCAATGCCTTATGTATGGAATTAATGTAAACTGAGAATAGCTCCTTTTACACCTTTCCCCATTTGTAGTGCTGGGGATTGAACCTGGAGCAAGGACAACTGCTGAGCCACCACCACTACCGCTTTTAAATTTTGTGTTTTGGTGATTTTTTTTTTTTTGTTATTTTTTAGGTTTTTTTGGCTGGGGAGCACAGGGTCTCACTATGTAGTCCAGGCTGGTCTAGAACTCACAGCAATTTTCCTGCCTCAGCCTCCTGAGTTCTGGGATTACAGACATGTGGCACTATGCCTGGCTTAAACTTTGCTTTGAGATAAGGTCTTGTTAAATTGCCCAGGTACGCACCAATGGGTGATCCTCTTGCCTCAGTCTCCCAGAGTACTAGCTGGAATTACAGGTGCATGCCATTGCAGCTGACCGTTTCTTGTTTGTCATCTTACCGACATGATGTTAATTGTGTGTATGACACACGTTTCATTACTCCCTCATTCAGACACTGGCACATTTACTCCCATGCAGTGTTGCCAGTATCTTAGGGCTGATCATAGACCAGCCTCAGTCTGGAGAAGAGTTATGAAACCCAGAAAAGTTCTCATGCCATCCTTGGGCTGTTCTCAGGAAAAAACTGGGGATTGGAGTTTTTCAAATAGTGTTGGGTGCCTATGTGGTTGGAGCAAACAAGTTCGTATGAGATGCCTTAGAACCAGGTTCAATTCTTGTAAGATTACTCTAGGTTATAGCACTCGGAGCAAAGAGCAGCATGTTCCTAGATATGGAACCAAATCACTTCTTCACACAAGTTACTGATTGACTTTAGGGAAATCTGGCATACACCTTTAATGGCTTCTGATAAAAACCCAACCATAGATAATCTTGTGTATTTGCTTTGCAATGTTTAGAGTTATACAAATAAACCACACAGAAAACCCTTTGGTATGTGAGCACATACACAAACCCTAGCACTTGTTCGGCCTTCTGTTTTCGAAGATACCCATAGTCATGGCTCCCATTTTTGGTGTTCATATAAAATTTAGAGTAGAAACATGATGTTGTTTTTTCCATTTGACACTTACGCTATTTAACTTTGTCTAAAAAAACAGAAATTTGAGCAAGTCTTACGAAAGGGCCTACATGTATAAGAACGAACAGCTGCTTACAAGGGATTATTTTAACCCTTTGGAAGGAAAATGTTCTCCTTTTCGATATAGATTACTTCTGTAGTCAGTTTTTTTATACTTGAGTTTCAAACAATGAAGTGTAGAGATTAGTTTGCACATTGCCTTGTTATTCTTTTTATAAGAGAGGCATTCTGCCACTCTTAGTTGTAAAAGGATCCTTGGTTTGAACTTGTACAGTTCAAAAACTGAACGATTTTTGGCTAAGTTCTTTTAAATTTTATTTCTCAAAATTATGATTTAGATGTTTTGTTTGAGCTCTCAGGAGGCATGAGGAAGAAAGGCTGTTTTTCTTGGGGAATCTTGAAGAATAAAGTTTGCTTTATTATCTTTACTTAAAATTTTCAATTGGACTACTACAGATTATTAAGTTGTATTCTGGCTAGAAAAAAATAAAATAGTGAGAAAAACATATGTTTGAGACTTAAGTGGTTTATATTCTGAACTCTAATATAAATGCATTTGAGATAAAGCAGAAAATAACATTCTCTTACTTGTCTCTTATTTAAGTGTCGAATTCTGCTTCTTACCTTTAGTAAGCTACACACAGTGAACTCTCTTTTGTTTTCTTTGAAATGAGAAAATCAAGAGTAAAGTTAGATTTCTAAAATTGTATAAAACATGTAGGTGCTTAAAAAACAAATTTTAGTTCTCTTTAGGGTTTTAATTTTACAATCATGTTAATAACACACTTTATATAATGTCTTACAAAAATCTTTCTGTTTTTTGGGGAAGAGGTTGTAGATTGAATACGTGAATGCTATGCATATGCTGTGCTACATTCTTTCTCTTTTTGTGAACTTTTTCCTCTGAGATAAAATTTCTGTAAGCCAAACTTGTCACAGTCTGCTTTCTTGAATTTCTAAAAGATAAAAACCAACCCAAGTGTCTTATTCTATATTCAATAAAATGTGTTCAATACATTTAAGAATGATTTGCACATATTCCTTAAAATGCTAATCTGTTTTAGGTGATCTTTAAAAGATTTTTATTCAAAAAATATGTTTATTTGTGTTGACTTAAAATAAACTTAACCTGTGATAATACCACTGTCAAAAAGCAAAAGGCATGTGACATCATGTTACTAACTTGGCACATTTTCTAGTGTGCTATTTTGTTATCCTGTGTCTCAGAAAAAATGACCAAACTGATTTTTGTTATTATCTGAGAAATAAGGGATAAAGGTAAAAGATTGGTTGGCAAAGAGAAGTTCATATATGAGAGGAAAAAATGTAGGAAATATGAAATGCATAGATCACTTTGAGTCTGAATTACACCACAGAATCCACAATACAGTGCTGTAGATAGCTATGACTGATGAAATTTGGCCCAGGTACTGGTTCTGTGAAACTAAAAATAATTTTTTATTCACATATTCCCCTTCTTTGAAGCTAGAATAAAAATGTATATGTCTATATACTCCACTAACTAAATTGAACTCAAGATGGAAAGTGTAATCTCACTGAGTGCCTTATAATGACTGAGAGAAGCTGGTCTAGACAACCTCATGGAGGCACGGTGTTTTTAATTTTAGGAAGCAGTTAGTCATGTGGTATGTTCCTAGAGGAAGATTTCTTGTCTCTTGAGACTTACGTTACTGATGACTAGTTTTCTGTAGGACTGTATTTTCTATCAAATATTTTTTCTTAGTACATATTATTTCAGATGAAAAGCCTGAGAAATATGGTTTTTGCTTTTTATACCTTCTTGGATAATTGATGCCTTATTTAAGAAGGAACCCATTATCTCACACTGGAGGATTTGTGTTTTTTAAACCAAATTCCATGTTAGGTAAAGTGTTTTTTTGAAGTGGTCAATTCAAATTTGTATACTGTATAGGATCCTATTATAAAGTGGCCAATTTAGGCTGCCTCGGCTAATATGCATTGCTAATATGTGCAACTAAATGTGTTTCGTGGCCAGATAAAAACGATTTGACTTAAAAATATTTTAAATCAGCAGTGATTTTGAAAGTAAATTTAAGTGTCTGCATTCCTAAATTTCATGCTTTACTCTGGATCTACAAGTTTTGTTTTAATATAAAAGGGCATTGAGATTTTTTTTCCAAGTGATTTATTTGGTATAGATTCTATCTACATACCTGACTAATGGTATACCTGTATTTTTGTTTTTGCATTTGAATTTTGGTATTTTGAGGAATCTGGTGAGTTTTAAAGTACACTATTCAGCTGGACACAATAGTGCACACCTGTAATCATAACAGTCTGCAAGGCTGAGGATCATTAGTTCAAGCCCGCCTGGGGGAGCTTAGGGACTTAATAAGACCCTGTCTTAAGATAAAAAATAATTTTAAAAATTAAAATATGCTATTCAGTTTGCCATTTGATTTTATGTTTACCTTTAGTAGAAAGTGTTATATGCTGATCTTTTAGAAAGAAAACTCACCTGACTCAACTCCTGGGCCCTAGCTGTTACACCACCAAAAAGTGTGATCTGGGGTAATTTGCTGCCACCATGGCTATTTGCTCTTACATGTAGGTTGACTGCTCTATGCCAAGCACTGATTTATTTCTATATCTTAAATAAAGGAAGTGGCTTATCTTCGTTTGGCAAGAACTGAGAGTGAGAGTTGTAGTAACTTGCCTCAGTAGGTTATGTTCTCTGGATTTCAACCCACAGGGCTGTGCCTCTCACTTCCACTCTGCTCAGTTATTCTGTCAGATGTTCAGTTTTTTGAAAGCTTGGGCTGACATAAGTTTGCATCTAGATCCAAGGGATGAAGTTGTAAGTTAATTTCAATTTCAGGCGTGTTTTGCTGGGCCTGGTGGCACAAGCCTGTAATCTCAGCATTCTGGGAGGCTTGAGGCAGAAGGATTACAACTTCTAGCCCAACATAGAAAACTTAGCAACTTAGTGAGACCCTGTCTCAAACAGTTGGGGATGTAGATCAGTGTGAAGGCCCTGAGTTCAATCTCCAGGATTGCAAAACAGACAAACAAACAAAAACTAATCTTTTGAAAAAAGCAAATTAAAAATCAAATGGAGGACAATAAATATTTTTTAGAAGATCTAGAGTCTTCTGTTTTTGTTTTTAATTAAAGGAAGATAGAGCAGGGGTTGTTAGGCTTCACTGGCCACAATAAGATTCTGTGCAACTTTATTTTATTTACTACTGCTAGGGATCAAACCTAGGCCTTGTACATGCTAGGCAAGTGCTCCAGTACTGAACTACACAATTAACCCCTTGTTTTGTTTGTTTTTTTTTTTTAAATTAAACTACTCCTGTAAATTTAATGGATGTTAGTTTTCTAGTGAGTTTAATTAGTCGCTCAAAGATAGCAGGGAAGTAATTTCTAAGTTTTTGTCATCTCTGAAAGGGTATAATACCTACACTATAGTATAAACCAGCTGCTGCACTTTACTTTAGCTTCAATGAGCAGCATTTATATTTTAAAACTTACTAGGAATGTTTTCACAGCACCTCGAACACCAATTCTTCAGGCGGGCCTGTCCAGTTCTCCCTCAAGAGTTTCATCTGCTTCTCTGGGTTCTTTTAACACATGCTAATCTGTAAGAGATTCTTTTACCTCACTGCTTTCTCCCCAGCCCTAAAGAAGGAAACTAGCATGGTGCCTGGCATTTGGCATAGAATGATAGGGTCCGTGATATCTAACCAGCTGAGTGGATCTCTGATAAGTTTTTTCTTTCTTACATTTTGGAAAGTTAAATCTACCCATTTTATCTAGGGTTTTTTGTATAAATAAATATAAGCAATGCTAGCTAACCAGCTCCTTTTTTTGAAGTTGAAAGAGTATCTGCTATCCATGAAGATAAAAAAAAAAAGAAATTTTGCTAATTTCTCTTATGTTTGGCATTCTCATAAATTTAAAATATTTTACGTGGTTATTGTGGAAATACGTAAAGTACAAAAAAAGTTTTAAGTTGCCTATTATTTCCTATAGGCACATTTGGACATTCGGGCAAAATCTTGTTCTAACTTTATTTGATGGCTCTCTAGTTTTTAGACTGTTTTCTGTCATCAAAAACAGTGATTTTAGTTTTGATCCTACATTCTTAGTTTATCGTTGTCTTACTGCATTAACACATTTGACCAGACCTTTTAAATACTGTTTTGCATATGATATAAGCTTCTGTAATACAGATTGCTTTCTATAAGAAGATAATACGTGTGACATTTATAAAAAATTGATGATTTCCTTCCTACTGAAAATGGAATTTAAAATATATATACTTTCATGTAAATTAATCAGATGGCCTAAGAGAGTAATTTATATTTTTTATTACATGGCTTCCTGTGTGAATAATGTATAAACCTATTTGATTTCTCTTGAAACTCCCAGTAAGCATTTTATTTTATTTTATTTTTGTACATGTTCTTGAGACATAATAAATACATCAGTTATGGGGAGCTGGTACGTGTACGTATTGTGTCTTGATCCTTTGCACTTCCCTTCCCCATGCCCTCTCCTTGCCCCTCATTGTCAGATCCCCTCCCCATCACCACAAAGTCTGTCTCCCAGTTTCCTATCATCTGTCTTTTATTTTGCTCTTTCTTTATACTTTGGGTTTCTCATATTAGAGAAATGATGCAGTATTTAACCTGTGTCTGATTTATTTCACTTAGCATTGCGTACTCCATTTTCCTGTAATGACTCAAATTTATCCTTGATGGCTGAGAAGTACTGCACTGTGTATATGCCACATTTTCTTTATCAATTCATCTATTGGTGGGCATACAGGCAGCTTCCAAGATTAAACTATTGTGAGTTCACAGCTATAAGCATGGAAATGCATGTATCACTGTAATATGTCTTTATGTCTTTCACAAAGATACCCAGAAGGAGAGTAAGGGGCCAAGTAGAATGTCTATATTTAGTGTTTTGAGGAATCCAGTGATTTCTGTGGTTGTACTAGTTTACATTCCCACCAACAATGTAGACAGGTTTCTTTTCCACCACAACCTTGCAAGCATTTGTTGTTTTTTGTTTTGGATGACAGACATTCCTTCTGGAGTAAGATGGAATCTCAGTGTTGTTTTGATTGTCTTTGTCTAATGGTAAAAGATGCTGAACATTTTTTCATATACTTAGTAGCCATTTATACTTCTTTTGAGAAGTGTCTGTTTCAGTTTCCACTTTTTACTTTGATGTGTATATAGCTGTAGTGTGAGTGCTACTGCTTTGTTACTTTCTACCTAAGAGGATGCTTCTTAGAAATGGATACAGGTTTTAGGGCCTTTAGATGACCCAGTTAAAGTATACAATATGTAAAGTGAGACTTGGAATCTATAGCTGATAACTGCTTTTGAATTTCACACCATTTAGAGAATATTAATCTCAAAGTAGTGAAATTGTCTTTTGAAATTTAGTCTTTTGAAATACTGTTACAGTTTTGGTATGTTTTTTGAGTATGTGTTTCTAGCATACTTTGTTTCTGTATGAATGTCTTTCTGCTCTTTATTCTCTTCTGTTACTTTTCTGTAATTCACTGTAATGTGAATTGAGTTTTTTCAGACATTTAGAGTGCTTGGGTCAGACTACTTTTCTAAGCTCACAGAGCTTCCTGTTCAGAAAGAAATACAGTAGGCTTCTTGCTGAGATTTCCTCACTCTCTTCTCCCACTTTCATCTGGACCTCTTCTTTCCTTTATCTCTGTTGCCCCTGGCTGCTGTGTCTCTTTCTTTTTAGTGTGGGCTTGGTACTTGAAGAGCTCACGGGAACTGGTTTCTGTGACCCTGAGCCTAACAGCCTGCCTACTTCGACTTACTTGAGTACTAACGTGGGCTACACTATTCCCCACTAGAGTTGCCCTCTCAGATTGGCCCACAGAAATTCCCGATGAATACTTGGTTATTTGGGATTCTGCCTTCTGAGATTGCTCAGGTAATCTCTGCTTTCTTTCTTTCACAGGTCTAAATCATGGGCAGTTCTTGAGGCTGTTGGTTCATAGAGAATTCTTGACTATGAAGTGTTTTTTCAGGGACCTAGGGATTCGCTGTTGGATGTGGGAAATTAGGAAGTTCCCAAACTGCTCTGTCTTCCCAGAAAATCCAGATGCACTCAATTTATAACCTGATATGTGGAGTAATAGCAAAAAGTCAGTCATATTTTAATAGGTTTACAAATTATATTTAAGAACAGTAGTCGTATTCTTTCTATAATATAAAAATTGGGAAAAGGTTAAGCAGTCATTTGCTACTTTTTATTTAAAAAGTTTTTAACCAGGAAAAAAAATCATACACAACTTGAAAAAAAAGTACAGTTCATAATGTTGAAAGTGGTTTGTTTCTGGCACTCCCACTCCCAACCAGAGACTTGTGAGCTAGTATAGATTACACTACTACCCTTTTGTGGCTTTATTCTGAATTTGGTGTCCAAATCAAGTTTTGTAAACACCACTGAAGGCATGAATTACCATTCACAGTTCAGACTTGTCTTAACTAAGAAATTTACTGAACAGCAGTTGTCCTAACTCCCCAAATATAGGGGAAAAAGAACCACCTTAAGGTTATTCAGAAGAACTGCACGGAGTAATCTGTTTATTAAGGGCCGGTTTATTCAGTTTCATGCACACAAAGGCAACACAATGTGGAAGTGCACCTCTCTTTCAGGTTCTTTTATCCACAAAACATTATGTCTGTATTCTTGGGTGTTTTGTTTTTTGGGTTTTTTTTTTTTGTCAGATGTACTTGCCTGACTACAGTTATCCTGAGTCTTGGAACTTAACTTTCAGTGTAAAAGTTCAATTTACAGAGTTTCAGTCATATACTTTTTTTGAGACAGAGTCTCACTATGTAGCACAGGCTGGCCTCGAACTCAAGTGATCCTCATGCCTCTAGAATGGTGGGGTTACCGGTGTGCACCCCCCATGCCTGGCTCATGTGTTTTTTATTTTATTTATTTATTTTTTTATTTGGTACTGGGAATCGAACTCAGGACCTTACATTTGTCAGGCAGGCACTGTGCCACTGAACTAAATCCCCAGCCCTCATTTTCTTTTTAAAATGAGATTAAACTAAAAAAAAAAAAAAAAAGTGGGACAGTTGAACACTGTGTCTAAGTATAAGTTTTATGCTTGATGACATGAATATGTGTATTTTTCTCTCCTCAATTTCTCTTTGAAGGTCTCAGCCAGTGTCTTCTCCAGTCATCCTCCAGTTTGGTCATGCAGAGACCCTTCTTCCACTGCTTTCTCTCATGGGCTACTTCAAAGACAAGGAACCCCTAACAGCGTATAATTACAAGAAACAAGTGCATAGGAAATTCCGAAGTGGCCACATTGTACCTTATGCCTCAAACCTCATATTTGTGCTTTACCATTGTGAAAATGCTAAGACTCCCAAAGAAGAATTCCAAGTGCAGATATTATTGAATGAAAAGGTGTTACCCTTGGCTCACTCACAAGAAACTGTTTCTTCATATGAGGATCTGAAGAATCACTATAAGGACATCCTTGAGAGTTGTCACACCACTGAAGAGTGTAAATTACCAAAGGTAAACAGCACATACGACGAGCTCTGAGTAATGGAGGAACACTTTTAGTACACCAGTGCTTTCCTGTAGGGACTGATTTTGTATTGATAATAAGTAGGCAATCCTTTGATTACAGAGAGCTTTCATATTACTGGGATATTTCTGTCTTTTCACAGAAAAGTGTTAAGTTTCTTTGGGGATCTGGAGATACTAGGTAAATGATTCTTCACTGGAGCAACTCTTTAGGAAAAAAACTACTTGAAGAAACACCTGGCGCTGCATGTTTACAGAAATGAAAAATTTCTACCTTATTTAAGAAGCCTCATACTGAGGTATAGAATAGGATTTGAAAATGATACTTGAAAAATGCTGAACTGTCAACATATAATGTTAATTGGATGATCCATACTTTGATTTAACTAAGTCAAGAAACTTTATCGATTGTGCTACAGTTCTCTCTTTTTACCTCAGATGGCACAGTTCTAATGTCTTTCTTATCTGGGAATATTGTGATAACCTGGGATTATCACCTTGGAAGAAAACTAACTCTGCTTGAGTGTGCAACAATGTTAACAAACGGGATGGTTTAAAAGGACATTTTCACTGAAGCAAGACAAAAAAGATAACAAAATAAATATTTTTGTTGATAGTATTTATAAACTATTTGAACACTTTTTTGAAAATTTTCCTTTAACCTCCCTATAAGAGATTGCAAGGCTATCTTATTATCAGGCCTGTTTTATGTCTGTAGCAGTGGAAGGACAAAGAGGACCAGTAGCAACAAGTCAGATGGTTGGAATCAAAGTCTTCAAATTTTTTGCTTCTCTGTCTTGTTACTTGATTTACATTTTTATATTTTGTTATTATGTGAAATGCCTTGTCTAGTTGTTTGATTTCTTTTTCTTCCCTTTTCTTTTTAATATAAAGACTCTACCCTGGCAGACTTAGTCTCACTAATTTGAACCTGTTTCAAAGACGATTCAGAGTTATGTCAAGAGCCATTAACGTATTTGCTACAATAAACAAAATTCTTGCAATTTTGTTACAGGTCTTTCCTGCTCTCCTTGTCAGGATTTAGTCAGGCTGGTGATCAAAGATTTCATTTTCAAGCAGCTTTGATTAATCAAGCAACATAAGGCAGCTTTATTCTAATAGCAGTTTCTTCAAACAAATAATGTATTAGTGAATGTTCCTGCTGCTGGTACAAAATACCTGGCACTTGCAACTTAAAGGAGGAGGGGTTTAACATGACTGATTGTGGTGGTGAACCTATGGCACGTGTCCTAGTGTACTTGGTTTTCTTTTTTTTTTTTTTTTCTGCTTGTTTTCCTTTTATAATAGATGTTAATATATGATTATTCTCAAAACTAAAACCTCAGTATTCAGGTTAATTGCAGTGTTGGCATTTTGCAATAAATAAGTGGGTTTTGGGTTGTAGTTTTGCCATCACTGGCTCATACTTTCAGAGTCCAGTCTGTGATTAGCTGGCTCCAAGGCAGGGAGCTCATAGCAAAAGGGTGTGGTGGAGCAAAACTGCTTAGTTCATGGTGCCAGAAAGCAGAGCAGAAAACAGAGCCAGGGAGGAAGGGGCCAGGGAGCAGCTATGGACCCCAAGGTCATGCCTGCGTGAGCTGCCCAGAAGTGTGCTATATTGACCTGTCAGGTGGCTCCCCAGTCAGTCAAGCTGACAATTGAGTTTAAATGTAACAGGTAGATTCTTAATGCATTGTACTTGGTGTTGAAGATAGTATCTTTGAAAAGGAAATTGAAATTTTTGCTAAAAAATGTGTAATTACTTTTATGAAAAACAATGTAATTACTAAAAGTATGTAATTACTTTTATGAAAAATTCAACTTACTGGAATTAATTTTTCAGTACTTCCCTTTTGAGAGAATAGACCTCATAAAAACAAATATATGTTAAGGTTATGCATCTATCTGTGTACAAATTATTATGTGTGACTTGGGTTAGGACACTTTCAGGCAAGTTTCAGTTAAAAATGAAAAAAATCAGTTTTAGAGTGGTTTGGTTTGGTTGGATTTGGTTGGGTTTGGTTTTGCTGTTGTTACAGGAGGCTGAGCCTGTGCTAGGCAAACAGACAGCCATTGAGCTACATCCCCACCCCTTTTCATTTTTTATTTTGAGACAAGGTCCTGCTTAATTGCTCATGCTGGCCTTGAACTTGCTACTCTTCTAGCCTCAGCCTCCTAAGTAGTTGGGATTACAGGTGTGCACTAGCATGTCCTGCTTATTTTACAGTTTAAAAAAAACTAGGGCAGAGGTTATACAGTAGCTTAGTGGTAGTATTTGCCTACCATTTGTTCAAGGCTCTGAGTTCTTACCCAAGCACCATAAAGGCAAGAATCCTTTTTTAGTATCAAGAGTCAAAACTTTATGCTGGGTGTGGTGGCACATGCCTGTGATCCCACCACTTGGGAGGCAGAGGCAGGAGGATCATTGGGAGTTCAAGGCCAGCCTGGGCTACAAAGTGAACTGAAGACCAGTCTGAACTACATAACAAGACCCTGTCTCAAAAGAAAAAAAAAAAAGAATCAACGTTTTCTCGTTAATGCTTAATTAAATTTTTTAATCAGTGGAATTATATATTAATTTAGAGATAAGATTAAAAATCTTAAATGCTTTCTTGCAAAATATAACTGGGAGTATCTTTATAATTATATTAACTGCTTCATTATGTGACTTTGCCACATAATCCTTCAGTCATTCTTGAATGGAGTTTTTAAGGTCAAAAAAGATTTGCACTGATGCGTCGGTAAAAGAAACAAGCCAACAGGGGCTGGGGATTTAGCTCGGCGGCAAAAGCACCTGCCTGGCAAGCGCAAGGTCGTGAGTTCGGTTCCCGGTACCAGAGAAAAACCAAAAAAAAAAATAAATAAATAAAGAAACAAGCCAACATTTGGGAGCTTTACGTATGATATTTGTGCTGTGTAATGATGAAGGACTATTGCAGTGTAACGTTTTCAGAAACAGTATTCCAGGTATTCAGAAAAGAACATCATACCAGTTAACTCACACATTCTTCCAAAACACACTTTCTAGAAAGAGGATGTTATGGATATCATAAGGAAAGAATGCTGGGTTCAAACCATAAGAGTCTCTTTCCACTGGAAAAAACTGGTGTATATTATAATAAGCAAGTATTATAGTAATGTCCATTTTTCTAACTTGTTTGACCTGAGAATTCTTTTCAAGAAGAACCTCTTATGACTATTGAAAATAAGTAGCTATTCAAAAATTTTTGAATTTAATTATGCTATTTGAAGCCGGGGATATGGCTTAGGGACAGAGCACATGTTTAACATGCATCAGGCCCTGAGTTCTATCCCCAGTGCCAAAAACTCATAAATAAATAAATAAACCATGCCATTTTGGTTTCTTTCAGTTGAGGAAATGGTGAGTCATGGAATAAAATATAAGTGGGAAAAAATGCGCACAGTTGTAAATCAGCACAAATAAACCATGTACGATCATTAGCGTTTTCTTAAAATACTGCTTTATGATTTCATTTTCACTTAAGAAAAATGGAAATCTATTTTATTATATCTGAGGTTTCAGAACTATGTGTTTATACTGAAATTAGAAAAGAAGGTGCATAAATGATTGCTCTGAGGTGAGGTTCATAAAGCACATAGCTGATGAATGCTGTTGATGCATCAGTATTCTCACTGCTCGTGTTTCTGCAAATGCTGGTTGTCTTGGTGGGTTTTTTCATTTGTATAGATGTGGGTAACAAAATGAATCAATAAGCACTCACACTCATCCTTTTTATCAAAATTGATATTGTTGAATTTGTTTTACATCTGAGGAACAGCAGCTTTGAGAATTTTGCATACCTCCCTGATACTGTTTTTCTCATTCCTTGCCTAGAGGTCACCATCAACATAAAATTCAGTGCTCAGCATTCCATTACTTGCTTGACTTTGAAAACTTGTAATAGTATTGTGAATGTTTTAATTTTTTCTGTAAAAGGGCATATACTCTTCTATATCATTCTGGAAGCAAGATTTAACTACTGTATCCCAAAAATCCTGGTCATTTTGGCAAATTAAAACTTTGAATTCATGAATACCTGTAGAGTGCTTTTTATGTATACGCAGATGTAGTCTGAGTGCATATAAAGATGAGTGAATTCTTTTACTTAGGGGGGTTGTCTTTTTAAAAAATCTTGAAAATATATTAAGTCTGGCATGGTGGCACATGCCTATACTCCCAGCACTTGGGAGACTAAGGCAGGAGGATGACAGAGTCTAAGGCCAGCCTGGGCTACATAGCAAGATCCTGTCTCAAAAACAAACAAACAAACAAAAGACTAAAAACAAAAGAGACTGAATTTTAAAACCTTAAAAACAAATTTACCCTGTGTCTCACATTAACTTTTGATGTTTTGAATACTTCATAAAATATCAAAGACTATGAAATCTTACAAGATTGTTTAGTTTCATTGTTAAATAGTCATATAGTCATCTTTGACTATATAAAAATATATAGCCAAATGGTGCCAGGTGCGGTGTGCAAGCCTGTAATCTTTTCACTTGGGAGGCTAAGGCAGAAGGACAGCCACAAGTTCGAGGCCAGCCTGGGCTGCATAGTAGATACAAGACTAGCCTGAACTACATAGTGAGACAGTGTCTCAAAAAAAAGATGTATGTAAATATATCAGGGCAGACAGTAAGTAGGGTCCATTTTTGCTTGTATTGTAGACCTTGTGATATTATTCTGGTGCTATCCTCATTTAGGAAGTGCCTGAAACTGAAGATCTTGTGATAAAAATTGAAGATTTTGTTTAGAATATATGAAGAGTTGAATGTTGAGTCTTTGTATAACAAATATTTAGTCATAATAAATGACCAAATATTAAATCAAGCCAAATTTAATCCATATTGTTTTTTACATTTTGGTTGATTAAATATGCCTGTTAACATTAGTTACATTTCTGTCTAGTCTGTAACCCAATGTGTGTGCTGTATTGCACCTATGTTTTTCTGTGTATGTTTTCCTTTTGAAATTTTTGCTAACATATGTGTACTTGAAACTATTTTTTTATATTATCCTGGTCCTAATTTTAACACTGAAAGCACAACTCCATATGTAAACAAAAACGTTCTTTTTTTTCTCCAAGCAAGCTTTCGTGATTTGATTGCTTTCCTCTCCTCATCTGCAGAATTGATGCATGTCCTTAGAGATTTCAGAGCTATATACAAATGGCCAGAATATTAAGTGTGAAATTTGGGGACATATTTCTCTAACATGGTATTTCTCTAATATGATCCATTACAATTATACTTTGAATTTGACTGCCTCTTGACAAATTTAAGCTGAAAAATAAATACTTATAATACTATATACATTTCTTATGTCTATTATTTTGAATCTGTGTCACAGACCACTCAGTTCTCTCCTAACCCTTTTTCTCAATAAAGTGTTTGTTTCCTTCTAATCATCTGATGGGGGACTGGGGCAAGGTGCCTGCCTGGCAAGCACAAGGTCATGAGTTCCATTCCTGGTACTGAAAGAAAAACAAACAACAAAAAAAATGCATCTGGTGACCTGTTGCATTCCTTTTTTTTTTATTGTACTGCATTCTTAAGCATCACAACGAATCTATTCCATTGTTTTTTATTTGTGTGTGGATAATAGTTTTAGACAATTCTACTACAGGAAATGCTTGGTTGTGTTCTATTAGTTGAAGTGTTATAGTTTGAGTTTCACATTTGGCAACTTGGGAAAAGGTTAACTTCTAAAATTTTAATGATTACCTGAAGTAATATATTTGAAATAGAAGGGTTTTTAATTTTATCTCTAAAACTAGCCTCAATTCAACAACTTCCACATGATTTATTCTCAGATCTTAAGCCATTCTGTAGACCCATGCTATTCATGTTTACACTTTTTGTTTGTTGAACTGGGAGAACACATATTTATTCATTAAAATTATACCCTTATGAATCAGATAATGCTCCTGTTATAAAAAACTCAATTAGAATATTTTACATTATCTCTAAAACAGGGGCTGGGGATTTAGCTCAGCGGCAAAGCGCCTGCCTGGCAAGTGCAAAGTCGTGAGTTC
>NW_004955425.1:5311181-5324815 GCF_000276665.1 Chinchilla lanigera | reverse complement strand
CAGGGGCTGGGGATTTAGCTCAGCGGCAAAGCGCCTGCCTGGCAAGTGCAAAGTCGTGAGTTCGGTTCCCGGTACCAGAGAAAAAAAAAAAAAAAAAAAAAAAAATACTGTTGATATCTCTAAAACAGCTAACATGGAAAATTAACTTGAGATGAAAATCTAGACTTTGGTTTTTCTCATAAGAGTTCAAGATGTCCTGTGATTGTCTTGATTGAACATAAGCAATTGGATGCTTTTGGACACCTCTTTTTTAAACAAATGTTCTGGAAAAAGAATCCAGTTTTGCTGTAGACTATATAAACATACATCTGTGAAATACATCTCTCATTAGTTGCTCTAGCCATAGGTGCTCTTCCATTGAGAGACTATGAGTTTCTTTTCCTTACAAGTGTTTTTTTCTTTTCTCTTGCCTTCCTGAGAAAGTAAGACAGGGCAGTGTTTTGGGCTTGGTTTGGTTTGGTTTTCCCTCTGCTGCATACAGTGTTCCTCCCTGAAACTTTCTGTCAACACTCGCTTTATGGTGATTAGGATGAGAGCCTGGTTTTCTAATTTGACTATTTAGTAGTTATAGGTTGGTTTTAGTACCAGGGATCAAACTGAGGAACTTGTACTTGCCAGGAAGGCACTGTACCCCTGAGCTATATCCCCAGCAAGGTAGTTATAGTTTTGTAGTTTCCTTCTACCCAAGTGCTGTCCATGGTGGAAAGATAAAATTGAGTCCTGCAGCTTTTCTTGCAGAGTGGAAGCAAAGTGAAATCTTGAAGCAGGATACTGAGAAAGTAAGGTAGAACAATCCTCTGCCTTTTCCTTGCTAAGAGAGAATGTTACAGGAAACTACCAGATTTACATACATAATAGACCTAGAAGTAATGGATTCTTCATCCAGTACTTGGCTGCCTGGTTGCAAGGCTTGGTTACATCCCTGCCTGATCACAAGGCTTCAGGATTCTGTAGTAAAGAGAAAAAAGTAGAGTGGTCAACACTGGAAATTTCAAACCTGTGTTGCTGATATTTTGTCTGTCATCTGTGGGAAGTTAGAACATCATTAATAACTTGCTTTTCAAGTCTAGCAGCTATCAGACTTGCTCTTGAATATTGCTAGAAGCATGGCTAGACTTTCCTCTAACTCTTTGGGTATGTAGTGCTTCAAAGAGCTGTAATTAACTAAAATTCTTTGATTACTACCCCCTCTCCCCCAAAATAAGACCTACCTGGAAAATAATCATCTTTGAGAACTAGAGATTAAAAAATACCAGCCCCAATCAGCCTATCCTTGTCTTACCTGCCATCCCTATTTTCTTGCTCCTTGGCCTCTCTGTAAGGCAGAAGGACAAGATATTTTTGATCTCTCATTTTTAAGGCTGAATATTTTCTGGCTAGGTCTTATTTTCAGGGAAATAGTATTTTCAAAGCACACTTATGAATGAATTCATGCATTTACTCGTATTTGTCCAAATACATGTGTGTAAGATCTGGTCTTAAGAGAAAACCGTCTCATGTTAAAGCAATGTAATAAGGTACTTTATGATTCTCAATACTCAGTACTGTATCTGGTGTTTAGGTTATCTATAAAATAAGTCATGTGTATTAATAGTTTCCATTGAGTTAGAGAGATACCTATCTATACCTGCCAAGCACTGTAGTTCCTACTGTATGTGTTATCCTGCTTAATTCTCATTGTAGCATGTGAAGGCAGCAGTATAAACCCCATTTTGCAGAAGAGGAAATTGAGATGGAGAAAGAGACTTTTCTAACACTTTAAACATTATTTATATTTGTTAAAGTTGTATCAGTAATAGAAATGGAATTTGGACTTAGCTCACATAGGGCTTTTGGTGTGCAGATTATCTGTTTCAACACAGACTAATTGTAAACTAATCTATTGATTCTTCTCACCATTGCAATAAAAATACTTTTCAAGATGCTGCTACCCTTTGCCCTCTGTAGCCACTGGCTCTAATTACTCAGGCCAAGTTGCAAGAAATGGAAGGTTGAAAAAAGTGTGATCAGATCCTCATATGTGACCTTTTCTACGACAAGCTATTTTCTTTAACCACCCCCAAACACACACACTGGCCTAACTGACTGCATCATATACTTGATCTAGAAAACTTTTTGAGTTAGCCAGAGATTGAGGCAGGTTACTTGATTCTTATATCTTAAACCATCACCTAGAATTACATTTGAAATATTTCAAAGAAAGCACAACTCAGGCCTTGTTGGGAATTTTTTTAAATTCGAGAATGGGAACTATACTTACAGTGTAGATTCATTTTCCCTTTAATTGCTTTTATGAACAGAACTCTTGAGTAATACCTGTCAGGCATGGTAATAGACACTGAAGATAAAATATTTTGTGCTGTAAAATAGTTTATTTGCATACTGCACATAAGTTAGTATCTTTGTTATAGAAAAAATGTATCCCTTAGAATGTTTTCAATTTTAGGAGGATTTCTATGCTCCAACCCATCTTCATTCAGTGATACAGCTGTCAGGTGACTTATGCCAGTCCTCAGGGCCTCATTCTTGTAATTAACCTGTTTACCATAAAGCAAGGCACATTAGTACAAAACAGTGGCAACTGACAGGTGCTTTCCAAGATACCCATGATATAAAATTTTAAGGTGGATGAAAAAGGGAAGAATTTGCTGCTGACTTGCCAAATGCAAGTTGTATATGTTGCCCCAGGCTAATGATCTCTCTTCTTCATGTAAACTGAATGTGCCGCTTTGACCATTACTGTTTTAACAATGTGTGCAGCAGATACCACATGACCACCCAATTGTTTTATGTTAATAGAAGCTTGTTACATACAGACATTGCTAGAAAATATTTCCTTATCTGAGAATGTTTCACAAAAGCTTGATCTTGCATTGATGACTTAACTACTTAACGTGGCACCACTAGGGGGTTGTATGCTGATATGTTTGTTTTCCCTGTGTATCTACTGCTGATTCATTTTCCTGAACCTCATTTGGGGTAAGGAGTAGGGAATGAGTTTGAGATCTCCTGGCTCAGTTCCCATCCCCATTTTTATCTGGACCTTTGCCTTCCTTTATTTTTTTGGTCCCAGTTCTGTTTACCCAGGAGATTGTCTTCAAAGTGGGGTAATACCCTGGAAGCAGGCTGCTGGTGAGATGTGAGGGTTAAAGGGCACCCTGCTCAAGATCCTTTCAGAGTATAAGGTACACACGTACAACTGTGTTTTCAGGAAGGAGCTGTGTGACTGGCAGCTCCCCAAAGCTTCTCTCTGCTTCTTCCCGGAAAGAAAAAGCTTAGGTGATCTGGGTCTTGTGGCTGCTCTCAGTGGTTTGTCTCGACCCTCTCAGTTTAGGGAGTTCATGGAGATCCTTCAGCACTGCCTAGTTATGTTGTAGATATTGTCTGGGATTTTGGTTTTCCTATTTGAATTATACCGTTTTCATAGGGGACAATGGGTTAGGAAGATTTTTTAAAATGCTAACATTGTCATTTCAGAATTTTCTTGTCTTTTGGAGGATTGCATTTTGGAACCTGTTGATATACTCATCCATCATTCATGTATCTTCTTTGCTAAAATGTCTGCTCAAATATTTTGCCCTTTTAAAAAAGTAGGAAGCTATTTTTTTTTTTTTTTTTGGCTTTTTGAGACAGAGTCATACCATGTAATCCACACTGGACTTGAGCTTGCTATGTAGCCCAGACTATCTTCAAACTCAAGATCTTCTGCCTCAACCTCCCAAGCACTGGGGTTACAGATATATGCCTCCACCCACACTCAGCTTGGTTTGTTTTATTACTGAGATATAATGTTCTTTACATGTATGTTCAAGCTACAAATCATTTATCACATACATATATATAATTACAAATATTTCTCCCAGTTTGTGATTTCTTTAGCTCAACATTACATTTATGACATTTATTTATGTTGTTTTATGAGTTGTAGTTCACTAATTCTCATTTCATTACATGAAGATAATCTATCTGTTCTCTTGATAGACATGAGGATAGTTTAAACTTTTTGCTACTAGAATAGTGCTACTATTAACATTTTTTGTGTCTTTTGGTGAACATACATTTTCTGTGTACGCAGTTCTATTTGGAGCAGAATTGCTAGGTCATAGCGTATGTGTATGTTTAGGTTTGGTATAAGGTTGAGTATCTCCAATCTAAAAATCCAAAATTCAAAATTCTTCAAAATTTGAAACTTCTTAAATGTTGATATTACATTGTAAGTGGAAAACTCCACATCTGACCTCATGTAATGAGCCACAGTCAAAGCACAGGTACATTAAAAATATGCAAAATTACCTACATGTTAAATGCATAGGATTTATATGAAACATATGTGAATTTCATATTTAGGAATGGGCCCCATTCCCAAAGTATCTCATATACACATGAAAATATCCCAAAATCTAAAAAAATCCCAAATTTGAAGCCTGGTTAAAAAGATACCGATTGTATTTAGTTTAACAACCGAACCAACTAAAAATAGAAGTTTTAAAAGCTACAAAACCTGAAACATTCAGGGAACTGATGACTTTAAAAATCTAATTAAAGAAATCCAAGCTAGTGTTATAACATGCTAAGAGCCAGTGTATGGAATTGTTTAAAATACAAATCCTTGAACAATAGGAAAGCTATGTTGTGTTTACAAACAAAAGAAAATAAAAGTTCCTGGGCTCATGTGATCTCTGCTAATAACTAGCTGGGTAACTTTCCTTCTTTGTAGCTTAACTTTTTATTCTCACCTGGATCAAGCAACAAAACACTTCATCATGAGATCTGGAGGTTTTCCCTTCCTTTGAATTCTAGCCTTTGTGCTTAAACACAAAAGATCCTGGTTGACTGAACTAGTTCAATTTCAAAACCCAAAAGTAAAAATAAAAGCATGTTCGTATAAGCTGATTTAAGTTTTAAAGATTATCATGGATGGGTGACTAGGAATTTAAAGGAACAGCTTAAAAGATCAGGCCCTGCCATGAATTACAAAATCCCATGCCAACCTCTCCCACGGCAGCCCTGGCTCCCGTCGTGAGGCCTGTGTTGGTGCAACTAATATCTGGGTTGGTCTTGGAAGAAGTGTCTGATGGAACGTCTCTTGTCTCTAGAACCTGGGCTGCACCTTGCTCAGGTAGTGGATTGTTATTGCTTTTGGCTGATCCTAGGCTAAAGTGCTTCTGCTTGTGATGGAAATCACTTCCTAAAGTAGAAGAACACAGTCTGTCTACCTGAATCTCCAGCTTCTTGTGCACAGCACTTTTTCTCCAGTTGAGATCAACTGCTAATATTTTTTATTTTGGGCTAAAGCATATACTCGTGGCAAAGTGTGGGGTTCATAATAACTCATCTAAAGGAAAAGGCTGAGGCATCTGGGCCTTGGATCAAAACCAGTGGGACCTGGTCTGTTATTTGCTGGCTATGAAAGCTTAAGCCTCCTTGGTCCTTCTGTTTTCTATCCTGCCTTGGAGTGTGTCATGGTCAAGGGCAAAGCTGGTACTGGAAGAGGGAAGGAGTTAAGCTCAACAGATTAGGGGCAGGTTTGTGGTTTTTTGGATCTGAGTCTTAGATCCTCTTTTTTTGGGTGTATCAAATCAACTTTTCAACCAGGACAAACTTTCCGCATCCATAAGGGCCAAGCATGTTATAGACAAATGCCAGCATTCTGTTCAACAAAATGTGCTGAATGAATTGAATGAGTTAAAAGTCTGAGCCTCATAAGGGTTTACTCTTGGCTGTGTTTTCTCCCTCTTCTCCTCTGGTAGGCCTAGGCAGGCAGGACTCCTGAGGCTTGCACTCACCTCTGAGATGCCTGGACCAGCTGATTTCAAGGTGATCTCAATTCTGCCTGGGACATCTTGCTTCTTTGCTCATTTGTTCCCTTTTCTGTCTTATTACAGTCATCAGACTGAGAGAAACTAGGGTGTGCACTTTGAGGAGAAGGGACTATGGAGCTGCCTTGCTGTCAGGGCCTACGCCTGCACCGAGCCATGTGGCCAGCCCAGCTCACTAGGTCTGCATAGGAGTTGGGGCAAAGTCTCAGAACATGCATCTTCCTGGGCTTCTTTTTTGCCCTTTTGTTTTCATTTCCCTCAAGAGCCGGAAATGGGAAGGAGTCCAAGGTGGAGAAAGGGCCAGAGGGAGAGTTGAAATCCTCAGTCACTGCCATCCTTCCTTCTCTACTTCTTTTTAATATGATTTACATTATTTATGCAAATCTGCCTGGGGAGAACTGTGGGCAGACCTGGAACATTGCCCATCAGACCCCAACTTCTTGTTCCATTAATCTCAGTCGTGCTACAGGCAAGAAAAAATACCATGTGGTGTTTGCTGTGTGCTTCCTGTGCACTGGGCCCTGAAATAGGTCCTCGCTGGTCTTCATGATAAGCCAGGGGCTAGATACTGCTATCTGAGTGAATTGCTTATCCTTTCGTGCTTCTGCCTAAAGAGAGTTGCCATTTGGGCTTAATCACTAGTTGCTTAATAGAAATACCCTCTGTCTGAGTTTTCCAATTTGTCAATCATTCCTAAAACATTTATTGATGTCAGTATGAATAGCAGCCTCTTGGGGCATTTATATACCATCTTGGAAAAGATACTGACACAATAATTGTTTTTATCTGTAAATTTTTGCAAGAAAGCTAAAGAACCTCCATGTGGTAGAACAACCAAGAACCACACAGAGTAGTGTGTTTGAATTCTTAGTGAAACAAAGCTCTGTTGGCCTAAAAATGAGTTTCATTCCAGGAAGATGAACAGTTCAGCCAAGGGACAAGAGTACCATATATCTTTTCCATAATCTAATTGGTGAAAAAAGACAGAGAAGCCCTGTACTCACCAGAATTATAATACACTTTTAGCTGATTTTTTCAAAAGTCCCCAGGATATATTTTAAAAAATACTTTAAGGAATAATATCCTTATATGCCAAGCACATGTATCGTTAGCATATAAAAATGACTTCATTTGTCACACAAAATTCGCTTTTAAAAATGTTTGAAGTTTGCTGAGCTAGAAAGGAGAAATTCAAATTTTCTTCACTTCTTCCTTGTTGCTTTTTAGATATTTATGAATTGAATTAAAGCTGATTCATTCCCAGAAAGCTCAATTCGAGATAATGATATGGTAGTACAAGTTGCAACAATGTCAAAGGTCACAGGAAAGTAACATCATAAAAAAATGTAATTGGTACAGTTGTTCCCAAGGTAAAAGAATTATGGTTTCTGAGGTAGAGATTAGTTTCTAATATCTATTCTCTGATGATGTTTTTCACCAAGAGCCAGGAGATCTATTGTTCCCTGGTCAGTAACCTCACACATGTTTTAGCATCTGGTGTAATTAATTCCGATAATTCTGCAATTATGAGAAGATAACTGCAATATATTGTCCCACTGCAATCATAGTGTCATTTAGAGATCAGCTCTCCTTGCAGTGGACAGAAAATGCTATGTCCCTAAACTAATTTCTGAGCAGAACCCTGAAGGCCAAGTACTGCTCACAAGACTGGCACTTGGTACTGAGACTCAGCATGGAAAAGACCTAGATTCAGAGAACAGCAAGAACATTTCCATTGATTGTATGATTATAAAATCCTGGTGCTCCTAATCTAGCTCTGAACAATAACAATTATAACAATTACACTATATTATTATATAATTAGTTTCCTTGAAAAGTATAAAAATAGGGCCATTGTTGGACAGATCTAAGTTCAGATTCTGACTCTAGCATGTACCAGAGATATATTCTAGAGGTATGTTCTTGAGGCAATTACTGTCTTTTTGAACTGCAATTTCCTTACTTATAAAATTAGCATAAAATTTATTTTGTATGGTTTTCCATGGGTAACAAGAGGTGGCATGTGCAAAAATTTACAACAAATTGGATTGACAGATTTGGCAAGTACAAACACAGGACACCTAGTTAAATTTAAATTTATAGTTTTTAAAGTGATTTCTTAGATATTGCTCAGGACATACACTGAATACTCATTTGTTGTTTATCTGAAGTTCAAACTTAACTGTGCATCCTATATTATTTTACCTAAGAAACAAACTATAACTTAAGAAGTTGTTAGATTTTCTTGCTAGAGAAGCTCTAACTTAATTAAGAGTTTTGCATAAAAGAATAGACCGCATATTTTGCGTATGTACACATGTGATATGGGAAAGGTGAAGGGATAAGTTCATGTGAGGAATCCAGAAGCTTCTCCAACATTGGTAAACACATTCTTTTAAACAGAGTTTTCTTCAAGTTACTTAACGCTGTCAATAGCAAAAACAAAATCAACACATTTGTAAATGAAATTTTTAAAAGGTTGTGTTTGCAGGATCTGAATTTTGACATTTTACAACTTTGAACTTTTCAACACTCTAGTAGTATAGTTGTTGACCTTTTGAAAGACTTTTGGATCCTTAAGATGTCAGACTCTGTAACTGTTCTCCTCCCGATCCTCACTTCCCTGGCATGTCTCAGGTTCCTTGGCTAAGTGCTGCGTGCTATACCAGATAAGAGTTCGCTGAGTCTAGCACTTTAGCCAGGAACTATGGAGAAGGATTCATAAAACTTTAGAATCTTGTTTAAAAAGTCTAAAAAAGATAAAAGATAACTGTCTAATTGAGTCACTTCCTGAAGCACGCATTCTATAAGGGGTCAGTTTCACTGTATCCCTAGTACCTAGAACAGTACCTGCCAAACAGTAGGGGCCTCGTAAACATTTAGTGAATGAATTAGTCAGCACAGGCTGGACTCACCAATGAAGTAACTTATTCAAAATGGGCCATACATGAAGATCTGGCTGAGCAGCAAGTGGTCATTGTCATCCTTGTCATCATTATAACTGCTATTTACCAGGAACCGGCATGGTACTTTATATTAATTCTACTCAGATGTTTCGAACGGCCCTTAAAAGTATAAGTCTGTCTGGCCCTAAAGCCCAGTTTTCTCCTGTAAATCAGCTTGAAATTCACCTCAGGGAGACTTTCTCTATCAAAAAAGTATTCCTTCCATTTACTCTTTGCTTTGGCCCATGATCTTTCATAGCATTTATGTAACTAAACATGAATTTACTGAGTATTTCTGGCTTGGCTCTCTACAGTCCATGAAGGCAAAGAAAGACTCTTATTACTGATGTGTTTCCAGCACCCATTAGCCGGCTCGTTCCCTGACACTCAATAGGCACCCAGTTAATATTTACCAAACAAATGCATTTGGTTTTCAGGCCTGTCTGTACAGAGTCACTAAACATAAGCATCAAGGCCTCAGCCCAGGGTCACTAGGTCCAAATATACAGCAGTGACTATGTGAAGCCCAAGCATCTCTTTTTCCTTCTTGTAAAACTCTGTATGTGAATCTGATGTACAGCTGAAGATGAGAACTTCACCCAGTACAACTAACTAGAACCCCTTCCATCTTTGCTCATTGCACAGTTTCTAGCCTATAGTCAACGCCTTTCATTGAAATGATAATTATAAATCAGGGGTACACAATTTCAGCACAGAGGTCACTGGACAGACTCTTGGCTCACAAGAATTAAGTATAGTTTCCACGGCAGCTTTTCCATGTTAAAGGTAGCAACAGGAGGCATGAAAATATTTTAAGGGTGCTACAGAAGAGAAAAGAAAGATGGTAGTGGGAGTTTTATGAAATAGTGACTTTTGAATGAAATTCAGATGAAAGCCCACATCTAGAATCTGTGTTGTGAAAGAACTGACAGGTTTATCAACCTCAGATTCAAATAACATTCAATCAAGTATGCTCTGAGCCAGTCTTTGGACTGGGTGACTTCCTCCATATTATCTGGTTTAACCACCACTTGTTCCATGTCCAGTCTCCATTTTAGCCATGCATTTCCCCTTCATTCATCAAACTTTTAGCAATTTTGAATGAGATATTGACTTTATTTTATTTTATTTTAACCACCACCCTTCTGTGGAGATGCTGGTGAAAAAATAAGTGAAAAATCAGAGAAAGGTGTTGTGGAAGTCAGAAAAATAGATTCCCAAAGACGCGAAATTCTAATCCCTGAAACCTGTGAATATATTAGGTTACATGTAAAGGAAAAACAGTTAACAGATGGAATTAAGGTTGCTAATCAACTGACTTTAAGAGAAGTTCATTATCCTGAATTACCCAGGTGGCCCAGTATAATACAAGAGTCCTTAAATGTGAAAGCCACAGTAGAAGAGATCAGAGGAATGTGATGGGATAAGAACTCTACCCACTGGTTCTGGTTTTGAAGATAAAAGAGGAGGGCATGTGCCATAGAATGGAGAAAGAGAAAGAAAACAAATTCTCCCCTGGTGTGCTCAGATGGGAGTGCAGCTCTGTTAACACTCATTTTTACATCCATTGAGACCTATTTTGAACTTCTGACCTTCAGAATTTTAGATATTGTGCAGTAGTTGTTTTCAGTCACCAAAGTTTTTGGTAATTTGTATTTTTTTCTAGATGATTTGTTTCTTATTTATATAAAACCCTTTACATTAAATTTTTTAAAAATTTAGCTTCAATTTTCTTCCTTGTTGACATGATGATTTTAATTCCTGTGATGGTCAGCTCACCTGTAGAGAGAAGGAGAACAAATAATGGAAAGAGTTGTGGCCACATTTACAGTTCTGACTTTGATTATTACTGAGCCCTTCTTTATTCCTGCCCTTCACTGATTGGTCTGATTGCTCATGAGAAAACTGTTCATTAGTGAAATACAAATTAAAACCACAATGACATGTATTGCTCAATCATTAATATAGCTATAATAAAAAAGATAGACAATAACAAATGTAGGTGAGGATGTAGAGAAATCAGAACCTTTATTGCTGGTGGGATTGTGAGCAGTACAACCACTTTGGGAAACAGTTTGGACATTCCTCAATAAGTTATGTGTAGAGCTACCATTATTAACCAGGAAATCCATGCCTGGCTATATACCCAAGAGAACTAGAAGTGTATGTCCTTATAAAACTTGTGCCTGAATGTTCATAACAGTATTACTCACAATATCCCAAAGTGGAGACAATCCATATGTCTATTAACTGTTGAGCAGACAAATGAAATGTGATAAATTCATCCAATGGAAATATTATTAAACCATAAAAGGAATGAAGTACTTACACATGCAACATTGTGGATTAGCCTTGAAATTATTGTGCTAAGTTAGTGGATCTTTTGTGTTCACAAAAGATCACATATTATATGATTACATTTGTATGAAATATGCAGAACAGATAAATCCATAGAGAAAGATCCAGAACGATTAGCTCCTGGAGGCTCAAAGGAGGTGCATAAGGAATGTTTAGAGTTTCATTTTGGGTAAAAATATTCTAAAATAGTGTAGTAATGATAAATACTAAAACCACTGAATTGTATATTATAAAGGATTACATCTCAAGGCTGTTATTAAATAATGAAGCACACTAAATATTTTTTACAGTTTTTATTGATGCATATTAGTTGTACAGAACAAGGTGGTTCATTTTGGCATAGTGGTAAATGCATATAAGATACTCTGATTAATTTTACTCTCCATTGTCTTCCTCCCCTCTTCTGTCCCCTGATCCCTTTCCTTATCTCTATTAGTCTTTCTTCTATTCCTCATCATCTCTCCTTTTAAAATTTTTTCTCTAATTATTATTAACCTACAAAAAATGTAATATTTGACTGAGTCTGGTTTATTTTGCTTAATATCACAGTCTCTAATTCTATCCATTTTCCTGTAAATGACATGATTTTGTTCTTCTTTGTGGCTGAACAATACTCCATTGTGTATATTTGCCAACTTTTTTTTAATACTTTGAGTATTGTTAATTTAAAGGAGTTATTCAGATTACAAAATAAGAGCATAAAAATTCTCCAAAAGATATTAGCACAAAACTTTTTTCAATGAAATAAGAGAAACTAGTAGTATAACTATCTTGTATTTCGTTTTTTTTCTTTTTCCCTTTCTTCTTTTCCCTGTTCCCCCATTCTAGTTCCTTTTTCCTTTTGAATAATTTCTTCGAAACCAATTTTCTGTATCCATTCACCTGTTAATGGGCCTCTGGGCTGTTTCCATAGCATAACTATTGTGAATTGTAGTGCAATAAACATTGTATACAAGTACCACAATGGTGTACTGTCTTTAATTCTTTTGGGAATATACCAAGAAATGGTATAGGTGGATCAAATGGTATCTCTATTTTTAGTCTTTTTTGAGGAAACTCCATACTGACTTCCACAGTGGTTGTACTACTTTACATTTTATCCATCAGTATAGAAAGGTTCCTTTTTCCTGCATCCTCCACAACATTTTTCTTTGTATTCTTGATGATAGCCATTCTGATTGGACTAAGGTAGAATCTCTCAATAGTTTTACTTTGCATTTACCTAAGGACTAAAGATGTTGCCTATTTTCTCATAAACTTATTGCCCATTTCTTTTTAGAAGTGACTTGAATTCATTTGCCCATTTACTGATTGGGTTATTGTTTTTTGGTGTTAAGTTTTTTATATATTCTAAATACTAACCCTCTGTCTGAAAAGTAGTTGGCAAAGATTTTCTCCTATACTATGGGCCATTTCTTTAACTCTATTGATTGTTTCTTTGCTGATTTCATAATAATTTTATCAGTTTTTCAGATAATGTATTTCTTATAACTATCCTGCTTAATCAGAAACCCAGTAATAAGCAAGCACCAACAAATTAATGATCACCACCAAGTACAACAGGTACAAAGAAGAATGTGGGAGACTAAATGTGGAATGTGGAAATATAAATAATGGCTTTAAAAGTATGAGGGGTAGAGGCTAGAGGAGGTCAAACAAGGTCCTGACCTTGTTAAGAAGGAGGCTCTGTATCAGGACCTCTACCTCTGGCTCTGCAAGTCATTCAGTGTACACAAGCACACAGATAATAATAGGTGAATAAGGGTGAAGATTAGTCTGTTCTCTGCCCCCAAAGCCAAGTCCCTTGGTGTAAAGTGCACCTGCCCAGAAAGGGAGTGTTTTTCTAATCTGCACAAAAATGCCATGTCACCTAGTGATAGATATTGATACCGAAAGAAAAAAATAAAACAATAGATAAATGGTGACGGATGCCAAAGTGGGGGAGGTCCGAGAGGAGCGGGGCAGTTAGAGAGGTTTGCTGTACAAAAATACCAATAGAATTGGGCCTTGAAGCATGGCCCCAGTTTGCTCACCTTAGTAAGTAGAAGGAGAATGAGGAGGACATTTGAGGTACTGGGAAAGGGTATAAAAGTGCAAGGGAGGAAACTGGGAAGGGCAGATTTAGGGATAAGTATGTGGCTAATTTATTCCCTTAGAAAATGATTACAGAGCAACCATTGTTTGATAGGCCTCAAAGTAAACACTTTAGCAAGACACAGCTTCTTTCCTATGTAGATAAAGCAGATGAGATTCTCTGTTTGGAAATCTTATGAATGTTGGGGCTGCAAAACAGGCTCTGCAAAACTGATTTATTTCATGGCTACTTAATTGTCCTCCAGCTACTGTCTCAGATCATGGTAGATATAAAAACACTAAATAAATGGCATATCTCCTTTGTCATTTTTGCTTTAATTTTGTTTTCTTAAAATATAATGTCAAGGCCAGGGATATAGCTCAGCAGCACAGTGCCTGCCTGGCAAGTGCAAGGTCCTGAATTAGATTCCTGGTTTAA
>NW_004955425.1:5292014-5311081 GCF_000276665.1 Chinchilla lanigera | reverse complement strand
AGAGAGAGAGAGAGAGAGAGAGAGAGAGAGAGAGATATAGAGAGAGAGAGAGAGAGAGAGAGAGAGACTCAGAAAACTTCTTTTTATTATTCCACTGATAGACAATAGATGACAGCTGATTTCACACAACTTTGTATGGAGAAGCCAAATGGGACTCAAATTAATTCTTGGAGATTGATGAGCTGTTTAGTGATGAGAACAAAGTAATGTGACTTCCATAGAGTTGAAATGTGGAGATTTGTGGATATGTGGCTACTTGGAGACCAGTATAACCATAAGTCTACCTCTACCAATATGAAACACTAAGTCCATTACCAAGCTGGATTTATACTAATTTTTTCCTTTAAAAGATGCATTAAAACATGGATAATATTAATTTAATGACCAGGATTTAAGACAACTGAATTTTTATGGCACCAAGTTCAAAATAAATAATCCCTCTAAGGCTAGACTAAGCCACATAAAGTATGTTTGAGAAGATCAAAAGATTAATCTCTAAACAAATTTCATCCAAATCTAGGTCAGATCTTACATTTCACCATCTTTTCTACTGATAATCAAGAAAGTGACATATATATTATTGTATATGAGAACATCTCCCAGGGCAGAGAAGGCAACTAGTCAGAATGAATATAGGGCCTTATCAGGCATTTGTAAAATGCTGGAGCCTCTAGTATTACTTGTTCTCATCTCTTAGGAAATGGGAATGGCTGAAAAGAAAGTACCTGACACTGAGCGCATTGGTGGCAGTGCCTTTGAGAGAGTGGGGTGGGTCTGCCACCTTCCCTCAGCCATGAGTCAGGCATAGACAAGCTGATGCTGAGGAGGCACTGGAGAGCAACCCCAGACACGGTCTTTATTGGGTGTATTTGAAAAAGTTATGACAATTATTTCCAACTATGTGAACCAGTTGTACTAACCTATGTGTCAGATTTATGATGAACAAAATAAATTAAGTACAGCAACATAGTCCGCTTAAAAACTTTTAAAAATATATGAAAAACAGTGTTTCCCATTGAAGGAGAGTGACTATGAAGTTATGAGCTACACTGTACAACAGTGTTCAAAAGTCATAGATGAGCTTAGCTTTTGTTACATGGTACTTTCAACTCAACTTGCAGATGCCATGGTGTTCCCATTGCTCAGTTTAAAGAAAGAGATCTGAAAGAAATACTAACATTAAAGAGTGTTTCAGGTTGCTAGTGAGGGTAATAATGCTGCAATTAACTGATACAGTCAATTATCAAAAAGAGGGAAAATGACTAGGTAAAGTCTGAGGTGACAGAAGATGTCTATGTGTCCAGAAAAGAAAACAGCACTAGACTACGATGCATTATATTTGTGTGTTAAATACTCTGTGGTACAAGGAGAAAATAGCGTCATTATGTACTTGGACACATGCAAGCTCAGATAAGTTTCTTTAAGATGGGTTCTGAAAACCTCAACGAACAACTGGAGGAATGTTTAGCTCTATTGGAACAAGTGTGCAGGACATTTGCAGCAAAATGGACAGAAATGTGGAGACTATGCGACAGACAGTAGAGGATTTGAAAGTAGTTAGAGATCTTTTGAATGTGTCTGACACAGACCACTCCAAATTTCCTATTAATCAAAGTTTAACCCAAAAGGCTGAATACATTAATGCTAGGAATAAGACAGGCTTGGTGTCATCTACTTGGGATACACAATTTCTACTCTATACAAGGAGGAAATTTAATGAGTCAGACCCCTGGAGATGTAGCAGGAGGCCTGGCCATGGACATAGACAACTGCACAGTAATGGCTCTGGAGTGTAAAGACAGTTGATACCCTCTTCAGATCTTTCCATGGAAAAAATTTCTTAGTTTTGCAAGCAAAGAGTAAAAAGGACTATGAAGAGTGGATGTGTACAATAAGCAACATATTTCAACAAATATACTTAAGTGAAAATCCAGGCAGGAGTGACACTGAGCCCCAGACAGCTTCAGGAGATTCAGTGAGCTGTGCCCCACTCCCCACTGTTGCAGGAGCTATGCTGAGCCACGGGCAGCTTCGGGAGCCTTGGTGAGACACACCCCACACCCGCACCATCACGAGAATAATACTGAGCCACAGTGAACATCAGGAGCTTTGAAAATGTCAGAACAAAAGAGCAACATGCAATCTCAGACCCCTACCCCACCCATAACAAGTCCAGGAGACATAGAAGAACTTGGAAGTCACACACTTGAAATTTCTGAAATGATAGCAACTGAAGTAAAGAAAAAAACTCCATCAAGCTATAGAAGAAATTAGATCAGAAATAATCTCTGAGGTTAAAAAAAGAAATGACAACAATAATGAAAGAATTGCTCAGTACATCTAAAGACAGAGATAAAAAAAAATGGAGAAGCATAGAAAAATGATGGAAACATTAAATGAACCATACAGGAAAGAATGAGAATGCATGAAATGATTCAAACAGATACCCAAGAAATTAAAAATTCCATTGAAAGCTGGCAAAACCACTTGAACAAAATTGAAGATAGACTAATTTGGCTGTCCTCTCTTTAGATTCTCTCATTGTCCAGACACTTCAATATGGTTTGCCATTATTTCCCCTGTGTGTAAAGATCAGCCTGGTGAAAAGCCTCTGCCCACAGAAGCAGGTTTACAAATCCATTTGGAGAACCTGAAGGAAGTACAAAATCTGAAACTGAAGATTCTATTCAGTTATTTATTGTCCAATTCCTTGGTTCTATGGAGGAGAAATCGGATGACCATCCAGATGTTGTCTGTGAAACAGTGTGCCAACCATAACATCTTCTGTAAAACAGAGTCACAGTTATTATTTAGTTGTGACTATTTAGTTGCTCCACAGACACAACCTACAAACCTTATATTTCCTTGATCCAGTATAGTTTTGTATGCTACACACCAGTAAAATAAAAAGCTTTTTGGACTTTTCCTCTGGACCTGAGGAGGAGAAGTGAAAGTAGTGTGACCTCAGTCTGCTATATATTTGAATCAAACAATGAAGGAGAGAAGATTTGTGATTTTGTTGGCCTAACAAAACAGATAGCTTTGCAAGCTGAACTGGATTGAAGGGCATCAGAAAAACAAAAAAAAAATAGAGTAAAAGAGAAGCAACGGAAGATAGTAATCAAAAACAGGCTGAAAAGAAGTTGGAAAAACAACGTTGGTTGCTAGCTGTTTGCAGTAGACAAAACCAAGCCGGTAGCAAGGGGCAGTTTCTGGTCCTTAGCAGTAGCCAGTTAGAAGAGTGTGATTTGGGAGAAGAAAACAAGAGCATGTAGAAGCATGAACTTATCCTTGCTGTTTTTTTGTTTTTTGTTTTTTGTCTTTTGTCTTTTTTGAGCCAGGGTCTCGCTATGCAGCTCAGGCTGGCTTTGAGCTCACTTTGTAGCCCAGAGGCTGGTCTTGAACTTGCGGCAATCCTCCTGCCTCAGTCTCCTGAGGGCTGGGATTACAGGCATGCACCATCATGCCCAGTTTATCCTTGCTTTTTGATCAATTCCCCCCTGCCTGGAATTTGACAGTTTCTCTGATGAAATGGCACAGGCTAACAACTACATTGAAATAACAGGGAGGAGACTAAGGCTTATATTTGTCTATTTATTTTAGCTTCATTTAAAAAATAAGGTTAATTGGAGAAAAGTAAGATTGAACTTTGTGACTTAGGTTTACTTTGACTTTTGCCCCTTAAAAATAATTTAATAGGGGCTGGGGATTTAGCTCAGCGGCAAAAGCGCCTGCCTGGCATGCGCAAGGTTGTGAGTTTGGTTCCCGGTACCGGAGAAAAACCAAAAAAAAAATAAAAAAGACAAAAATAATGTAATATACATTAACATTAAATTTCACATATCTGCTTATTTCCCTGAATAAATTAAGGAATTACAACCTCACTCAAACATTTTTCCTTGAATTGTAATCTTTTTATTTTGCACTGTAATTGGCTAAGCTTCTAAGGAATCATTTATTCTACAGATATTCCTGATATGTTCAGATTCAGATATTCCTGCTATGTTCCTCACATTTCATTTGGAACATTTTTTTCTTCTACTGAGGAAGCATTGAACTGAACAAATTTAAAGTCCTTTCTACAAATAATTCTACAAGGTTGGAAATAATTTAACAATATTAAATGTGCAATAGAATTTGGGTAAAACCATTAAGACAGATTTTAGATGTGGGGTTTCCAGATGTGGCAGATGATGCTATAGGTTCTAGGCATTTTCTTGGATTGCTCACATTTCTCTGATCAACTATATCTGATACCGGGAGGAAAGAAGCTTATGTGTCTTCAATTCAAAATTGATACAGCCCTTGACATTTTATTATCGTATTTCTAGTTCTCAGGTTAGAACTTCGATTATTGCTGCAGACAAGTAATGAGTTAAAAGAAGATTTTGGAATTTATTAAAAGAGAATTTTGTTGTTATGCAAATATATTTTGGATTATCTGTAAAGTACAATAGGATACATTGTATGTTCTGCATTGTGTGAAATAATTTTATTGATAATCAAATGATATTCCAAAAGTTCTATAACAATTATGTTACTGCTTAAAGTTTCCCAGTGTTTAGTTTAGAAAATGTAATATTTAAATTTCAGACTGATATTCCCAGTATTTTCATAATCCCATGTTTTGAGAAAGTACTGAATTACAACTTTTTATTTATCCACAAAGGCAAATAACTAATTTATGAGCATAAAATAATTTGTACTGATTATTATAAATATTTCTACTTTTCATATGAGTAAAAAGTCTAATTCCATGAAAGACTGAAAAGGACCTGAATGCCACATATCACATAGATTCACAGTGATGGCAAACCTTTTAGACCTTCCAGTGATAACAAATAGCCTCCTGATGCACACATGCCATAGGTTCACTACCACTAGTACAGAAGTTGACTGAGGAAAGATTTTAGTCTGGTGCCAAAGGTAAAATGACATTTCTCTACTGCTTATCTTCTATGTCAAGTGTGATTTGTAAACTCAGATTTTAAGCATTGTTGATGGAAATTATGCCCATATTTTCACATGAAACAGTATCTATCTATATATCTATCTATCTATCTATCATCTACCTATGTTAAACATACTGGGTAAAATATTATACATAGTTAAACGCCCAAAAATTATCAAGGAGTTAATCTCTAATACTAATTTCACAAGGTGAAACCTTTTTGTTCTTTTTTTAATTCTGAATTACAAATGGCATCCCTTTTAGTTCTCAAAATATAGTTCACCTGCTTTCACACTATGTACATACATTATTTTCTGTAGGAATTGGATAAATATGGTATATTAGATCATGATACTCTCTTTATCTATATGCCAAATGAACATAATGATTATTTAATCCTCTTTGAAGCCTTATATTACCAAACATATAAGCAAGCATGTAGAAATTCATAGAATAATTTTTGATTAAAAGTTTATTTTCAGATGACCTGAACAACTAATTTGAAGACAATAATATACAATATAACAACCACTGGTGAATTCCTACCATCTTGTCTAGTGAAATTCTGTATCGTTTCTAATGACTTTTTGTTTTTATTTTTTATTCTCTTTAATGGTTTGATCAATTTTGCATTCTTATGTCTGGTAATCTGAGCAACTTCATTGAAGATAACAATATGTAATATTATCACTGTAAATTCCTATCCTTCTGTTCTAAAGCACTGTATCATTTTTATTGTTTTTGCTTTGTTTTGTTTTTGTGTATGTTGTTGGTATTTTGCTATTGTTCTTTTTTTTATTCTCATTAAAATAAAAACAATTTAAATTTTTAAAAAAAGTTTATTTTGTGCTTACTGAAGGAAATGCTTTCACAATCATGTATTTTTTTTGTTGAAGTTGAAATTTCTTCTGTAGTCAATACTTGATTAACCACAGCCATCTGATTTTAAGACTTTTTGGATTGCTAAGGTTTCTGTTTCATTCAGTCTTTTTTCTGTGTAAGTCATCAACCCCCTCAGTTCAGATGGAATCTTTTGCTCCACAAGGAAGGTGGTCATCATTAAGAGATGGTTTTACTTGGCTGGTGCTTTGCATAGTAACAGACTACTTCCCTTTGTTAGCATTCTGGGTCAACATGTTGGCTAGAGTTAAAAGTACTGGCAAATTTGTGATGCTAGACAGATTTGTATTCTTTAAATCATGTTTCATAAGAATTCTCATACACCCATTGTGCTTGGGTCAAACCAAATTATACTCCAAATGGAAGTTATGACTAGATTCAACAATTCTAGATGGTTCAATTTCTATTCTAGTACTACAGTATTAACTCTACAAGCTATTGCATCACTGCAGATATGTAAGCATCAATTTTAATGATCATTATATAATCATAATAATGATTTTAATAATATTAATATTTAATAATTTTAATAATTAATATTAATATTTAATAATATTAATTTAATCACAATAATGATTTGATAATCCCTTTTGTGCTTATAGAAGATTGCTTATAGCATTCTTCCTAATGTTAAAGATGATCTTCTACTGTTGTATCTTCCTCTGGAATAGCTTCTAGCTCTGGGATAGTGATTGAATTATATTTGGGGATGTCTTTTCTCTGACTTAAAACTTATACTTAAAGATTTTTTTAAAAATTAACAAAACTACTTTTTTTGTCTTGAAAAAAACAGAACTTACTCTCTTGATGTTCTGGAGAACAGAAGCCTGGGATCAAGTGTCAGCAGGGCAGGATCCCTTCAGAGGCCCTGGTGAAAATCCTTGCTTGCCCTTACTACTTTCTAGCAGTTGGAGGCAATCCTAGTCAGTCTTCATCATTCTGTGGCTTACAGATGCCACTCCATTTCTGCCTCTTTCTTCACATGGCCACCTTTCCTCGGTGTCTCTGTGTCTGAATTTTCCTCTTCTTTGTAGGATACCAGTCGCTGATTCAGGGTCCAGTCTAATCTAATACGACATTATTTTACACTTGATTTTACCTGCAAAGACCCTGTTTCCAAATAAGATCACATTCACAGTTTCCAGGTAGGCAAGAAATTTTGGTAGGCACTCTCCAACCCAGTACAAATTGCTTCAGATTGTGGTGAGGTAGGAAGTCATTCTATAAGTCATTAAGGAATGAGCTAGTGAGTACTTAAAGTAGAAATGACTTTTTCCCCTAGGCATTTACTGCTTTTTTTAAAAGGGCAGAAATTAAGCCACCTAATCTGTTATGCACTCTGCTATATATGTGAACAGTACTTTTGTAACTATGGTAACAAAGTTGATAGATAGGAAATTAGGTGTTTTTGCATAGTTTTAGAATTTTAAAAGCTCACTAGGGACTGAAACTTAACTAAAATAGAATCCTAAAGTCTAGTTTTTGCCATTATGCAATGATTATGTTTCATCTCAAGAGAATTGTTGGGTTCCACAATCAAGCAATGATAACGTTCTTTGTATTTTTCTTGGAAAAGGACAGTAGGACGTGAATAACATGCTAGGGGATGTAACCTTGTGTGGTAAAGCATCGGAGTTAATTGTGATGATATGTAGGAACCACAGTATTTAGTATTTGAATCTTATAAATGCTGACAGATACTAAGAGTTAGCATATTGCAAAACCTTCTGCCATCTGAATAAAATGAAAATATTAATTTTTGTTTTGAAAAACCCTTCATAGAATTTGATTGGTACTTTAAATATTTCAATGTACCAGTTATAGCAGGCCCTATGTTTTATTTTTAACAAGTTTGGTTTAGTTGTTTATGAGATTTTTCTTCTATATTAATTGATGTAAAAATTTGAAACAGAAACTATATTATACTTTTTAACCCATGTCTTGTGGCTGTAATCATAAGTAATTTACTTCAGCTAATACCTGGGATTCAACTATAACTAATATGCAAAATTGCTTTATATAGTTGATGATTTTGTAATGTAAGTAAATTGGTTAACTCTTTTCACTATTGTCATGTAGTGTGCAATTAAAAGCTGTGCAACATTTCCCTTTAGAATTGGAGTTGAAGAATTTATCTTTATATGATCATGGTATATACATGGAGCAAAGAATTTTTTTTTTTACTTTGTCAAAATATTTGCTGACAAGGCTTCAGGAAACATCTTGTTAGAAGATTTTTTAAAAATGTATAACAAGGTTCATAATATTTGTACAAGAAAGAGAGAGAGAGAAAGAAAGAAAGAAAGAAAAAAGAAAGAAAGAAAGAAAGAAAGAAAGAAAGAAAGAAAGAAAGAAAGAAAGAAACCTGAAATTTCAACAACTACATGGAAATCACAAGAATGAAAGGAGCGGCCCCCTTATTTCCCCCCAGAGAAATGCAGACCGTCTTCTCTAACAAACTCAAGGCTGTTTTATTGAACACTGGCTATTAATCCAATATTTCTTTTATAAGAATAGAGTCTCTGGGTTTGTTTATTTTTGTATTATTTTCTTACTGTGGCAAAATATGCATAGTGTAACATTTGTCAGTGTAACCATTTTAAGTGTACAATTCAGTGACATTAGTTAAATTCACAATGTAGTGAAGCCATTGCCACTATTTCTAAGATCTTTTATTAACCCAAACAGAAACTCTCTATCATTAAACAACAGCTCTCCAATCCCTCTTTTTTTTTTTTTTTTTTTTTTTTTTTTTTGGTTTTTCTCCGGTACTAGGAACCGAACTCACGACCTTGCACTTGCCAGGCAGGCGCTTTTGCCGCTGAGCTAAATCCCCAGCCCCTCTCCAATCCCTCTTCCACTGAGCACCTGGAAAATTCTAACCTACTTTCTGTCTGTACTTATTTGTCTATTCTCGATATTCCATATGAATGAAATCAAACAAAAGTTTCCTTTTGTGTCTGGCTTATTTCACTTAGTATGTTTTCAAGATTCCTCCATGTTTTAGCACGTATGAGAATTTTACTGCTTTTTATGCTTGAGTCATGTTCTATTGTGTGTGTACTACATCATGTTTATCCATTTGTTTGTTGATTGACACTTGAGTTGTTTCCATCTTTTGGTTATGGTGGGATAATGCTAACATGAACACTGGTGTAGAGGCACCTGTTTGAATCACTCTCTTCCATTCTTTGTGTAGCCAGGGATATAGCTCAGCTGCAAAAGCACCCGCCTGGCAAGCATAAGGTCCTGAGTTCGATTCCCAGTACCCCAAAAAAAAAAAAAAATCCATTCTCTATGTATATTACCCAATAGCAAAATTGCTGAGTCAGATGGTAATTCTATGTTTAACTCTTTGTGGAATTACCAAACGATTTTGCACAATGGCTACACAATGTTATATTCCCAGCAGCAAGGTCCAGGTTTTCCATTTTCTCCCTATCCTCACCACCATGTGACTGTCCATCTTTTTCATTATAGCCATCTTAATGACCATCACCTTTTTTAAACCCAGTCTTCTAAAAGGGACTGACTATTATTATTTTTCTTTTGTTTGTTATGTTAAGGGTGAGGTGCTCTTTTATTCTATCTGATTTGCTGAAAATGATTAATCATAGCGGCTCTGAGCACAGTTTGCTTTTCAGATACACCTATGCTAGAATTTCTGTTTAGCCACTTATGAGGTGTGATTCTAGAGTGTGTTATTTCACCTGTATAAACTTCAATTTCCTCATTTTTAATGGTTAAGTGAACTAAGGTAAAGAAGACATTTAGTGTACAGGCACATAGTAAAAACTCAAATGATAGCTGTAAATGTCATTATTATGTTACAAATGCATAATATTGAATCTTCTTAGCTCTCTTCCATTATTAATTCCTTGTAACCAAAAAACCTAAGGGAGTTCAGTTTGAATCTACAGATTCAATTGATCTGTCCTTGAACATTCCCTTTCCTGCTTGTGATTTGCCTCATTCTCCTTTCAGACTGGAACCTGCCCGTAAAGACCTTCCCTTTAAAAAAAACAAATGTGCTTTCACATCCTGACATTTTTGTGTTCTCATCATTATTTGTGGGGAGAAAGAACTTGTAGGCAGTGAGGAGCTGAGCAGAGGTTGAGTGCAGGGGAGTTCCTGTTTGCCAGCTTCTGTTATTTCTTCCTGAAGAACTGAAAAAAGGTGAATGTCCTGCATACTTTGTCTGTTAGGAGTCTCACCTTAATTAAAACAAAGGCATCGTGCTTCAGTGGAACAGGCAGTGTTCTATGTGGGACTGATATGAATGAAATGGCACAAGCCAAATGTTTCAGGTTCTATACAAAGAGACATTTAGATATGGTTAAGGAATTTAGAAAACCTTCATAGAAGAGTGAGAAGTTGAAAGAGTAAGCTGGAGGAGTTTTTGATAGCTCTTGAGAGGATACAGGCTTAGTACTACAATTACAGGAAAAGTGTCAGCAAAGACATACAGATTATACTCCTCTGAGGGTTTCTAATCTGTGCTCATCACTGTGCTCCAGGTATGCTTAGCTTTGCCTGGATCATTAGGTAGCACCTAAGATAGTTCATTGCAGTAACAAAGAGATTGACTGGCATACACTTCCTGGTTTCCGAGCTTTTATATAATCACCTCTCCTTGTGTGTGCGCTAGATCTAATGTCTCCCCCCAATGAAAGAGCAATGCAGAAATAGTGGAATGTCACTACTGAGATCACACTATAAAAACTGTGACTTCTGTCTTAGACTCTCGGTCTTCCAGATCTCTTCCTCTGAGAGAAGCCAACTGCCGTGTTGTGTATAACCTGATGGGGAGGACTATGTGGCAAGAAAACAGTATTTCTCGCCACAGCAAATTAAAACCTAAGGTCTGCTATCAGGTATGTGAATGAACTTAGAAATAGACCTCCCACCAGGTCAGGCCTGAATATAAGTACATCCACAGCAGGCACTTTTTAAAAAAATTTTTATTTTATTTTACTTTTAATTGACAAATAGGAATTGTATAGTTATGGAGCATGATGTGGTATGTTTCACTACTTGTATACATGGTGGAATGATCATCTCAGGCTAGTTAGCAGACCCATCACCTCAAATATTTATTGTTTCTTTAGAATAAAAACATTACCTTTCTTTCACCTGTTTTGAAATATATAAAACATTTTAAAATAATATTCACCAAGCTGTGCAGTAGATTACCAGAAATTATTCTACCTAACTGAAACTTTGTACCCTTTGGCGAGTGTTTCCCCTTCCTCCATCCACCTCATTCCCCACCAGCCCTCAGCCTCTGCTTACCATCATTTTTCTCTCTGCTCAGTGACTTTGACACCTTCAGATCACATATAAGTGTGATCACATGTATTTGACCCTCTGTGCTCCAGCAGACACTTTGGTTGTAGCCTGTAGGAGACCCTGAACCAAAGGCATTCAGCTAAGCCATACCTGAATTCTAGATACACAGAAATCATAAGATAATAAAAGTTTTTGTCATAAGTTCCTACATTTGAGATGATTTGTTATGCAGCAATAGATAACGAATACATCTTGCAAATTGATGAATGGCTTTGTAAGAAATCTTGACAGCCCAGAATAATTGTATGTAGGGTCTTTCCAGGATTCTGAGGATTTAGAATTGATGGGAGAGTCCAAGAAACACATCATTCCATAGAAGTGAACCTGAGGGTCACAGATGTTAAGCAGTTTGTGAAACAAAAGCTCATAGATGTTGAGCAACTACACTTCATACCTTTATGTGTGAATCTAATAGGAAGTAAGCTCAAGGTCATGTTTTGTAGTGCATGCAAATAGAATTTATTTCCCAATAAGAATCGGATGGCACAGAAACTGAAATGGAAAACTGCATAGCATATTTATGCAAGGCTGGGAATAGCAAAGCTAGGATATTTAAAAGCCAGAGGAATGAGATCTTAGCAAATATATTTTTCATTTCTTTTTCTTATATTCTGGAAGTTTTCAAAAATAAATGTTAACATATTGTGGAAATGTATGAGCATCAAAGAAGAGGCAAGTGAAGCAAAAGTATGAGTGCTGAATGTGAAGGCTGAGCTGCGTCAGATGCTTTGGAGTGTCTGCAATAAAAACTCTCCCATCTAACTTTTCTCCAAAGATTATTTATTGCCAAAGCAGCTGAAACATGCAGGAGTGCATCTCACTCGAGGCAAGCCTGACTCCAGGAGCTCAGACTACGTCACTGGGATTTGTCCTTCATTTCTTGGCCTTTTTATTTCTACTCTTATCCTAAGTTTTATTGCATTGATTACATATTTTCCATGTTTCCTTCTTCTGTTGTTTTATATATGTGTGTATAAGTGGTTGTCTTAAAACATTCAAAACATAATCAGCAGAATCTATTCTTCAGACAATAAAGGTAAGATTCTTAGCTTGGTTTTACCACCATGCTCTCCCTTCCATTCCTCAGACTCATGTTACTACAGTACCCTCAGAAATTTTGTTTCAGCCTGTTTTTAAACGTATGATTTTAAAAACAGGCACTGAAGGAAAACAAGTTTATTTATGAATGATTACATTGAAATAAATGTCCCAAGAGCTAGAATGTTGAAGGAGAGGAAAAAGAAAAAGGTTCTTTCTCTTTTCCTTCCTTTTTCTGTCTTCTCAGTGGATACTTTCTGGAAGGACACAAAGCAGTTTCTGCAGTGCATTTTACCAGCTTAGAAAATAGTTGTAACCAATTACATCCCTCTAGAGGAAAGCTAGGAAGTCACTCTCTTTCTCCCTTTCCTTCAAACCTTAGTAAAAAGTCCAGAGACGCGAAAGGTAAGAACAGTTTGTTATTCTTAAAAGTTTGTAGACAAAATATTTTGACAAGTTTCACTATGATGGAGCACAAAATATACAATAATCATGGTTCTGGGCAACTGCACATTTATAATCTGAAACTAAAATAGTAAAGAAGCAAAGGTAAACTCAAGCTTTAACAGTTGAAATCTGAGGTCAGTGATCAGGTAGAGTTTTACTTTGATTTTGGAAGAAACGTAATTAGCTCTTCCCCTTAATAATTTTGGTTTGGTCCCAGTGCCTCACTGGGAGGGTTGAGACTGGAATTTCTCAAGTTCTGCTTGATTGTTGCTCAACACGGAATAAAAACAAACATGCGGCAACTGGTTCTGATTAGGTGGAATTAGCATTTACTCGGGCCTGCTAATACAGAAGCGCCTGATTACAGGCCACTTTTACAGAAATGAAATGTACTGTAATTTTGATCGTTTCATCATTGCTAATCACATTTCCCATTTCTCCTTATGCGTCTTCCAGTAGTATTTCACTCTATAAGGTTTTTCTTATGATTTTATTTGTTCCTTCTTTCCGAGATAGAATATTTTGAAGTAATCATCTCTAAGACAGTTTTGAAATACCATGGTGAAAGATGAAAAGCCACGGAAGTATTTAGTTTGCTAGAAGTTTCTTAGCTGACACTGTTTGAGTAACCTATCTCCAATATCACTGCTGCAGGAAACCCATTTTGCTAACAGTAAACTGGCATTGTTAAGTGACAACCTTCAGTAGCTACTGTTTTATTTTCCCTTCTAGTGTTTTGGGCTCCCCCTGCTCTCACCCTGTGTTCTGTCAAAATATCACCACAGAAAAAACACACTTATCAAGAAGCAAGGAGCTTCTTCAGTATTTTAACCAAAGGCACTCTCAGAATATGTGTGCTCACCAGAAAACCTATCTTACTAGTGGACTTTTATTGGGTTTGCAGAAAATTCTGATGGCAAATGAAGCAGCAAAAGTATTTGCTAAATCCTACTGAAACCACAAATTAATTACCAATGATATTTCAAAATTACATTTTGATAGAGAATTTCTTCTGCAGTAAAAATAATGAGTTTATGCTAATTGTACTTACACTTTGTTAAAATGAGCCACTGTACTATCTATATCACTGATCTTATACGCCAGTTTAGAACACACAATAAACTTCCAAAAGTTTATTTTAAGGCCTGGGAAAATCAAACATACTCATTACCCAACTTTCTCCTAGTCTATGAAGTGAATTGCCTCATTGAAACCAAGTTACTCCTAACAAATCCCCCTATTGTACATGGCTAGCCAATGTTAAAATTTTCCAAATGATCTTAGAACTGACTCAAGCTTTCTGGGCACTTTGGACTAGGGTTATGTTTTGGTTTGGCTCACAAACCTAAGATTTCTCTGGCCTTAAATAGAACCACAAGGTTTGCCCTGGAAGATTTGAATAATTGATTCAAATGGGTCAGACACCGTGCTAAGGCAAGAGGGTAGGAACAGTGTCTGTCCAAAGTTCACTGTAACTTCTTACAATACCTTGCTTAACACATGGTCTTCTTCTGGTTCTGGGCTGGGTTAATGCTTGATAAATTCGTTCTTTTTTTTCTCAAACATTCTTGTATTAGACAAATATTCCAATTACCATTTAAATGAAATAGTCACATGAAGTTTTTCCTCTCTAAAATATGTAAGTAAAGAGGAGCCACATTATTTTTAAAAATACATAAACAACTTATGGGATTCTGTGACAATTCTAACAAATGGTCATATATGGGCATAGTACAAAGCATATACTAAACATGTCATAATAACTCTATGAATGCTAGTTTAGTGCCGTTTGTGCATCAGAGGCTGTATCCATTAGCTAGACAACTCCACAAACTATTGTATTCCAAACTCCAGGGAATTAAAAAAATTCCATTTATTATTACTCATGAGTCTACCAATTAACTAAATGGTTCATCTGCTTGTATCTAGACTCCCTCAAATATTTGCAGTCAGCTGTGCTACAAGTGCAGGCAGCTTTTATGACTTTGAGGTTGGCTCTCTCGTGGTTGTAGAGCTCAGCAGGATGGTTGTTCCAGGTCATAGCTAGAATGTGTCAACTCTACTCCATGTGGTCTCAACCTTTAGCACATGAGTATGGACCTGCTCACATAGCAGGGCTCTGAGAGGCAGACACAAAGCAGGCACAGGTGCTTAAGGTCCAAGCTTGGGACAGATGTAGATGCATCTTTCTTTTCTTACTATCATCCACAGCAAATCACCTGGGCAGCCCATATTCAAGGGTGTAGGAAAAGAGACTTCACCCCTTAGTGGAAGGAACTATATGGTCACAGTCAGAGGGAAGTTCAGATAATGGAGGCCAGTTTTGCAATCAGTCTGCTATTTTCTCAATTAATATGAGAGAAAATATAAAAGGTTGGTTTGAAGCAACTGAATAATGTCTGTATCTGAGGCTTCAATTTCCTTTAAATTTAGGTTTCAAGGTGCCTCATTTCTCTGAGCACCTGTAGGCTGCTATTTAGTGTGTCCTATATCTACCTCTAATAAATCTTTCTCATGTCCCTTTAAAAATTTTAGATTTCAAGTTTGTTCTTTGATTCTTTTGGTGGCACACAGTAGAAATTGTGGCTAGTGGGCATACATGTATGTGTGTTTTATATATGCTTGTTTTGCGAAATTGTAATATATATATATAATCATATAAATGCAAAAGGATAGGTAAATGGATAGACAGGCAGACAGACAGATACATCTGAATAGCTCACAGAATCTAACGATGATCTTCAGCAGTGACAGGAACTCTGGGGTAACTAGGCTCTAGACAGTAAGAACTAATAGTCTGTTCAGGGCACTGCTATTGGGGTTCAAATTTCCTGGAGAGAGAGACAGTCCAATTGGCCTCTGGGTTACTGCCCAAACCTTGGCAAATGGAGGACCAGGCTCCTTGACTCTGAAGTTTCACCAAGACTACATGAAAAGAGGCTTAATGATTCTTCAAAGTAAAATGGGATCTGCTACCAGATGGAATCTGAGCAGATAAATACAATATTCTCTACAAAATTTAAATAGCTCAGTCCTAGAACGTAAGTCCTGGCTGCTGGTAACTTTACCCATAGGACAGTTATTGTCATTGAGTAGCAAGCTCCAAAAGCAGTGATCCCAGAGTGGGTCAAGAGTGTCACAAAAGTCCTCCAGGACTCTGTCATCTCCCTCCTTGCCCCTCAGCCACCCACAGTACGACACTAGCATTTCCCTTTATGGGTATGAGATGGCTATGGCAACTCCACCATTCTGTCCTCACAGGTTAGCATCTCTAACAGAGAAGAGAGAGGAGGAAGCAAGAAAGCTTTTGCTCTGCTTGCCTCTTTCTGCCCAACATCCTTTAATATGCGTTCTGTTACAGCTCACTGACGAGGACGTGATCATCTTAAACCAAACACTGTAGAAGGGGAATGAGGTCGCCGTAATGGGCTCAGACCTATTTTAGTGCAACTTCTCATGTTGGGCACTTGCTCTCTGTGTCTGATGTTTTGCAGTGCCTCTGTTCTCATTTTCTGGGCCTTGTCTTTCATTTCAGCCCCAGCTGGGGTCAGAGCAAGCTTCCTGGGTCATGGGACCTGTGTAATTTCACAGGACCCTTCATTTAGAAGAACTCTCAATCTGCAGTTTGATGCTCTCTGCTGGCACCACCTTAAAACTCTTAATTTTTAAATGAAGAGCCTTGCCTTTTCATTTCGCATGGTGCCCTGCAAATTACCTAGCTGCTCCTGGCCAGCTCATTTCTGCCTTGAAGCCTCTTGCTTTAAATACTCACTGTTGCTTTCTCTCCTGGGCTTCCCTGAAGCTGTAGGCCCCAATGGTTGCTCAATCAGCTGGTGATATGAAGAGTTGGGAAGGAAAATTTTGACCAGTGCAGGATAAAACCAGTGGACAAATGCTCCTTTGTGCCTTCCTGGGCAGTCTGCATAGTTCTTAAAACCTGGAGGAATTCAGCTCCATAGCCCTCAGCACTCTCCTTTACAACACATCTATCTGGTAGCTTTCCTTCCTGCTTTGTCCTCCTCTTGCTGGATCTGACTCTGCCTTCGGGGGAATCCAAGCTCGAACACAATCAGGATTTCTTTCTAAGAAGAAAGATGAATGGCTATTTGCCCACTGGTTAAGCAACATCAACAGTGCCAGCTGGAGTGTTCATAGGATTATAAAGAGGAGCCACTCCCCACCCCGTATCCCTGACTTCCAAAACAGAAATCCATGATCTGTTGACTACTTACTAGGTGCCAGATGCTGTTAATTATCAGACATGTTGTCTTATTTTAGCTGCACAACAGCCATTTCCAGTAGGCATCTTTATCTCCGTTATACGACAACAGTACCAAGGATCAGGTAGGTTGAGTGACTTCCCCAAGGCTACAAAGCAGAAGACCTCGATTTTAATACAAATGATTCAAGTATTTTTCCTACAATATTACCCTGCTAAAAAGAAGGACACTTGATCCATAGGCCCACTGACCGGCCCTGTGGGGAGGTGCCGTCTGGCTGTGAGCCTTGCGGCCACTCACAAAGTATGAAGCTTTTCCTGAAGCATGGCCAGATGTGCCAGAAGAGAGAGGCTTTCTTGTCTGCTTTGGGTCCCCATAGAAAAGAGTTCACAGCAGGGTTTCAGGAGCGAAGAGTTGTGGCCAGCACATTGCTCACACATTTTCTTTAAACCAATAGCACCCTGGCAGCAGTGTTTTCCAAGCCTCGCTAGACAGATTACTCTTTTGCTTTGTCACTTGCAAGGGAGTAACCTTCCCCTTCACAGACTGAGTGCCTTTTCAGAGTGTTCTGGATAATGAGGTCAGACAACATTTCAAGAGACAGATTACAGACTACAGGGACACCACTGTCTTTTTCCAGGGCAAGCTGGAAAAGAAATTGGACACTGGTCCAGACGACGTCTAGGATACCAACTGGGTTAGTAAAGGGTGCCAGCGCCTGGCCAGCAGTTGGTGACATGAGTGAAGAAAGAACTGCAACATTATTATTCTGAAAGGGTGTATTATTTTTAGTATGTAGTGTGTAAGGTATGAGGCGCTTCTATGGAAAAACACAGAATGGAAATTTGCTTTGTACATAGTTATCACCACATGATGAAGAATTGAGTTAAAATTAATAAATTACATACATAACCTCAGACACTTTTCCAGAGGAACCCTCAGATTGCTTTTGATTTTATTTATGTACACTAATTACCTCAGTATTTATAACAGAAAATTTGTTGTGTCACCATCCTTTGTTGATTTCAATTTCCTTGGGTTTTCCCCCTGTCATCTAAAAAGACATCAACAGATATCTCAAACTTGTTGGCTGTGCCCCTCATTGATAGAAAATCTTTTGCATAAATCTCATATACATATATATATATATATATGAATTTAGAAATTATATCTCTATATTGCTGCAAGATAGAATTAAAATTTAAAGAATAAGATAAAGTTTAGAATATTTTAGCTGAGCACAGTGACAAATGCCTGTAATTCCACTACTGAGGAGGCTAAGCCAGGAAGACTGCAAGTTCAAGCCCAGCCTGGGAAACTTAGCAAGTGGCTGGGGATGTAGCTCAGTGGTAGAGTGCCTTCTGAGTTTAATCCCCAGTACCACACACACAAAAGACTAAATTCTCTTATATTAGGAACAGTATAAAAAAAAAACCACTGCTTTTGCTAATGAGACCAATGCAACTATGTATGCTCTTTCTTTAAAAACCATGATCCACCATTTGCTGATATTTTGTTTCAAAAATTTGAGCTAGTTCAGTTTACTATAATACAATTAATTTTTTAATTATGGTTTTATTGAAGTTTTTTTACTACATTCACAAAGTTGTGCAGACGTCATGACTATCTAATTGTAGTATATTTTCATCCTCCTAAAAGAAACCTACACTCATCAGCAGTTACTATCTGTTCCCACTAGCAATCACTGCTCCTGGCAACCACTAAGCAATTCTACTTTCTGTCTCAATGAGTTTGCCCATACTGGACATTTTACGTAAATGAAGTGATACAATATGTAGCTTTTGTGTCTGTCTTTTTTCATTTAACATAATATTTTAAAGGTTCATCACGTTGTAGTGTGTATGCATACTTCATTCCTTTTTATGGCCAAGTGATATTCTATCGAATGAGTATATCACACATTTTTTTTTTTTTTTTTGCTCTTCATCAGTTGATAAGCATTTAAATAGTTTACACTTTTGGGATATTCTGAACAATGATGCTGTGAGCATTAGTGCACGTTTTTTATGTGGATATTTGTTTTCATTTCTCTTGGGTGTAAGCCTAAAGGTAGAATTGCCTGGGTTTTTTTAGCTTTGGTTTTCTTTTTTTCTTTTTAATTTTTAAATTTGATTTTATTTTATTTTTTTACGTTCTTTTTT
>NW_004955425.1:5263901-5291914 GCF_000276665.1 Chinchilla lanigera | reverse complement strand
AACAAATCAGCAATGATGGCAAGATAAAACAACACAAAAACAACAAAAACAGTACATGATCTCAAAACAAAATGATAGGAATTAACAAGGGTTGCTACATTACTCATTGTTATCTTCAACAAAGTTGCTCAGTCCACCAGACATAAAAATGTAAGATTGATCAAACAAAGACCGTAACAACAACAAAAACCATTGGAAATGATACAGAGTTTCACCATACAAGATGGTAGAAGATCAACAATGGTTCTATACTGCATATTGTTGTTTTCAGGTAATTGTTTGATCAATCTTGCATGCCTATATCTGGTTATATGTGCAACCATTTGAAGATGACATTAGGTAATATAACAACCATTGATAATATCCTATCACCATGTTTTGAAATGCTGTATCATTTTTACTGTTCTCTGTGCTGTTTTGTTTATGCATTTGTTTTTGTTATTTTGGTTTTTCATGAAAAACAACATTTATATGTATATATAAGGATAGCTGGAATAGGTGTATTGCTGATGTCTGTGGTTTATTGAAAGGAACTCAGTGCTTAAAATTTTCCTTTTTTGTGACCAATTTTGCACGCTTGAATCTGATAATCAGAATGACTGATCTGAATTGCTAGGTTTTATGTGAACTCTGTATTTAACCATTTAACGAATTTTCCAAAGTGGCTATACTATTTTGTATTTCTGCAGAAATCTATGAGAGTTCCAATTTTTTTCCTAACCTCATCAGCACTTATTATTCATCCTTTTTAAAGAGCCATCTTAGTAGATATGAGTAGTATCTCACTGTGCTTTGATTTTTATGGCCCTAATCACTAATGATGTTGAGCACCTTTTCATATGCCTAAGCATTTGTGTATATTCTTTGGAGAAATGTCTATTCAAATTTTATGTCCTTTTTTAAAGTTGTCTTTTTATGATTGAGTAACAAGAATTCCTTATGTTCTGGGTATTAGGTTTTACTAGATATGTGATTAACAGTTTTTTGCATTCTATAGGTTATCTTTCCACATTCTTAGTCATAATCTTTGAAGCACAGAAGTTTCTATTTTGATAAAAAAAATTCCTTTATTATTTTTTTAGGTTGCTTATACTTTTGGTGTCATATCTGAAAAACCAAAGGACACAAAGATTTACATCTATGGTTTCTTCTGAGCGTTTTATAGTTCTAGCTCTTACACTTAGATCCTTGATCCACTTTAAGTTAACTTTTGTATGTGATACGTGTAGGGGTTCAATTTCTTTCTTAGCATGTAAATAGCCAGTTGTCTCAGCACATTTGTTAAAAACACTATGCTTACTCTCATTGAGTTGTTATGGTACCCTTGTTCAAAACCAACTGAAATGTGTGAGTTTATTTTTGGACTTTTAATTCCTTACCATTGATCTCTATGTGTTAACATGTGCTTTTTTAATAGTAGTTACAGTTGAAAAATAACAAATATTCATAGATCAAATACAAAATATTGCATCACTATCTACCTTCACTAACCACTTTTTACCACAATCACTATTATAGCCAAAGATTCACATATTGAGGTCTTGATTCCCCATTGTAGCAATGTTTGGAGGTGAGGCCTCAATAGGTGAGTGGACTATAAGGCCATCAGTGAGTTCATAGCTGAATGGGCTATTAAGATGCAGGGCTCCTTTGGAGGAAGTAGGTGACTGGGGGCAAGCCTTTGAAGGATCTGTTCTGTCCCCAACTCCCTTTACCTTTCTGGCTTTCTTGCTCGCTGCTTTCTGGCTGCCATGAAGTGAGCAGTTTCTTACACCATGTCTTTCTGCCATGATGTTTCTGCCTTGCAGCCAGCTGACAATGGACTGAAACCTCTAGAACCAAATTAAACCTTTCTTCTTTTAAATCATACATGTCAGATATTTTGTCCCAGCAACAAAAAGGTGACTAACACAATCACCAGTTATGTAATTGTTTGGTTGGAGGTCTGACTGATGAGTTTCCATTTTTTCAGAAGTCTATGAATTGTTTTTGCAACCCAGTCGTAAAGCATTGCTTTTTACCCGTCTGTAAGTCGTGGAAAACTTACTAAAACTCTTCCAATCTTTTGTTTCTTTCTTATTGTTTTTATTCTTAACATGCTACATTAGGTGCTTTGGATGTAGCTCAGTAGCAGAGCACTTGTTTACCATGTGCTAGGCCTTGGGTTCAATTCCTAGCACTGATGAAGACAAAAACATTAATTTATTTGTATTTATCTACATGTTACTCTGCTGCTTGGGATTTATTAGGCTTTTAAATATGAATTATTCATTCATCCTGACAAAGTTCCAGCCTTTATTTCTGTGAATATTTCATCTCCCTCATCCTCTGGTCTGTTTCTTCCTTTAAATTTATTAAAACATATCTTGGCCCTTCCCACCCTATGCTCCATATCTCAGTCTTTCTCTTCTATATGTTATCTCTTTGTGTTTAAAGACTTTGTACTGAGTACTTTTCTCAGATTGGTTTTAGTTCAGCTCTTTTCTCTCCAGGAAGTGACTGAATATACAAAGGACAAAGATCAGAGCATATATCATAATGAGATTCTGGAAGCCCAAGAACCAAACCACAACCCCTACACCATTCTATCAAAACTCACTCAGCAACCGCCATCCTTCCTACTGTTTGCTCTGGGTTTCCACTGATTAACCAAGCAGAGAAGACCAGATGTGCACTCAAAACCAACCACTTTTAGTTAGTTCACCGCTAGCTTCCCCTCACCAACAGCCTCTATTGGAGGATAGCTGGAGCCTTTCCTAAAGTCACTATAGAGCTTTTCCATGCCCCTGCTTGCCTTCGGTCTCTGCCAAACAAGGGATGGTGATCAACTCCCTTGTGATTTAGCAAGCTCTGGGTAGACAGTCTGCTTTTATTTGGGTTGTCTTTGTTTCAGCACCAGTGAATGACATACTGTTGTTTTATGCTTCTACTTGGTTTCTTTTTATTTTGACTTTTATATTTTTCAGTTTCAAAAGTTCCATTTATTCTTTTTTCAAACCTATCTGGTCATTTTTATATACTCTTGCTCTTTTGCCATCACTTTCAGCTCTGTCACCATATTAAACATTTTATTCAATACCACTTTATGCACGTGCTTTTGTCATGTGCTGTTCCTGCTATTCATTTGTGGTACTATCCTCTGAAGATGCTTTTCTTTTCTTTTTTTATTATGAGTCCAAATTTGTTCTGTTCTCTGTCAGAGTTGCCTGAGGCCTAACTTGAGGTCAGTTCTGTAGGAAACATTTGCATTTATTTCTTCTGGGCACTTAGGAACATCCAAAATTGTTTACAATGACATTCTCCTTGGAGATTTTCAGTCTATGTTGTCCCTTTGGAGGACAATGACAGCAAGTGAAATCTGATGTCACTGTCCTTGTGCAAACTTAGCCATCAAATGTAACAGTAATACACGATCAAACTGAGAAAATAGACATTATTGTTTGATCATTATCTTCTAAATTTCTAAGGAAATACTAAAAAAGGAAAAATCTAATGCATAAAAAGTGATTCCGATATAAGAAAGTATGTTTTTACAAACATGTTAGAATTCATTGTCCCCTTTTATAGAATGAAAGTAAGTTTAAGCAAATCTGCATTTTTCCCTAGCTGTGAAATTATTTTGAGAGACAGACAGAGACAGAGACGGAGATGGTGACAGAGATAGAGCCTGGAGTGGAGGACTGGAGATGTAGCGCAGTGGTAAAGTGTATAATGAGCATGAGATGGGAAGGCCCCTGCGTGCAGCCCCAGCACCACCAAAAAACAAAACAACAGAGAGAGAGAGAAGGTCAGGGGAGCGGTGAAGAACAGCAAGCAGGGCACGGATTGCAGAAATCAAGTTAAGTTTGAATTTGGATCATCTGTTTTCTGCCCCTTCCAAAACATTTCTTTAAATTGTGTCACACATTCAAAGATAATTTCCCTGCGTTGTCTTAGAATAGGTCTAAATGGTATTTGCATTTATGGTGTCTTTTTCTCACTCCAGCCAGGCTTCCATCTTTTGAAGCTCCTGTTCGCTCTCTACCATCATTATTGCACTTGATTAGACTGCACTGGGGACACAAAGAGGAGAAAGGCAGGAGCTCCTTATCTAGTGAAGAACAGATAAATAATCACAGTGGAAACCAACTTTGAAAGTGTTTCCACTGCAAAGTCTTAAGAAGCATAGAGGGAGGAAGGAATCATTCAGAGGAGGGTGGAAAGGCTCACAGGGCAATGGCTATTTTAGCTCTGCAAATGAATAATTTGCCAAGGGCTGGCTGTCCTGAGAAAGATCCAGCTTTCTTATTGATCAGGGCCAAAAGGAGAGTTCTGCTTGTGATCTGAGCTGTAGTTAAGAATTCAAGGGAAGCAGCTTCACTCTCAAAGCATCTGGTGTGACGGCAGGTGCTGGACGGCAAGCTGCGGTCCCACCAGGGTCAGTGAGACCAGGGAACCCTGGGTGGCTGTGGCAGCAGCAGTCACAAGGACAACAAAAATGCTCAGCCCTGTGGCGAGGGCAGCGCAGCAAAGACAAGAAGAAAGCGAGTTGCAAGTCTAAGAACCAGGATGAACAGGAAATCCCTTTCTGGCTCCGGGAGATCATAAAGAGCTTGTGAGGAGATAAAAAAAATTCCTCCGTTTCAAGAAGAGAAAGAAGGAGGCCCAAGTGGCCTTCAGGACACTCTGGAAAAGGAAGCAAAGGGAGTGGAGCCACCTACCACGGTTCCCAACTTCAAGCAGAGGAAGGGGTGTGTGATGGAATCTATGTCTATCGCATGAGCAGGAACCCCAGCACGTGTTGTTCCTCAGCAAGAACCAGATCAGCCAGCGGCCAGAGGTACAGGCAGCTCCCAAGAAGGAGAAATCTGAGGAGGGGGGAAAAAGCATTGCAGAATAAACTGGACAAAGCCTGGGAGAAAAAGGAGGAGAGAGCAGTGGAGAGGCAGGAGCAGGAGCTACTGCAAGACACCGTGAAGTTTGGGGAGATTGTCCTGCAGCCACCAGAGCTGACTGCCCAACCCAGGAGGAGCACAAGCAGAAACCAGCCTGGCAAGAAGTCACTGATGCTGAAGATGCTTTCAAGCCTTCTGGTGTGTCCCAGAAGCCTCAGGGCGCCCCACTGGCCTGGCAGCGGATTGTGGAGGAGGAGTGGGAGCGGGCTGCGACAGCAGCAGGGGTGTAACCACCACAGCCACTGGGCCACACTTCCCAGAAGAAGCCTGAGGCGCCTCTGTGATGGTGAGACTCAGGAGCCTGGTACTCCTGGAAACTGGCCAGGGCTGGCCACACCTGAGCCAAGGAAAGATGGCAGATCCTTTTCTAGACAGTGGCCCACACACCAGCTCTCAATGTGGAGAGTCTTCAGATCTTTTCTCTTGATTGTTCCCCGATGATTAGCCTTTCTCAGTGACCACTGAGGGGGCTGTGTCTCACACAGGGTTACTTCTCCATAGATTGGGGCCAGTGTCCTGTTTCTGAGCCTAGCTTCATTCTGCAGCAGAAGAGTCCAGGCTCAGGGAACCCAGGACCACCTCAGGAAGAACCCAGTCCTAAAATCCTGACTCTGAACATCAGTTAATTACTGAGACTGCTGATGTAGGTCAGTTCAGCATTAAGAGGCTCCCTCAGGGTCAGGCCAAGCAGGGGCCAGGCAGGGCACATCAGCAGGCCAGTAGGACAGCAGGCATATGTCAAGGTAAGATTGGTCCTTGGACCACCTGTGAGGTCTTCACAGGGAGCCAAGACCCTGGCCCACTTATTAGTGGGCCCCCCAGGGGCAGGAGAACCCTAGCCCAGGTTAGTTGGATAGAGATACATCCAGAGGGTAGGAGCAGGTCTGTGACACACCTAACAGGTCTCTGGGAAAATAGGGTAGGCAGAGAGGCCAGGGATGGAGCCTTCATGGGACTCTGGTTAGACAACAGGGCTAGCGAGGGCACTTGTCCAAGGCAGGGCCTTACTGGGTTCAACCACCAGTGCCAAAGGAGGTAGAACCCAGCCCTCAGCACAAGGTGAATGAAAACAGAAGTGTGAAGGCCTTTGGAACCACAGACCTCCCCAGGATCCTGCCATTATGAAGGTGCTCCCAGAGAGCTCAGCAAATCCCAAGTCCGCCAGGAGCACTGTAAAGTGCTAGAGTTTGGTGTGATCTTTTAATGCCCTTCTCCAAGTTTGCATTTTCCAGAATGGAGTTCATTAAGATTTTTGCTATTTTTGAAATCGGGGCTGTTAGCCTCGGAACTGATTTTGCTACCTTGTGACACTCAGCGGTTCACCCGCCTGGATGACTGGGATGAGCATAGCTGATTTGAGTCACACTTGGCAGCACTCAGGGCCTCACTCAGGCCGACTACACAAGTGGAAGTTTAGATGGTACTTGTCACCTGGGACGTTTGAATCAGGACACTAGCAGGGCGTAGCACAGCCACTGTCAATGATGGTGCTGGTGTCTGCATCTTTCCAGAGGCCATGTGACTTTCCATCTGAAGCACGTGATGGGCCACCTCTGTGCCTTGGATTACAGGACTCTGTTTGCCTCTTCTGCTTCCCCTAAGCCTTCCTGTCATGGGATATTGGCAGGCTCCTGTTCTGACGCTCTGTGTGCACCTGACCCTGCCCTTCCTATGCCTTGTGTGGCAAGACCATGCAGCACCTGATGTTTCTTGCTTAGGGCCTTTTTTTTTTGAGACAGAGTCTCTCTATGTCATACAGCCTGTCCTTGAACTCACTATGTAGCCCAGGCTGACCTTGAACTCACAGTGATCTTCCTGCATCAGCTTCCTGAGTGCTGGAGTTACAGGTATGTGTCAGTGCACCCAGCATTTTTTTTAAAATTAATATATTTTATTAATATAAAACAGATTCCTTTTACAAAATTTAAAAAAAAAAAAAAAAAAAAAAAGAATTCAAGAGGCTTTTTACCCACTGGAAAGAGCAAGACCTGAGGGCGAAAAATGGGATGACTTCAGGTGGCTAAACAGATTTCCAAAACAGCAAATTGCAAGGCTTCATTTATAAATTCTACCTGTACTGTTGAACAGAACCTGAAATTATTTTCCTGCCTGTGTTTTGTCTGCTAATAACCATTCCTGTAATATGGCCTCGGTTACTATGGGCAATAGACGTCAAGGCAGTGGATCCGTGCTGCCAGTGGGGCCTCCTGCTGAGGAGAGGTGCAGACAAATACCACAGTGCTATCTCTGCCCTTTTCCTGTCTTCTCCCTGCAAGTCTGGCTGGCAGCAGGAGAGGAGAGGGTGGAAACAGATACAGCACATCTGACTAGCTCCATGTCATGGATAGTGATGGAGAGGTTCCACACAGCCATCGAGGCTGTGTCCTCTGCCTTTCCTCTCTCGCCCGCCTCACTTGCTGCCTCTCCCTCACCTGTCACTTTGTTTCCATGGTAATCCCCTGCACAGAGCAGATGTTTTCATGCTGCTGTGCCTCTGTACACATCGTTCCATCTGTCTCTGCTGCCCTTCGCCCTGTCCCTTTGCAGTCGTGCTTATCCTTCCAAACCCAGCTCACATGCTCCATGGTTTGCGAACTCTGCTTTGCTTGCCAGCCGCTGCATCCCCCCAGCTTTCCTCTCTGTCATTGCTGTGTGGTTCTGTTATTGCAGTGATCACACAGAAATCAACAGTTTAGGCAGCGGTTTGTCTTCCACTGTTCAGTTAGCAACCTGAGGACAGAGGTGGCTCACAGTCCACTTCTCTCCCAGCATCCAAATCAAAGCCTAAACAAGTGGTAGGGTAGGTAGCATGTGTGACTTATGAAAAGTTCTCAGACTTTTCACTGAGATGCAGATTTGCTGCTGTTTATGGGACAGTTTCAAATGACATCTTGAGCTTTTTAAAACCCATACCTACTGAATATACCTGTCTCTGCATAGAATTCTTTTTATGACAGCCTAAGGTATGTACCAGAGATTTATTTTTTGGTGAGTACCTGATGTCAACCTCACTCATACCAACTACCCACACAGCATGTCAGAAACACCCCAAGCAACATTCTTCAGCTGCTTCAAGCACAGAGAAGTGCATAAAAAGCAATTCAACCGTTGGATAAGGCTCTCTTGGTTCCTCTTGTACCGAGGTCTCAGGACCAAGTCAAGCTGTTCTAAAGCCCTTTTCAAAATTATCTCATCAGTGATACACTAGCGATTCATTTCACAGAGTCCTGCTGAGGGAAGGATTGTGCTTGACATACAGATTTATGTGTGTAACCGGAGAGCCTGAGGGGAAAACATATGTGTTTATTTAGTCCAATTTTTAAAGTATACCCTTATTCATATTTCCTTGAAATAAACTATAATGTCCAATTTCAAATGCTCCCTATGCATAATGCAAACCTTCATACTGCCAGTAAACGCTGCAAGGCTGCCTTTCAAGCTGAAGTTCATTGCAAGCAACACTCCACCCACCACAGAGGAGCCTCTCTGGGACTGTATCACAAGGCTGGAATTGGGAACAGAATGGCTGAGATAGTAACATGATGAAGGAAAATGACTTCATTAAATCCAGTCCTACTAGATTATTCAACTTTATGCCATTTCACATAAGCTTGATGCCTAAAAAATACTATTCCATAAACATTTATTTGGTGAAGTACAGGTACAAGGCATGGAGCTGGTTGATAATGAGAAGTGCAAAGAGACATCTCCCTGACATCAAGAAGCTCACCAGACATAGGGACATCTAGTGCCTCATGACAAACTCCAGCATAAACCAAGAGGAAGAGATTTGAGGGGACAAGTTCAGAAGCTTTGCAGAAGGGGTGCCATTTCAGGCTTGAAGAATGCCAAGTAGTAATGGGAGAGAATGTCCTTCTAGAAAGTAGGAATATGGTGGGCCAAGTATAGAGCAGGCTATGTGCAAGATCCCTTCAGTGAATAGAGGTAATGTCAGGTCATTCAGTGCATTGAGACAGGTGACTAGGAGGGAGATAAGACTCAAAATATGGCTCATGAGACAGCTAAGAGATTTGAATGCTTCCCTAAAGGATTTTAGTCGGAGGGCAGTAAGGGGCCCTGTAAGCATTTAGGCCAGGATCTCCATGACTTGATTTGTGCTTGAGGTCAGTTATTCTGGAGAGTAGGCATCATAATGTCTGTTTAAAGACAGTTTGATGGTGGAAGTCTCTCTTTGTGTTTGTAATTTCTCTTCTTTAAACCATTACTGATTAGACTTGATGATATGTTACACATCAACAAGTACAAGTTGTATATCCACACCCTTCTTCTTCTCTCAGAAAATAGACTTTCTGGCTCAGTGAAATTATTCCCTCTCCTGTCTGCATTAACAAGATAACCCCTACAATTATAGTACAAGTTGCTTCTTGTACACAGCTGACTTAAGTTTTTGCCCTTTCCAGTAAAGGTTGAATGTCTACTGTACAATATTTACCTATGTTGCTTACAATTGCAGTGTGAGCTTTCATTACAAAATATGTGAACTCTTTGATCTAGCAACTTCATGGGCAGGAATTTGTCCCCAGGAAATAGTCAGGATGGCCACAAAGATCATCTATAAGTATTTTGATCTCTGTGTTGCATATAACAACTTTTTAAAAATTAAAAACAGCCTACTTGCCCAACAGGAGTTTGGATAAATAAGTTATACATCCAATTAAATACTTTGTAGGAGAATAATAATATGGGTACATATAATGATGTAACATTAAATTTAAGAATCAGATTATAAGATGATATTATTCCATTAAAAATTAATTAAAAATTCCTAAAGGAAAATCTTAAAGATATTGACCAAATTTGTAACAGTATCTTCGGTTGGCAAGTATTATGTGTAATTGTTATTTCTTTTTTTGACTTTTCTTATTGTGTTAGCTTTCTGTCACTGTTGCAAAATACTTGAGAAAAATCGATTTAAGGAGGAAAGGTTTATTTTGGCTCATGATTTCAGAGATTTCTGATCCATGGTTGGTTGGCTCCATTGTACATGAAAGAAATGGCAGACCCTGAGGATGCCTGCTGGGGCGCAGTCCATCACTTGCCAGTGAACCTGCCGATTCTGCCATCATGCCTGGGGCAGGGAACACGAAGAGTTCCTGACTCAATAACTGGGTCAGTGTCAGAGCTGGCATGTCTGCAAGCTGCCAGAATGAAATCCTGAGGCTGGGTTAGCTTCAGTTTTGCAATGGGAAAGCCGAGGTGATATTGGCCTGGTTGCATATGCAAATTAGTGCAAGAAGAGAATGATGGGAACTGCGAAAGCAGTCACGTGTGAATCACACACACATTCTTTTGAACTGAGTTCCTGTTGAATATCTTCTGGGTTTTAGTTTTTGTTGTTTTGTTTCTTTTACGAATCTTTTGTTTTTTTCTTCTATTTGCTTTGATTTAGTTGGTGTCTATCTCTCCCCTCTCTCATCACCCTTTCTAGTTTATTCACCTTGAACTCCCATGGAATACTATTCTCTTATTTATTTCTTTCTCCTACTTTTTAAATGCTTCCTCTCAGGTTTTAAATTTGCTGTGTTCTGCCCTCTCACAGCCACTCCTATCTTTCTCTGTATTAACCCTCCATCCTCTCCATCCTATTCCTTTTGTTCCTCCGTATCCTACCTACCCCACCATCCTCCTATACCTCTTTCCCACACTGCAGGCACACAAACTTAACAAGAGGTTCCAACAACCGCAGTCTTTCTCAGTCCTAAAGAACAACTCCATCCTCACCTTCCCAAATGTCCTCTTAAAACTCACAACACTCATCCTTCACCTCAAAAACGTAAAAGTGCTCCGACAGAATCTGACCCCATGTTGAATTTTTTGCACCTATCACTATCCCCTGTACCAACCTCCACCTTACATACATTCCTCTCTCACTCACTCTTCAATCTCTTCCCTCCACTTCTGCCACATCACAGAGCAACTGCTAATAATAACTGAACATAGACTGCATAAAGAATTGGTAAGAGGTGAAAGTGTTTTGCAAAGTCTATCTTATATAAATGATGGGTCGAATATGTTGCCAGAAGTAATTCTTTCCTTAAAATATAAGGACAGAGTCCAAATCACTTAAATAACTGAAGGGGTAAATACTACCTCTAGACATGTAAAGCTGAAAACACATCATGGGAAGACAGTATTTCTACAAGCTCTTCCCATCCTAATAGACCTCAACCCACACTACCAAAAAAAAGGGGGGAAGGGGTGTGTGTGAGAAAACAGATATACATCCACACAGGATTGTAGGAAAACAAGACAACAAAAGTCTCCCAAGGTCTCCCAGCTCTGCTAAGGCAGAGGAAGAGGATACAAACGGAGAGGAAAGCAAATACCAGGTAGTAGACCTCTACAAAAAGTTCAAAGAAGAGATAAAGAAACTTGGCAAGTTCAAAGAGAACATGATCCAAAAGTTTATGGAATAATCACTCAAAATCCCCAATGTGGATTTGGGGGAAACAAATAAAAATTGAAAGAGATGACCAAAATTGTTCAAAACATAAATGACAAATTTACCAAAGATATAGACTCCATGAAAAGCTATCAGACAGAAATACCAGAAATAAAAAAACTGTATAGAAACCATAAATTGCAGAAATGATTAATGTGAATACAGTGTCTGAAATTGAGGACAAAATGGTAAATTATGACAGAGTACTCAGAGAAGCTACAAAATATATGAGAACAAATATCTACCACCTACTAGAAAACACAGAGAAGACCAGACTAAAGCTAATTGAGTTAGAGAAAAACTATAAGATAACACAGAGGGATTCATTAATTTGTTTACAGAAATCATAATAGAAAATTTCTCAAATATGAAAAAAGAGCTCAATGCTCAAGTAAATTGAGGCTTCCAGAACACCAAACAGTAAAAAATGAGCTCATCAAGACATATCATGATTGAATTGCCAGATGTCCAACAACAACAACAACAAATAATTTGAAAAGCAGTCAGAGAAAAACAAAAAAAAATCACATATAGAGGGAAACCCATTAGAAAATGCAGCAGACTTCTCAACACAAACTGCAAAGGCCAGAAGAAGTTGGAAGGAAATATTTAAAGCCTTAAAAGCAAACAACTTCCAACTCTAATTAACATATCCAGCAAAACTTTCCTTCAAAACAGATGGAGAAATAATGACATTTCATGAAAAATAACTCAACTAAACTTGTACTCCAGAAAATACCCTAGACTATCCTAAACAAAAAACGATGAAACCCACAAAGCCCAAAACCCAGATGGAATGATAACACCAAGCAAGGCCAATGGATAGAAAGAAAGAAAGAAAGAAAGAAAGAAAGAAAGAAAGAAAGAAAGAAAGAAAGAAAGAAAGAAAAAGAAAGAAAGGAAAAGGCAGGAAAAGCACAGCAAAGGAGTCACCAGCAGAAAAAGCATGCAATGATAGTAATTAATCCATACCTCTCAGTAATATTTCTCAATGTTAATGGCCTCACCTTTCCAGTTAAGGACACAGAATGTCAGACTAGGTCAAAAAATGGATTCCAACAATCTGTTGCATTCAAACAATTCATCTAACCCCAAAAGTTATTCATAATCCAAAATATCAAAGGATGGAAAGTATTTCATACATCAGGACTCCAAAACAAGCAGGGGTAGAAATTTTAATCTCAGACAATGTAAAATTTAAGCTAAAACTGATCAGAAGACACAAATAAGGTCACTACATACTAGTTATGGAAACAATCCAACAAGAAATGATAAGGTATATAAATGTTTATGGGGGCTGGGGATTTAGCTCAGCGGCAAAAGCACCTGCCTGGCAAGCGCAAGGTCGTGAGTTCAGTTCCCGGTACCGGAGAAAAACCAAAAAAAAAAAAAAAAAAAAAAAGTTTATGTACCCAGTAATGGAGCACTTATTTTCATAAAACAAATACTGCTGAATTTAAATGATCAAATAAATACTAACACATTCATAGTGGGGGACCTTAATACCCCACTTTCACAGAGATCAATTAAACAAAAAATCATTTAAGAAGTCAGAACTGTACCCTTGAAGATGCGGACTTAGTAGACGTCCACAGAGTATCCCATCTTACTACAACAGAGGATCCATTCTCTGCAGCACAGAGTACTTTCTCCAAAACAGATCACATACTAGTTCACAAATTCTACTTAAAGAAATAGAAAAGAATCAAAATCACCCATGTTTCCTATCAGACCACTGTTCAATAAACATAGAAGTCAACCACAGAAGAAACTGCAGAAAATTTAGAAGCACTTGAAAGCTTCATTGGAAACCATGTTCATATTAGGAAAATGGAGCAAACTCAAATAATAACCTAATGATAAACCTGAAGATACTTGAGAAACAACAACAATCTAAGCCCAAACTGAAATTAAGGAGGGAAATCATAAAGATTAGAGATGAAATTGAGACTAAGAAACAATACCAGGGTCAACATATCAAAGAACTGCTTCTTTGAAAGAATAAACAAAATAGACAAACTCTTAGCAAGAAAAAGAGAGAAAAGACTAATATCAATGCAATGAAACATGAAAAATGCACAATTAAAACAGATACCATCAAAGATAGTTAACAACTACTACCAAAGAATTGTATTCCCACAAATTAGAAAATCTTAAAGAAATGGACAGATTTCTAGACTCACACAAATTATCAGACCTAACTCACAAAGTCACAAAAGTGCTGAGCAGCCCAATAACAAGCAAAAAAAATTGAGACAGTAACAAAAAACTACCAACTAAAAAAACTCTAGGACCTGACATATTCACTGCTGAATTCTACAAAATATTTAAGGATGTTATCTCACCAATATTCCTCCAGCTCTTCAATGAAGTTAAAAGAGACGAAGTGCTTCCAGACTCACTTATGGAAGCCAGCATCATTCTAATTCCATAACCAGACAAACCCCTACTAAATATGAAAACTGCAGTCTGATCGCTTTAATGAACCTAGATATAAAAACCTCATCAAAATATTAGCAAATAGAATGCAGCACATTATCAAAAAGATCATACATTATGACCAAACAGGTTTTACTCCAGAGAGCAAGGATGATTCAACATATGCAAATCAATAAATGTATCACACTACACAAACAGAAGTAAGGGCAAAAACCACATAATCACATCAATAGGTGCAGAAAAGTCTTTTGACAAAATCCAACACACCTTTATGATAAGAACTCTGAAAAAAATAGGTATAGAAGAACCATTCCTGAATTTGATCAAAGCTGTTTATGACAAGCCAATAGCCAATGTCATACTAAATGGGAAAAGCTCTAAATATTTCCTCTAAACTCAGGAACAAGACAAAAGTAACCACTATTTACTACTTGCATTCAGTGTAATATTTGAAACAACCAAAATACTCAGGCAAGAGAAACAAATAAAAGGGATACACATAGGAATGGAAGAACTCAAATTATCATTATTTGCAGATGACATGATATTCTCTACATAGCAGACCCAAAGAATTCCACCCCAAAACTCAGAATAACCAACATCAGCTATGTAACAGGATATGAAATCAGTGCCCACAAATCAATAGCATTTGTGTACACCAATAATTAACTTAATGAGAAAGAAATTATGAAAACAATATCATTCACAGTAGCATCAAGAAAATTTAAATACCTAGGAATTAACCTAACCAAGGAAGTGAAAGACCTCTATAAAGAATAGTATAGTATCTTTTACAAAAGAGATTGAAGAGGATGTTTAAAAATGGGAATATGTCTCCTGATCCTGGATAGGCCATACTCCCAAAACTGTTATACTGATTCAGTGCAGTCCCAATCAAAATACCAACTGCATTCTTCACAGGACTTGAGAAAACAGTCCTAAAATTTACAGAACCGGAAGAGACCTAGAATAGCAAATGCAATGTTAGGTAACAAGGGCAAAGCAAGAGGTATCATAAGACATGACTTCAAACTATACTACAAAGCAACAGTGATAAAAAACAACATACTGTTTTATACTGGCACAAAACCAGACACGTGGATCAATGGAGCAGAATAAAGAATACAGAAACATCCAAGACACATTTAGCTATTTGATTTTTGATAAAGGGACCAAAAACATACACTGGAGGAAAGATAGCCTATTTGACAAATGGTGCTGGGTAAACTTTCTATTTGTTTACAGAAGATTGAAGCTGGACCTATCTCTCTTACCATGTAATAAATTAAAATCAAAATGTGTCAAAGACCTAAACATCAAAACAGAAACATTGAACCTACTAAAAGATAAAATGGGTAAAACACTTAAAGGCATAGGTGTTGGCAAGGGCTTTCTAAACAGAACTCCAATTGGACAAGAATCAACAAATGAAATTACAGCAAAGGAATCAATTAGTAAAGTGAAGAGGAAATGGGGAAAAATTTCACCAGATATTCTTCAGACAGGACTAGTATCTAAAATATATAAATATATCTAAAATATATAAAGAACTCAAAAAATTAGATCACCTAAAGCAAAAGACCCAATCAAGGAATGAACAGATACTTCTCAGAAGTACAAATGGCCAACAAACATGAAAAAAAGGTTGTATATCTCTGACCATTAAAGAAATGCAAATTAAAACAGTACTAAGATTTCATCTTACATCAGAAAGTATGGCAATCATCAAGAAATCAAAGAATAACAAATGTTGATGGGGCTGCAGTGAAAAAGGAACCCTCTTACATTGTGCGTGAGCATATAAACTAATACAACCAGTATGGAAATCAGTGTGGAGATTTCTCAAAGAACTAAAATTAGAAATTCCATATGATCCAGCTATTCCCCATCTAGATATCTTTCCCAGAGGGCTAAAGACATCATATTACAATAATACATGCATACCAATATGTGTAATAGTACAATTCATAACAGCTAAATCCTTGAACCATCCCATATGCCCATCAATAGACAAATGGATGTGTGGTATCTATACATAATGGAATACTGCTCAGCTATAAAGAAGGATAACTTCAAGACATTTGTAGGAAAACGGATGTACGTGGAAAATATAGCACTGAGTGAAATAAATCAAACACATAAGCTTAAATACCATATGGTATCTCTCGTATGAGTTAGGCAAAGTACAAAAAGTAAAATAAAGGATGGATAGAAGGAGACAAGGGGATAGATCTCTTGTAAATGGAAAGGGGTCCATGAAACTGAGGACAAGGGGAAGGGAAAGGTAAGTAAGAAAATTTAAGATATACCATGTACAGATAATAAATACCCACAATGAATGTAAACATTATATGTCATAAACCTGAGCTAAAGAGAGGCCCCAAGGGGTGAACAAGTCTCCAGCACCATGACTGGTTTTTCTGGCCCACAAGCCCGGCCTGGCCCTGTCCTGTTGGCGCTGTTGTTTTTGCTCCCACTCGGCCCCAGCTCGGTCCTCGGCATCTTCTTCCATCTGCCCATTAATTCTCACAAGTGTCTCCTCAAGGAGATCCACAAGGAACTACTAGTGACGGGCGCGTACGAGATCACTAACCAGTCTGGGGGCGCCAGCAGCCTGCAGACCCAACTCAAGATCGTAGATTCTGCTGGCCATATTCTGTACTCCAAGGAGGATGGATCCAAGGGGAAGTTTGCCTTTACCACTGAAGATCATGACATGTTTGAAGTGTGTTTTAAGAGCAAAGGCACAGGGCGGATACCTGACTAACTCGTGATCCTAGACATGAAACATGGAGTAGAGGCAAAAAATTACGAAGAGATTGCAAAAGTGGAGAAGCTCAAACCACTAGAGGTGGAGCTGCGATGCCTAGAAGACATTTCTGAATCCATTGTCAACGATTTTGCCGACACGAAGAAGAAGAAGCGAGAGGAGGAGATGCACCATACCAATGAGTGAACGGACACCCAGGTCCCGTATTTCAGCATCTTTTCAATGTTCTGCCTCTTTGGACTAGCCACTTGGCAGGTCTTCTACCTGCATCACTTCTTCAAGGCCAAAAAATTGATTGAGTAATGAGGCACAGTCCCCTGCCCACTGGAATCCCAGCCAGCAGAACATCCGCTGGAACATGCCTGTCCCAGGGCCTCCTACCTACAGCACCAGCAAGGCATGTTAGCACTTTCCTGCCAGAACTGACCTCCTGGTGTGGGAGGACAGGGGCACCACCTGCACCCAAAAGTCAGTAAGAGACTTCTTTTAACTTGGTAGGATTTGAATTGGTTTTGCAACAATAGGACTATTATTGTCTATTATCTCATCACCTATGATGAGAAAGAGAAGTTACCTAGATAATACCAAAGCCAGCATTCATCCTGGGTTTCCTCCTGTGATCAGTTTGAACTATTTGCTGTCCTCCTCCCGCTTGCTCACCGTATTGGGCTTTCACAAAGATTTCAAAACTCTTTTACCAAGATTTGTATGACCACGTTGAACTTATTTCATACTGATTGTTATCTTTAGGTTTTCTTTTGAAAATACCCTGGACTTTATCTTCACCTTTAGCTGAAATGTTTGTATAGCTTCTGGTGATGCTTTTCATAATTTTATGTCTCTTAAAAGTGTCATGGATGTTACACCTCATAAAAGGCAGGTTTGAACTGAAGATAAACTCTTAAAGAAGACCTCATTTTAGATTTAAAACATTTGTGCTCAACTGCTTGAGCTTTATTCATGTGTGCATATTTAGTTCGATGCAGTTCCATCATGTGTAGATTTGTATGACCATGACAAGAGACAGTACAACTCTATCACCCATCCCTCATGCTGCCTTCTTATAGCCACAGCCATCCCCCACAGTACCCCTCCCCCAACCTCTGGCAACTATGACTCTGTTCACTTTATAATTTTATCGTTTGAAAAATGTTACATAAGTAGAGTCATACAGAGTATGCCCTTTTGAGATTGACATTTTTCATTCAACATAATTCCCCATGAAGTTCATCCAAGTTGTGGCCCATATTGACACTTTGTTCCTTTTCATTGCTGAGTATTATTCCACAGTTGCAGATGTACTGCAGTTTAACCATTCACCCACTGAAGGACATATGGTTTGTTTTTGATTTGGGGCCCTTCCTAATAAAGCTTTTGTGACCATTTGCATATAGATTTTATATAAATATAAATTTTCATTCTCTGGGGTAAAGGCCCAAAAGGGCAGTTGCTGGGTTATATGGTAAACGTGTTTAGTTTCCCCTTTAGTTTTGTACAAAACTTCCCTGTTCTTGTTCTAGAGTAGTTGTACCATTTTACATTTCCACTGCAGCATGTCACTGATCCAGTTTCTCCTCGTTCTTACCAGTGGTTGGTATTATTACTGTTAAAGTGTATGTAATGTCACAGTTTTAATTTGCATTTTCCTAATAACTAATGATGCTGAACATCTTTTCATGAGTTTGTTTTCCATCTGTATATTATCTTCCATTGAAAAAAAACCTGAACTACGAATGAAAATGAATGAAAGGGATTTAGAGATGGAGAAAGGGATAGAAAGGGAAGGGGGATTTTAAAAAAGAAACCACTGTGTTATGTACACATACCTACTCCGCGGGACAAATGTAAACTTCATTTACTTAAAGCATGTACTAATAAAATAACAATGAAATTTTTAAAAGAAAGTGATAGTTGTACTTTTTATTATATTTTTATCTATTTTAATTAGTATGTTTACATATTTAACAACTGTATTTCCATTTGTACCCCAAGCACCTTACACTGTGCCTGCCATCCGTTGGGTTAGAATTCAGTACAGCATGTAGAATGTGAAGGGCCAGTGAAAATGCTCCCTTTTTCCACCACAGACAGCCCTAAACCTTCCTCAGTTCTGATTGCCTGTCATGCACATTGTTTTTCTTATTTAGCTGTATATCTCAGAGACTGTCCCATATGAAAACAAGTATCTCTATTTTGTCCTTTTTAATGACTGCATTCTATTCTATTCTGACTCATGTTTTCTAGTATCACAAATTCTGGCTCTCACTGTTTTTCAAATAATTGGTTTAATCTAGTTATTCATAGAAATTTGAATTTCTTTTTATGAAGTCATTTTTCTCTCCTACCCCTTTACATACTCATTTTCTGAATCAAGTGAGAATTTCTTTTACATTAACACAAATGAGCGTGACCATTGTACCTGTCTGTTCCAGTCCAGGACTATCATTAACTGATTCATACTTGGTGTTGGAATGACTGTTGTCACAACCCTTTCTATAGCATGTAGGGAACTGTCCAACTCAAACATGGATTACTTTGGTGATTGCAAAACTCATTTGCCAGAAAAGAGTAGTGAGAATTCTATTATTCAGCACTCTGCAGCTGAGATACGGGTGAGATGTACATTTTTCTAGTTTCCATGTGGTTGGTCATCCATATTATTATTTCTAAAAATTAGTACAAGCACATATAAAAGTTTGAATGGTCCAAAAGAGTATATCTTCCTTCATGTTTCTTTCTAGAGATATGCAAAGCAAATATGAGCACACATACTTATCTCCACATCTTCCTTTTCCCTTTTATACAAATGATAAGATCAGTGTACCTGTTGTGCACCTTGTTTTTCTCATTTAACTGTATGTCTCAGAGGCTGTCCCATATTAGAACAAGTAGCTATCTTTTCTTCTTTTTACTGACTGTATCCTATTCCATGATATAAGGATATACCACAATTATCTTGACCATTCCTCTATTGATGGACATTTAACTGGTACGGTCTTTTGCTACTTCATAAAATAGACTTCCTATTTCAACAGATGGTGTTTACCTTCCCAGAGGAACTTCCCAAAGAGTAAACAAAAATAACAAAAATTTAAAGTCATAGAATACAGTGTGAGAACATAGGTCTCATTTGCCATATCCTCTACCATAGTTTTCCTGGTAAATGGGCGCCTGCCCTCACACTTTATTTCTACTCCTGCTAGATGGTAAGGGAAAGGGTTTTATGTTCTCACCTTTCATCATTATCAAATCCAAGTCCTGGAAACTTTCCACTGCCCAGGCCAGACCCCAAAGCTCTGGATCCAACATGGTTTTATAGAACTGCTCTCCTAGGTACCCAGCTGACCAAAACATAACAATCACAGTTTGTATCATAAGTGACAGGCCCGGTGGGATGGACCTGGGAAGACTTCTAGAACAGTGGCTGTGGGAGAGTCATCAAAGTGTGTTGGGAACCAGTATTGGGCCCACTGTACTCTTCTCAGGAGGGGAAGCTTGGAAGCTACCACCTCAATTACAAAAGCAGCTTACAGTTGGAGACTTTGACATTCTTTGGGGCCATGTCCTAAGAGTCTTTCTTCTGAGATCTTACTGAGCCTTCTACTGGGTGGTTTATACACTTCATAGTGGAGTCACAGCTGATACATATTTACATTGCAAGTACTGGGAATACTTAGCAAAAAGAGAAAAAGAACTCATACAGTGAGGGGAAATCTATCTGAGAATCTATCCGAGAAGCTACCCGAGAATCTATCTGAGGAATGTATGACAAAAACTGTGAGGGTTTAACCAAAAAGCAAAACCTTTGTTCCTAGTGATGATATGAGAATTGTCATAGATGAAAGTGGGAAATTCCAGGAGAATAATTATCTTCAGCATTGGTCATACCTATGTATTTGGATCTGCACTTGATTTTTTATTTGAGGAATTTTCAGTGTTACTGTTGACTGTATGGATTTTATCCTTACAAACTAACCTCTGAATTTAATCCACTCAGATATGAACCCCAATGTATCTCACCTGAACTTGCCTGCAGCTCACAGTGGTGAAGTAGCATGCTAAAATTCACAAGCCAATAAATAACTGGCAAGGCTAGAACACAAAGCCATGTTGCCAGCAGGCCTAAGTGCATAAACACCATGCTTAACTGCATCGTTGTTTACAACTCTCTCACCTACATTCCTAAGAGCATCGAATGACTCTGGTGTGACTAATGGATTGGCTTGCCCAGAACTAAGGTATCTCCAGGATATCAGTTTAAAAACAAGGACAGTCTAGGCAAACTATGATGGTCCATTAACCTTTTGGGGTTTTGAAAAGGTTTGAGGCACACTATGTGACCACTTTATGTCATTAATTTTTCTATTCTGAGTCCTTCCTCTGATATTCTGTCACTGGATCTCTTCCTGAGTTATTGGCTTGGGAATAGTGCTTTGAAGTTTAAATGGTGTTTTGGGATAAATAAAGTCCACTAAACCTAAGACAAATTCATTTGCAGTGGACTTTGAATTCTCTGAGTCCTTACTGAAGTTTTGAACACTATTAAAATGAAGACTCCAATATAAGTAATCACTGGCCAATTCATGTGCTTTATAAAACCACTTTCACTATTTGCTGAAGTTATGAGTTGTAACAAGATGAATGAGTTCAGTGATGGCAAGTTGCACTGAAATAGCTTTCCCTGTGAGAGGAGAAACTGAAGCAGGCAAGAAGTGATAAATAGGATGTTCTCCAAAGGAGTTACACACATGGCCATCATCAATAGCCAAGAGAATGCAAAGGAAAACCATGAGAAACTTCACATGACTATAATTTCAAAAGGCAGACAATAACAAGTGAAGATACAGAGAACTTAGAATCCTCATATATTGCCCACATGATTGTAAAATTCCTCACATGGGGGCTGGAGATACAGCTCAGTGGCATAAGCGCCTACCTGGCAAGCGCAAGGTCGTGAGTTTGATCCCCGGTACCGCAAAAAAAAAAAACTCCTCACCTGGTTAGACATAAAATTTATGCTCCTTCCTAGCAGGCTATCTATTTGGAAACTTGGTTTAGGACCTGAAAGTAAGCAGTTGTTGCTGGAGGTATATGAAAAAAATTAATAATTTATTTTAAATAATTAAAATTTCTTAAACGGTACCTGGTTACAACCACTTAAGCTCCTCTTTTCAACTTATGCAGAGTGACATTTCTACAAATTACTTCAAATTAGTGGCATTTTATTCTGTTTTATACGATATTTAAAATATCACATGCACAGGTACAGGGTAGGTCGTGTGCAGAGCAATTATAAATGTAGGGCCAGAATCTCTGTTCGAGTCTTGGCTCTGTCTCTTTGCCTCTTTGTGTCTCATTTCCTCCTTCACAGAATGGAAAAGTAATATCATCTGTTTCACAGTTGCTAAATTAAAACACTTACAATAGTGTCCAGTGCTATTTGCATTATTTTATTGTCTCCCCTTAGCCAAATATGCATTGGGCCTAGAATAACAAATTAATCTCAACAAGTCAATATTATTTGGCTGCACCACCTTGGGAATGCATATTTGTGAAGGAACCCGACCATTAGAACATAGATAAGTTAAGCGGGTACTTTCTTAGTAGAATTCTAAGACAGTTGTCCATGCCAGTTGGAACAAGGAATGGAATGGATAAGTAAGGCTAAATTTGAGAACAATTTTTTAGGCAGGAAAAGTTTACAGAATCCCACAGACACTTTTTTCCAAGTGTATTTGAAAAGACAACTGTGTATCAGTCTGAAACACCCTCATACTTCCACTATTTGGGAAATACTTGTCTCTTGTGTGAATTGTTTGGATAAGTTAGTATCACTGATCTTGTAATGGGGCGAGTGAATGAAAATAATTGCTTCTATTACAATCTATTTTTAAGGCTTAGATGTTAAAATTTTCACTCTTATTACACACAAGTCTATTTTTTAGAGATACAGGTACAGGTATGTTTGACTTAATAGCGTTTCATTTTCAGTTCTGCTGAAACAAAATTCTCCACCTGGCTGATTCATTTTAATATGGACAAAAATTTCACTACCACTTTGAACAGAGACGTGGGTCAGAAGTATAAAAGGAGAGCATTTGATACTGACTCGGATAAGAGCCCTAGAACTTCACTGCACCGAGTCCCTCTTTGTTCCTCATATCGAAGTACACTTCAGGACAGAACAACAACTGCTACAGTACTCCAGCCCATCTTTTCACTCCATAAAGTTTACTTACACTGGGGTAACATGGTTGTTTATGCTGCAAGTATGAAATACTACTACCTAAATAATGCTACTGAAAGTGTGGAAATGATATTGGTTCATAACTCAGAATACGTGTGTCATGAATTTCTTCCACAAAGAAAAGAAAATTCAATGCTCGTCTTCCACTTCGTAAAGACTGGCATATCCTGAAAGGACCATGCAAACAGAATTGGAAGGAGTGCAAGTATAGTGAGAACTGAGAAAATACTTTGCCCAAGAGGCAAAGCAATATTCTGGTTGAGCCATTTAGTGGATTTGAGGTAGTCCAAGATCTGACCTACCGCTAGTGCTTTCTAGGTTGTCCTGAGGGGAGAGGAAGGGACCATATCAGGGCCCTTTACTGGGACTGAAATAGCGTCAGTTTCAGGCCACTCAGAGGTAGAGTGACTCTAACAGCACAAGTCTGATCGAATCCCAGCTGAGCCCCTTTACACACAGGGCCAAGCAAACGTTGGAAAGTTGTGAATGGCGAGAACATGTGTAGTTTGCTATAAAGTGTGTCAGATAGCTATAGCTGTGTTAGAAAGAGTGCGTTTATACAACAGACATCTCTAATCTTGCAGTCTCTCTAGATCAGGATTTCAGATGTCGCTCAGCTGAATGATTTTGCCTCAAGATCTCTCACAAAGCTGCAACCCAGGTGTCAGCCAGGCTCAGGGATCAGATGCCTCACTTCGGTGACAGTGTGTGTGATTTTCGAGGGGGCTCTGCGTCCACACTTGTTCCCGTGGCTGTTGGCAGGCCTCAGCTCATCACTGGCTCTTGGCTACAGGCATCATTTCCTTCCCAGGAGCTCAGGACATGGCCACTGGCAGTCCTTACAGGAAGCCAGACACTGCTTGGGAGAGGGAGGATGGTGGAAGTCACTCTCCGTCTTTTTTAAGCCGATCTTGAAAGTGGTATCTCCTCACTTTTACAAAACTCCTGCATATGGTGAGAAAAGAACTGAAGTTTGGTGGTGCTGGGAAAAATGAGCAGGGTGTAGGGGATGGAAAAGAAAGTATCCTTTACCCTCTTAGGTTTAGTGGCCAGGGCCTGGAAATTAAAATAAAAAAACAGATGGATAAGATTAAAAAGTGTATTCTACCTGTACAAGAAAGGAAGTGGAAACTCTCACAGCAGTTAGGCCAGAGAGCTTATATGTCATCTTAACAAAATAGTGATAAATTGTGGAAAAGTGAAAACAAAGAAAAGAGGTTTGGACTTCTTCAAGTGGGAAATTGTGAGTCAGTAAATATGAGAAAAAGTAACGAAGGTAAAGTTTAGCAAGACTTCTTCGTGCACCCATCCCAGTGGTGACTTCGTGCCTCCTGTGACAATACTGCTTTTCCCTTTCCTGGAATGGAGAGTGGAAGGGGACGCCTTCGACCATAAAAATGTGTTACCTACCTAAGGGAAATGTATGCCCTACTTTTAGGCAGTTTCCCGGAAGCTAGCTGAAAGCTACTTGTGCGATAACCTGAAAATTTCACCACATTTATATATTTTGGAGTGTCTTCAAATTTGGGGGAAGATTCAAGTCATATCTATTTTATAGCTTTAAAATGTGAACTAAGCCTGGGGCTTATAGCAAAGCTTGCCATCCACCTTGAAACCCCGAACTGTCACACGTGTAAAGGTAGCTCTAGATTACCACGCCTGAGTCGGTTCAGTTCCATAACGTATTGAGCATTATTGCTCAACTTTGTGCAGGAACTTCAGCACGTCCCTCCATCCAGTGTCGCATGGGTCCAAAAGGGTAATGATCCTGCATCAGTCCCAAGGAAGTCACCCAGCTCAAACTATTTCAGTCAAAATAAGAGGTTGTATTTACTGGATTGCAACTGGTCATGTCATAGGGTGGCAAGAAGGGCCTTAGGAAAACGTTTTGGTTTTTTTTTTTAAAAGAAGTCTGAGGCTGGGAACGGGAATTCGTCATCACTAGATCTCCCCTAACTGTTTATCATTCTCTGAGTTTTCTACATGAGAAGTGCTGTGCCCACTAGCGTCTTTGGTCTTAGACACAGTGTTGGTTGCTTCCTGAGAAGGGTTCTTTTTATAGCTCCAACAGAGAAACCCTGGAAAAGAACTGGAACTGGTCTTGGAGCTGCCTACGCTGTACTCAACTTGGTACCTGTCCACCCCTGAGGAAAAGAACCAGGGAGCTATTATGAGACACACAAACAGACAGAATGTAGGTCCTCAGCCTCTAAGCCTGAAATCCTTTGGTATGTCCTGTATACAACTCTTCAACAGAGCTATCCCACTCTGTATTATCACCCAGAAAGCTGGTGGAAGGCCTTTTGCAATTAAGAGCCATCTCCCCATGGACTACTCTTGGAAGCAACCCAACCCCTTCCTCCACTGGCCTCTGATTCCATCCTCTGGGTCACTGGTTCTCAGTGTTTGGTCTGAATTAAGTATGTAAGGGAAAAGGGAATATAGTTTTACTATTTTACTAATAAAGTTTAGCAGAGTAATCAAATATAAGATAAATACCTTAAAATCTATTGCATTCTTCTAAAGCAAAAATGATAGAAAAGTAGTGTAGGAAACTCCATGTATACTTCCACAGGAATCACTCCAGTGTAAGTATGAGACCTAAGAGACCTGAATAGAGACCATGTAGCAAAAAGGAAACTTGGACTCTTTATCTTCCCAATTAATGAATAATTATTTAACATTTTCAATCAGGAACCCTATACACTTTTGGGAAGCCGGGCAGGGGGCTTAACAATAAAATAATTCAGTAACTGGTCTAAAAGGGCAAGTGGGCCAAAAAATTCCAGATAATAAAATCAAACTTCTAGGGCTGGGGGTTTAGCTCACCAGCAAAGCGCCTGCCTGGCAAGCGCAAGGTCGTGAGTTCGGTTCCCAGTACCGGAGAAAAAACAAAACAAACAAACAAAAAAAAACAAACAAAAAATAAAATCAAACTTCTTTTTACATGTGCTCCATGGTGGGTACCAGGACCACAGCCACTCAGTGATTCCGAGGGTGGCCCCTGAGAGCTAACATTATACATCATAGAGCAAATACCATAAACCAATGGAAGAATGGATTTATTGCTCAATGCAGGATGTTAGAAGTAGGTAGTGTGGTATGACAATATTTTTTAAGTGTTAGCTGTTATTTACACCTACTATTCCCTTATTTTTGCGCTCCATCATTTTGGCAAGACCATCTGGGCTTAGGGTGGAAAACAGAAAATATAGCTAGAGTCTTCTGACTTGGGCATCCTAAAATTTAAAGTCCTTAGAGAAAAGAAAGAACTCGGATGAAATAAAGCACTTGGAAAAAAACCAGCCAGCCTAAGTAAAAGCCTGGAATTAGAACAAAGTAAGCTTGCAGAGGGAATCCAGGGTGAGTCAGGAATATGAGTTTTTACAAGCACTCCGAGGGATTCCTGTGCATGTTGAAGTTGGAGAACTGGTGAGCTAGCTTCTGGTTCCCCAGCAGCAAATCCCCTGAGGTTGTGACAGATTCTGCTGCAGGCCTCCGGCCCAGACAATGCTAGAGTGGGCGGAGTGGTGGTAAAAGGAACCCAAGGAGCAGACATTGTTTTAAAGCTTCTCACTTGATTGCAATGACAAGTCAGGTCTGGGAATGTTTAATTTCCTTTCCTGTAACTCTGTTAGATGTTTCACCACTGTAAAACGTGAGAAATAAATTTTGAGAATAGAATCCAAGGTTATCTCCTCAACAAACACATTCCTTCTCTTTCTACTCTACTAATTTTCAAAACATTCTGGAGAAAATTAAAGGTGTGGATGAGCTGGAGGACCTATATCTATGGCGGTGGCCTGCAGGGTGTAGCCCCTGGACACTTGTTAGTATTGCAGATTTTGTACGCCACCCTCCGGGTGCTGGGTGAGAAACTCAGGCAGCCAGTTTGGGGCAGCAACCTGTAGGCTAGTAAGCCCCTAAAGTGATTTGATCCAACCTCACTTCTGATAACCAAAGATTCTCTTCAAGAGAAATTAAAAATAACTGATACCCAGCCCCCCATCCCAGGTTTTAATTTAATCAGCATGACACCTGGTTCCTCTAATAATTATACAGCAAAATTTGAGAATCTCTGGGGCTTCAAAGAACTTCCCCTGTCCAAAAGAGAACTGTCTTTGTGAACTAAAAGTGAAGAAAAGAAAGAAAAGATATCCATGTGTCTGTGTTTTTAAATGAAGACAACATAAGATTTTAAGAATAGGGAATTTAAAGTTTCAAGCATAAGTTTGTTTTAGCAATGCTTATAACAATTTTGGCCAATACCAGTATTTATGTTTCTATTTAGTAGTCCATAGTACTCAATGTCTAGGAGACTAAAACATTCCTGTGACTATAGTTCTATTTTTAGAATTTGATGATGAAAATATTATATGAAGATAAGGAAATAAACTTGATAACATTTTAAATAAAGATAAACTTTATTCTTCACTGTAGCACCTACATTCATTTGAAAAATAGTGACATATTTAGAACTATTACTTTTTCAGAAAATGTATAGAGTTTACATAAACTCTCTTATTGTTAGGAAGCCAAAGGCCCACACTATACTCTGTTGACCAGTAAAAGTTTATATAATTTTTTATTTTAAAATAGACAGTTTATTTCTATAATTTACAAAAGTTATAAATCCTTCCAGAAGGCTTAAATTTATAAAATCCTTCCAGAAGGGTTGGGACCCACTAATAAACTAAATTATGCTCAACACAGTCCATTTTAATTCTGTACAAATTAACCATCCACTTATAGTATCTTTAGTCCCCTCATACTCATAATATTAAATTTATTATTTCACATTTCTTGGTTACACTAGAAAATAAAGCACACAACATGTATTTTTAAAATTTCTGTTTTTCCCTAATTAAAGAACTATTTCTTTAGCTGTAACTCTAATTTTAGGTCAAATGTCACAATTTCCACCTTTCCTTCTTTTTCTCCCTCTCTCCCTCGTTTTTTCCTTCCTGTTTTCCTTCTTTCCTTCCTTCCATCTTCCTTTCCTTCTTTCCTTCTTTTAAAATATAGTTCTTGAGCCAGTTGTAGTGGTACACACCAGCACTTGGGAGGCCGAGGCAGGAGGTTCACTACAAGTTTGAGGCCAGCCTGGGCTACACAGTGAATTCAAACCCAGCCTTAACAATAAAGTGAGCCCTTGCCTCA
>NW_004955425.1:5259180-5263801 GCF_000276665.1 Chinchilla lanigera | reverse complement strand
TAATTCTTAAAGTCTAGTTAAGTTTAGACTTAAAATTTAAGCTTGATATTTTTCTAATAAATTAAATGTGTTATAGGTAATAATGCAAGTTTAGTTGGATATTTTTCTAATGATTTAAACTTCTTAGTGACACGGGTTTTCTGTCACTTTGCTAAGTATCTTCTAAATTAGTTATCAGTTATTAATGTGCCTGATATTAATAACTCTTATTTTTACTGATGTTTGTTGAAGTATGGAGTGAATTTCCATAAATACCTAATTGTTTCTACTTTAGATAATGTGTATGTACATTATAAATACACTTCTTTTTAGACTAACTCAAAGATCTAGATAAAAAATTTTTAGTGGATTCCACCCCAAAAAATGAGTGGAAGAGAATGACTTTTGGTACTAGTGTGGACTTTTCCTCCTAGGCAGTCTCCGAGTGACAGGGTCAGTGCTGCTGGTATAAGGTCTGGCTCTTACTGGTCTTCGTCTGGGGACTGTACCTGAGTCTTTCGTGATGGTCTGAGGCACTTGAGAAAGGAGACATGGAAATATCTGGGTAGGAAGTAAATACTTACTGTACCCAGAGACATCAGCCCAGGCAGCCTTAGCCACTGGTGAGCAGGGTGACAGTTTAACCTCTTGTCAGGCTGCTTTTTATCCTGAAAAACTCAGGTTAAAGATCAACCCCATCAGAATTTCATCACAGTTCAGCAGTCACTGCCCCTGGTTTTTGTTCTGGTACTTTCCGTATTACTCCCAGCATCTGTTTACTGCAGCACTTCAGACATTTCCTTGGAATCATTTCTGTATAAATCCATTTCACTCACCAGACCATGGACCTCTCAGGACAGCGACTTCTACCCTTGGACCTGAGAAGTGTCCCATAATTCCCCTGAAAACCAGCCACATACCTAGCACTCTGCGATGGGTATGAAGAGGAGAACATGCAAAGTCACGTTGCTGCCTGATTGTACTGGGGGATGTCCTCAATTACAGCCTTCCCTGCTCTTGTGTCTCCCGAAATCAGCAATATAGATACTTATAATTTTCTGAGCATACCATATTATTTCATGCATCTCTCTGCCTTTAAATTTTTAAATTTTCACAGCATCCACTTTGGAGAGGGAGAGTGCTCACCAAACCCTACCAGTTTTTCAAGTCTCAGTTCAGGCATTATCTTCTCCAAGAAAACCCTGACACTGGTCTCCACCCTTTATCGTCTCAAAGTGGAACTAGATGTCCCTCCTTTGGGCTCCCATGACACCCTTTGTTGTAAGTGACTGTTCAGTTCAGTCTACACTCTCCATTTCTTCTAGGAAAAAAATAAGGATTGACATCTACCACAAACCGGATGTTCAACAGTCAGATGCACTGAGACGTCCACACACTTATGTACCTAAGCTGGAGTTTTGCTGAAATTCGTTATTTGTTCTCTAGTTATTTATTCCAATTACTTTCTAGTGTGGCAGCTGTCTTAATTAGATGTGACTTAAATGAATAACATGAGTGTAAAAAGAATTGATTTCTACAAAATGGAGAGATACTTTGGAAAGATAAACTGCTAGAAAATGTACTGTTAGATTAGTTGTAGGCAAGACAAGACTGTTTCTCAGATTGTTTCTTATGTGCCTGTAATCTCTAATTCTACTTTATAAAACTTGGAGCTGAAAACTGTTGAAATATATAATGAAAGTGATTTGTGGAACTCCCATCAGTGGACCCATAACACGATAGAAGCCCTCGGCCCCATATCAAATTCTTAGTTAAGTGTATGCATTTTAAGCAAAAATAAAATGTCTAAGGCATACGTATATCATTTTTACCTGTCCCAATCATGTATCATATTGAAATGACAGGGTAGAGTGTGTTTCCTTCAGTGACGGTGGGTTTCTTGAAGACAGGAACCATATCTTGCTTGTCTTAGAACTAGTGCCTGGGAAGAGTGTTTGGATTCTAGAGAACTTTTTAAAGTGCTTCTTTACCCAAAGGAATGCTGTACATTTTTTTTTACAAGGAGTCTCAACAATTAGGTCTCTTCTGGCATTTATGCATTTCAACCACTAGGGGACAATGTAGTTGCATGCCTTTGCAATGAGCCTTCAGGGGTGGTGTCTCCTTGCTGCCTCCACTAAAAAGCCCTGAATCCCCCCAAAAGGCATGGGGGCGGGACCCTGTGACCTAAATCTTTCACCAACAGTGGCATTCTTTGTTTATGTTTCCCCCATTTATTTGGATTTGACTGATTCCAGTTTTTCTAAAGAATAAAAGGATCAACTAGTAAGCATCACCTTATTAAATTATTCAAGCCAAACCAGTTTCTGGAAAGAAGAAAAGAAAATAGGGGGGAAACCCAACCCACATGTGAACGTTGTGAGTAACACCAAGGATTAGCAGTTGGTATGATGCAGCCCATAGCGTTCCACAGGGGCATCTTGGAGAGTGCACTGGTGGAAGTTATGGAGAACGTGCGCATTTACTTGAAGGGACAAACCTCAACTCCGCTCCTGTCCCCTGCATGCATCCTCCCCATGTTCCCATGTGCTGAATCATACACTCCATAAATTAAGCTTCTAGTTGCTCATATCTTTTAGCAGGAATGTTCTATCAGGGGCTAGTGAGATTTAAAAAAAAAAAGAGTTTATGACAATGCCTTTAAGAAAAAAGAATCTAGCTGAACACACTGATGCATGCCTATAATTCCTGGGAAGTAATTTTGTTAACTTTTGAGTAAGATGCCATGCTGAATTATGACTAAAGTGATGATCTGCAACGTTAAGGGTCATAAACAACCTGGCTCGAATCTGAGGAAACTGAGATTTCCAAACTGAGACCTCCAATCTTGCAAATGTTTGGACTAGTTTAAAAAAAAAAAAATCTGCTCCACAGTGCAAAATTGAAAGAAAAAGTAAATCTAAACCACAATAAACATTCTGTTCTATAATCATCATGGGGTCTTGAAATAGTGACCTAAGGGCTGAGCAGTGGAATGTGCAGAGTACTTGGGGAGTTGGCTGTCCTAGCTACTGATCAGTCACATCACCTTCCCTCCCTGAGCACTGGTTTTACTTTGCTAATACGTAAGCTACAGGGATATGGGAATTGGGCAAATGACCTCAAACCCTATCCCAGGACTAAACCATTATATATTTCTTTTCCAGGAAGTAGCTTTTAGGGAGTTACCCTTAACTTCCTTCTGTTTCAAGAAAACAGCTTTGTCTTTTTTTTTAAAGACACAATATGAAGGGAATACATCATAGAAACTGCATGATTTATCAATCAGTACTTAATTTACCTTCTTTTAGGGCAGCATTTGGCAAGGCCCAACATACGATTGGAGCTAATGTAAGATCTTTTCTAGAGAAAAGAACAGGATGCTGCCCTTTAAACTTCACATAAATTCAAAATGTGCTAGTTCATGTGTACAACGGAAAGGCAGTATTTGGCCCCTGCTACTTACATATGAAGGGAGTGATTGCAGTTTATTCAAAATGAGTGAGTAAGGAGACTGCCCTCTCAGGACTGCAGACATGCAGGCAGACTTTTCAGGTTTTTTATTCCTAATTTATTTTTCTTTCCCACCTTCCCATGCAGAAGGGAAGTCAATGAATACTCAGATCCTCAGATGTCTGTCTGGAAAACTGGCAGTCTTCCAGAAACACAATTAGGTATGAAAGAGAAATTCCATCCTTCACATCCTTAGAATATGAATTCTCCAGCCCTTTCACAGGAGGAAGACTAGAGTCAGAATAACTGCGGCCCTGTGTGTCTTCTTGGTTTTTGTGTGGCGAGTATCACACCGAGCTGTTTGTAGCAGGGAATAAGGCATAAAAGATGTGAAATCCAGTGACTGTCGCCCGGATGCTGTCGCTACAGTTGCTCCTTACCTCAGCTTGACTTTTGGGAGAGATGCCTCCTACTAACAAAACCTTACAGTCACAGCCTCCTTAACCTGAGCTCCACTGTTTTGTCTCCACAGGGCTCATCCTAGTTGACAAAAGCACTGTACTCCCCCAGGAGAATGTTTGGGGATAGACTACCCCGTCTCTGAGCTGCCCTCGGCCACTGCTTAGGGCTGGCCCCGGTTTTTGAGTGGTGAAGAGATTCGATGCTTCCCCTGGCAGTCTGTGCCAGGAGATCCTTAACAGCTCGAAAACAGCGAGCGCAGGTAAACCTTCTGGCACAACGCCTGGTGCATAGTGCAAGGAAAGCCAGGAGCCTGGAAGCTTCCTTATCACTGCTGCGTGACGCTCGTGACAAAGTCTGCACTCCGGAGGCTGCCAGCCCTGGCCTGAATCCCCTCGCAGGCGTATAATCTTGGGGGAGTTTGACCACCTCTATTGCCTTATCTGTAAAATGGACTTGCAGTCTGGGGCAGGGCCAGGATGGGGGCCACGGGATAACGAAGCCCAAGCCGCGAGGAGTGCACAGTAAGGACCAGGAAAACGTTTAGGGTCCTTTCAAGCACAGTACTGCACTTGAGGACGAGCTGCGCGTCGGGGCCCTCTGAGCCCTACCCGCAAGCGTGGCGACCTCAAGCATCCTTGGCGCTAGCAGGCCGCCTCCCCGGCCGGGCAGCTTCCCCGGGAGCGCCGAGGGGGCGAGGCCGCGGGCCGGGCGCGGGCGGAAGTGGGTC
>NW_004955425.1:5183032-5259080 GCF_000276665.1 Chinchilla lanigera | reverse complement strand
GGAGCGGGGGAGGAGGGGGGGAAAGGGGCGGTCGGGGGAAGTGCGACGTGTCTGCGAGCCCTTTTATACCTCCTCGGAGCGCCCTGCGTCTCCGTCCGCCCGGAGCCGGCCGCGCAGCCTGCAGCATGTCGGGGGTCAAGAAGCAGAAGACGGTAGGCTGAGTCGCGGCCCCAGGAGCGCGGGGCCGGGGCGGGGCGGGCTCCGGGACGGGAACTCCCTCTCTTCGCTGGCGTCCTCCAGACCCGAGCCGCGGGGCGGGTGGAGGGCTGAGCGGACCGCGGGGCGCCGGGGGCTGATCCCCGCACCCGTCGGCCACGGGCACCGGGGTTTGACCGCGGAGCCCTCTTGGAGGATACTTCAGTGACAGCCTTTCAGAGAAGGAGCTGCCACTGACCAACGCGTGTCTAAACTGGTAGGGGTTAGCCCGGTACACCAGTCTGCTCCTCACTGGCATCGGGTGGCACCCCGAAATCAGTGCTGAGAGGAGGCGGCTGCTCAGTTTGCTGAAGTGAGACGAGGGGACTATTTCCGGCAGGTACGGTTTTCGTCGGAATGGATCCGAGCTGTCTTCTTTGAATGGAAAATAGGAGGGTGTACCAGAAAGTTCCTTTCCCTTTACAGCAACACTGGCTCTTACAAATTTTGCATCCTCAAAAATGGCAGCAGTTCTGCGGGTCAGTGACACGTCAGTGAAGGTGGGGAGAATGGCCGCGGTAACCACAGAGTCCAAGAGTTGGAAGGAGTCGCGCAGACAGCGTTTGGATCACCCCAGATGGTCCTCAAGTCTCGGTTAAAATTAATCCTACGAAGTAGTCTGGCTGTTGATCATTCAATTTAAACCATCACACGGCAAGCCTTAGATGATTGTGGTGGTTTCTAAAAGGGAAGTTCTCTTTCAGATAGACACTTGGCACATAGTAGGTGCTCGATAAATGTGTATATAATGTCCTTATATAAGGCTTATCACTGAAATATCTTTGAGGAGTACAACAGTGGGCTGGGAAGGTGTGAAAAACCAAGAAGGTAGGCAAGATTGTAGCGGGGCCCTGTGGGGGCTGAAGCTCCACTCCAGTGGCAGGGGAAGATCTTGGGACTCTGAACCCCGGGGGACCAAACTGGACCATCAGGAAGCTTTGGGAGGAAGGAGCATTGGTGCAGGATGGGACAACAGTCCAGATCTGGCCGCCTCTTACAGGGATGCTTTTAAAGTGGAGCATTTCTCAGTAATACGTTTTTAAAATATTAAGTGAGGATCACTTGTATTCCTATTTTATTATATTAGTTTTTGTGGAATCCTAAATGGTGTCTTCTAAATGACAAGCTTCCATAATGGTCATTTTCTATAGCAGTGGAGCTATATTCTCATCTCCCTGCCTGAATCAAGAATACTGGCCAGCATAGTGGCGCAAGCCTGTTATCCCAGCGGTGGAGAGGCTGAGGCAAGAGGGTTGCCTTAGGCCAACCTGAATTATATTTTGAGACTGTCTCAAAAAAAATAAAAGCAAGAAAGAAAAATTCCTTCTGGATCTGATGGGAGCTTTGTCAACCATAGTCAGGAAGGGATGAATGGGCTTTTCATGCTTTGAGTTAGCAGGAGCTTGTGGAAGTGCAGGGTTGAGGGCAGGGTTTTTACACATCCATTGTGGAGACTGCATAGTCATGAGTGAGGAATTTGAGGACTAGGATTTGGATTCTGTATGCACACATTTTAAACATTCTGGGGGAGGGGGTCTCTATAGGATTAAATGAACATTAGAAACAGTTGATTGAAACAAGACTTCAGAAATTTTATTTAGCCTAACACAGTAAGACCAGATAGGTACTATTGGTACTATTAACAATCCAGCTATAAATGCATACGGAACCTGTCAAGCTTTGAATGTTAAATAACATGTGTTTTGAAATTTTGCAGTCCAAAAGCCATCCATACGTGAGGCCTCTGAACTAATCAAATCATTTGAAAAGTGAGTCTTACTCATGTCAGAAGCCAGCCCAGGAATAGGGCTGGGTTGATCTTGCTAGGAACGTGCAGTATTGCATTGTTTTCCACATTATCAGTAGGGGAACATCAGCTCCCACAGCAGCCACTGTAGTGACTTCAAGTGTTTACTGAGCCCCTGCTTTGTGTCAGATGGTGGCAACCTGGATCCCTATTGTGATCACCTGGGCAGGAGACACAGACTGATAATCAATGCAGATGCACCAAAGTAATCCAAGACTGTGTCAGCAAGTGTTTGTTACCAACGAAACATCTCTCCAAGGCTTCTTGGTCTCCTTTCTAGATGAATATGGGCTTTCAGTTCAGACCACTATAGGAAGAGTAAATAGTTTGGGGTTAAATCAAAGAGTAACAGTGACTTTCTCCTAACTTGAAAACCTGAAATGTGCTTTTTACAAAGGCAGTACATTTCTTCTGTGCTAAATGTCCTCACCGCAAAAAACAAAAAAAAAAGCACTTAGCAGTCACATCGCTGCTTCCCAGCCTGAGTTACCTCCAACCCCATCCCCTAGACACCCAGAGGAGCAGGAGAGGCGTACTGCACCCAGAGACCTGGGGAGAAGGGAAGACAAGCTAAAATCCTGTTTATGGTAAGGATCTCGATGGTCACATCTACACTTTTCAGCGTTTCCTGGAGTCACATTTTTTAAGGCCTGTACAGATAATGTTGTGATGGCCTGAAAATAGCCAGCTGAAAAATTACATTATTCTCAAAGGTCAGACAAGTCTATGTTGGGAAGGAATGAAGGGGTTTTTTTTTGTTTTTGTTTTTTTCCGGTACCGGGAACCGAACTCACAACCTTGCACTTGCCAGGCAGGTGCTTTGCCGCTGAGCTAAATCCCCAGCCCCAGAATGAAGGGGTTTAAAAGCCCTTCCTGCATTTCCTTTATTATTGACATTCTGTACAATGCTACATTATTTTCACTGAAGTAGCTCCTTTTAAAATTATTTGAAGATACTGCCTAACGTAGACATGGATTTGTAGCTGAGAAACCCCTGGAAGAAGGGAAGCAAGCACTTCCTAGAGCCATGTACTCTGACACACTGGCTTCCATCTCATCCCCACAGAAGCCCCCATCTCAGAACACTGAGCCCTGGGCTGAGGATGTAGCTCCCTGATAGAACACTTGCCTAGCACGCATGAAGCCCTGTGTTCATCCCCAGCACTGCAAACAAATCAAAAAACGGAGCCTCATCTCTAGGGGAGGAGAAATGCCAGGGAGGGGGCACAATTTAAATTCAAGTCTGACCAACATCAAAGCTCCTGCTCCTCTGAACCTCTGTGCCAGGATGTAACCTCTCTGGCCTCTTGTTTCCTCCTCTGTAAAATGGAATAATAATGGTCTTCGTTATTGTTACACTATACTCTTGTGGTTTGGCATAGCTTAGAAGAAAGCACTGTTCTGAAGGCTCAGTAAATGACAACTGCCATGATATTTAATAAGGGAAAACAAATGCAGAAGTGTAGATGTGACAATTGAAATCCTTATTGTAAAAATCTGGGGAGAAGACAAAAGGGCTGATAATTAATACAGACACAACTAAGTAACATAAATATTGAGTTGGTAAATTTTTGCCGACAGCTTTGATTAAGAAAGGCGGTCTATGTATAAGTAAATATTGGTCTAACTTTTCTCCACCCTTCCTGTACCTTCAGCGGTTCCAGAACTACCTTGAAAATCAATGTTTCTCAATTCATGCTATGATCTCTAATAATAGGTAGGTCTGTTTGGACTTTAGTACAGTTAGAGATAAATGTAGTTACGTGGTGGTGCTGTTTAGCTGTAATCCCAACAATTTGTGAAGCTAACACAGGGGGATCACAAGTTTGAGCCCAGCCTGGACAATGCAGTAACTTACCAAGACCCTGTGCTAAAATGAAAAATTAAAAGGGGTTGGGGGTGTAGCTCAATACAAAGGCTGCTGGTTCAATCTCCCCCATCATACTCCCCCTGAAAAGATAAGTGTAGTTGGCATTGAACTTTATGTCTCCTTGAGAGAGCTATCTTTATCTTTCATCAGTTTTCTGTTAAAACACATGGCACTATGGCTTGCCAAGGGCATAATTAGTCTTAGCCCAACCAGGAAACCTTTAGAAAATGAGAATCTGAGAAGGAATCAATATAGACATTCCTCATTTAATGGCCCAGTCAGTAGCTCTTGCTACAAGGTCGTTAAATGAAGAATTGTATGTCATATGTACATTACACTATTCAGAACGAAGAAATGGTCAAAGGAAACTCCATTTGATGACTTTCCTTTTATTTGCATAACTCTTACATTCAGTACTGTAATGTATAACAGAACATAAAACTACAGTACTATACTGTACAGTACAATCAGCGAAAATTACAGTGTTGTATAAACAAGGTGTACTCTACAAAAAAAGACATTGAGGCCCTATAATAAGATGTACAGAGCTGTACAAAGAAGGAGATGGGTTGCAAGTCTGAGTAGTGGGTCCTAAGTCTGAACTGCGTGCCTCAGTTGTGAGTCTGACCTGTTGTTAAGCAGGTATGTTGTAAAACAAGGAATGTCTGTAATGTCAATCTCAGTCCTAAAAGATTCCTGATTATTTCAGAATCTATCACTAAATAGTAATGGGCACTCATTACTCATTGTGTTTGGAAGTCTTAGGAAAACTCAGAAGGTAAAGATAAATAAACATAAATGTGATGGTAGCTCAACTGGCTTTTTAGCCTCTGGGTGATCTTTTCACATCACAGCTGAAAGGGCGTCTTTCAGAAAAGTGGCACAAATTACGTACTTGATAAATATTTGTTGATTAAATGAATGAATGACTCCAGAATTCATTAGAGCATGAATTTATTCTTAGGGTATATATTTTTATGAGCTTCTCCTCTCTCCCCTCTTATCTGTCTGTTCGTGCATGCTTTGTTATTTTTGATTAGGTATTTGTCATTTTTGATGAAAAGTTACTTTCAAGGATTCTTTGAGGCTTAGGATAGTAGCCATTTTCAGAAGGGATTTACTTTTACTTCTGCCAGGTCTTGGTCTGGGACAACTTGAATTTAAACTTGCCACTTCTTTTAGACCACCCAGATGGTGTGACTTTGGGTTGCAATTTTGCACCTCAGACTAGGCTGTGGATACCTGAGAGCCCCACTAACTTGGCATTGCCTTATGTGTGAAGGCAACTGTCCTTGGGATGCCTCAGGGTGGGAGATGGATTTTTCTGCTTCATGCTTATTTTTAGGGTGCATCTCTTAAGAGCCCAGCTTCATGTGAGGAAGGAGTTGTTTTTTTTTTTTTAATTTTAAAAATAAAAGGAGGAAAACATTAACAGACAGACAACATTTTACAAAATAGCAAAAGAACAGTACAGACAATACAGAGTTACAAACAAAGTGGTAGGAAATTAACAATGCTTGTTGTATTGCATATTGATATCTTCAAAGTGCTTTCTCATGAATACAGATAGAGACATGCAATATTGATCAATCAAGGACTCATTAACAGTTTCCTTCAGCAAAGAAATAGAAGACATAGAACAACTATGTTAACTAGTGAGGAAGGAGTTTTAAATCTTCCCCATTTACCTGAGGGCTGTGCTCTGATTTCCGTTCCATGTCCACCAGCAAGGATGCTGAAATCCATTCAGATATGCTACCTGCAAATATGGTTCCAAGAAGATAAAAGTGTCTGCCTGCTTGCTTACCTCTCTGGATTCCTGCTTTCCCCTGAAATTTGGCCTGGCAGTTTCTTTCTATTTCATGGGCGATTTGATGATTTAAATTAGATTAATTTATATCATAACCAGCATTTTCAGTTATTTATCAGCTGAAAGAAGAGTTGAATGACCTAACACCATCACTGCTGAAAACACAAACCTGTCTTTGCAAAACTCCTGTGTATCACTAATGATTTATATCACACCTGTACTTATCATACCTTTTTCATTCTTATAAAGGGAGTACTGAACAAATGGACTTGAGTCAGGTAATCAGAAATATGTAATTTAACCTGTTTTCTCTTAGAAATAGTCTGAGGGAGAAAGGGCTCTTACCTTATCTTGGGGCCTTTGCTAGCGCAGACAGCCTGAGACGCGTTCATTGTCCTAGCTGGTCCTTGGTGTTGGTCTATTTAGGAGCGTCCTGGCTGACCTCCTTGGTTTCAGCAGTTCCACTTGCTGCTTTGATACTCTGCTGGGTACCCTGAGGTCACTGTGTTGCTTCAGTAGGACTCTGGGACTCTGAGAAAACTTGATAAGCTAGTTAAGGTCCTTGATGTTTCCCTACTACCCCCAGGAGTGTGGGAACCGGCGCTTGCTTTGGGGTGGCTGTGCTGGGACTGCTGAGGAGCTCTACCTGGGCCTCTTCTCTGAGATCAGAAAAACACCCTGCTTTAACAGTCCCCAAAGCTATTTGCCCTCGCTCCCCAGGCTCAGCACAGGGTAGGACATCTTTCCTTTTCTCACACACATACTGGTTCTCAGTTCCCTTTGCTTCTTTTCTAATAAAGAAAATAAAGCTTTCCTAGAAAGTTAATTGGTTAATCAATCAGAAGCCTTGGATTTGGCTTCTTTCTCTTTTCTGCCTTTTGATCATCAAAAAACAGGTTCAGTTTAGAGTAAATTGGTACACATGGTAAAAAGAACTCTTTTCTCTCTGTAAAAGTGCAGCAAATTAAAAGCTGAAATATAACTTGGCCTCTGATGACACTTGGTGTATAGTGTGGTTCTCATTACTTAGCTGATACGACTTCTCTAAGTCTTATCGGTAACTCTTTCTACATTTTAAACTTATTCCGGAAGTTGATTTTGCTGTAATTGGTATTGTGGAAGCATGACAAACTCAATCTGTATAGTATCAAATATTAACTTCCAGCAATAAAAGTATATAGTCTGTGGTCTGTTTGTTTTTTTTTCCCCGTGGTACCAAGGATTGAACTCAGGGCTTTGCACTGGCTGGGCAAGCAGTGTACTACTGAGCTATATCCCCAGCTGCTGTGATCTGTTATAAAGCTTTTCTAGAACAGTTTCATAAATGTATTGCATCAAATGCTGCATCAATAATGCTCATTTCCAAGCCAGATTAATATTTGCTGCCAATAATCTTGTTACTATCTCCTTTACATGTTTTACTATAAAAATAATGACTTTTATCCATGAAATATTGAAAACCAGTCTAATAATACTACAGTTACTTTATCTTTAATGTATGCCTAGTGGGTGCTTGTCAAATCATTTGCAGACTTTAGTTACTGATTTAAACCACCTACAATAAAATCTAAAGTTTTGCCGAGTGTGGTGGCATACGCCTGTAATCCCAGCACTCGGGGGCCTGAGGCAGGAGGATCACTGCGAGTTCGAGGACAGCCTGGGCTACACAGTGAGCTCAAGGCCAGCCTGAACTGCATAGCGAGACCCTGTTTCAAAACAACCAAAAAAAAAAAAAGACAAAAAATCTAAGGTTTTGCCTTCACATGCCTCATTCATCTACACCTTTCCTCAGTCAGTACTTCGCAGACAGTTCATGCCTTCGTAACTTCCAGCAAAACTGGCAGCTTAACACCTTAGTGCTGATTTTCAGTTCCATATTTTATCTGGTGTTAAAAACCTGAATTAACTTTTTGGTCCCCTGCTGGTGATACCACTGCATGTTTTTTTGTTTGTTTTAATTCCTGAGAGCCTCAAAGATCTTTTCTCATTTTAGTTCCTGTCAAAATCCTCATTTATGTCACTAAGCAAATATTTATTAAATGACCAAACCAGGAACTCTGTTACAACTGACTCTAGCTATTGAAGCCTCATGCTGTATTCTTTACCTGTAGATTTTAGTTCATTCAGACTAAATCTGTTCCTGAACACAGCATTTAATTTCCCTAGATAAAGTGTTCCACCCACATCCTTTATATTCCATAAACCTTCTGCTGGGTAAGTCCTGTGGTGGTCTGGAGCCAAGAGCAATAACATTTCCAGCAGACTTTTCTTACATATTAAATCCTTTTTCTTTTTTTCACTGTTAACTTTTAAAAATTATTTGCTTCTCATTCAGGTTGCCCTTACTCTAAAAATGTGTGGGTATGTTTTAAAGCATCCTAGCTTTTCACCTCTGTAAGGATCATTAAGAGCCACCTCTTCAAGCTCTTTGCATTATACTTGTCACACAGTGTCCAAGAGCTTTGTTAGGCTCCAAGCCTATTTTGCAGCCACCCAATTGGTGACACACTCACTAAGCTGTACTCTGACCACCCAACCACGCGCCTAGGGATTTCTCTGTCATAAAATGGCCCTGCCCAGGTCTTACAGCTTTGTTTCTTTTTTTTTATTTGGAAAGAAATGTTTTCTATAAATAAGACAAACATTCCCTCCCAGCTGGTTTATCAGTGAATCACGTTACACCAGGACTTGTTAGAACTTTGTTCTGACAATTGGAGCTAGAAATACAAACCAAAAAGCAATACTTGTGCAGTTTCAAAACAATAGGCCTGTTCCTCTTCAGAAAATTCAACTCAATTCCCTCTCATTTTACTCCTCCTTAAACTTTCTCAAATTATGTAATCATTGGAGAGAGAGAGAGAGAGAGAGAGAGAGAGAGAGAGAGAGAGAGGGAGAGGGAGAGACCAATGATTACTTAGTGTACAATGTAGATAAAAACATATTAGGCAGAGCTGGGTGTGATAGTGGCTGCCTGTAATCCCAGGACTTGGAAGGCTGAGGCAGAAGGATTGCTGCAATTTCAGGGTCAGCCTGGGATACATAGTGAGTTCAAAAGCAGTCTGAACTCCATAGAGAGACCCTGTCTCAAAAAATAAAAACAAAAAATAGTAGGCAGAAATTTGAACAAGTTCAGTCACACACTAAAGTCTCACTCAGTTTTATCTCCAAATTCATCCACTTCAATTTCTTAAGTTTGTGAAGCATCAAAAAGTTGATTACAGTAATCATATGGTCTTGCTAGGTAAATCTACCTAATCTGCTGAGTCCTCCGAGATCTTTTCCAGTCATAGGTAATAATTTCAACTCTTGGCCCAGGGGGACACATTATGACAATGTTTTGGGTAGTTACTGTGTGTGTGAGAGAGAGAAAGAGAGAGAGAGAGAGAAAGACAGAGAGAGAGAGAGAAAGAGAGAATGTTTTGCATTCATCCCCTGGGTTTAAATTAGCCATATTTCTACGTAAAGGTCCATATAAAATCTAGATACTAAAATTCCACTTTGGGAATTTGCATGTTTTATAAGAGTTTCACTTTTTAGAGCATGTCTTGTTAGAAAATTCCCCTCAAATGTGATCTGTTTAGGCCAGCATTTACTGAGCACTTACGCAACTTGTACCACCAGTCCAAAGATTAATTCAGTGCATTAATTCATCTAGTCCGCACCACCTCCTGAAACAAGCTTGTGAGCAGGTAGTCAGAAGGGAACCCATTTAACTCAAATGAGCCTTTAGAGATTTACCCAGAGGAGAAGCTAATGTCTTATCAGCTTTTCTGTGGTTAAGAAGTTGTTTATTTCACAGAGAGAATGAGGCGTAATGCCAAGCAGCCAACACAGCTGGATGAGGTAAGTCATAATGTAACCCAAAGTGTACAATATTTTGCCAGCTACCTACCACTAATATGGCAAGATAATAATGAATTCAATTTAGAGACACTCCTCAGCAGATTTAGAAGAAAGTAAATGGCATAAATTAGCAAATACATGCTAGCCTCATCTTCACACACATTTTGCTTTTGGTGAGATAAGGTGCATAACTGAAACTAAATTTCTTTTGTCCATAGACTCAGCTAGTATGAGGGATAATTTTATTGCTCGGCCTTACCACTATGGCAGTGTTTAGTAAACGTGAACAGAGTGATTTGCTTCCACAGGCTGCTAATGTTAAGCCAAGTCATAACTGTGATTTGTAGGTGATAAAAGGAAACAAGGCTACCAAGAATTTTTCACATAATAAAAATTTGACTCAACTGGAGTTCAAGGCTTAAGGATTTGGGCAGCCAGATACTGCTTGTGTTTCATTGGAAATCAGCAAGGAGTGCCTAGAAACCATGGTATTATTAAAAGGGTTTCCCAGGATGTTTGGAAAAAATGGGAGGGATTGTTTTATTCTGTCATAAATTGAGGAAGTCTCAGTTTCTCAGTAAGCCTACGCGGTGTCCCAGTGATTAGTATAAGAAGGTAGGAATTCCATTCTTGGGAGACTGTGGTTTATGTTAAAGAGCGCCATGTTGGCTGAGTGTAAGGCAAGAGATAAAACTGGAGTCTTTTTGGAGAGAGTTCACATTATTTGAATGAAAAAAGTAGGGGTTTCTGTACGGAAATGGAGTCACACGATCTGTTTTCACAGTGAGGTACAAAACCCTGTCAAAAGGATGTGTTGTTTCTGCACAGTTAGCTACAATTAGTGAACGGAAAAATCTGGCTCATCATAAATAACTGGTTTATTCCATTTTGTTTTCAGGGTTGAAGCTGTAATTGACAAAACCTTATAAGCACCATGTTATATTACTAATTCTTGTTGACATAATAAACTCTCTTGGGGAGGCATACTCACTTGGGTTCTCCAGATAGGGAAAAGGAACAAGCTTTAATCCAGAGACTTTCTATATGGTATCCTGCTCCAAAGTAACCTGTAAGGGAGTTGGTTTTCATATCCCTGTTTGCTTCAGGATGCGTGAATACAAGTGGTACAGCTAGAACATGAACGCCATGCTTTCAGCTACCCCCTCCCCAGTTAATATAACACATGTAATGGACACTAAGTGGCTGTGAGAATGGAGGAGAGTGTTTTGGTTGTGTTTAACATGCATGTTAATTGTGTCTGTATGGATGCAGATTACAGAGTGAAGAAACTAAAAAGATACTGCGGTGGCTTTGAAGGTGATTTTTTTCAGAACCTCTTTGGAATGTTGTATAAACTTTAGGGGATGTGAATTTAAGCAAATATCGTCGAAAAGCAATAAATGTGAGTTTAGGTGAGGCTCCTTGACCAGTTTTTAGAACAGTAATCCTTGGAATTGGACCCAATATTTTACCTTGGTAATACAAGGCTTCAGTGTTCTAGGAAGTGAATGCATGCACTCAAGAAGAAGTGTCCTTAGAAATAATCGTAGCGACTTACATGTAACTCTAGACCTTGCCTTGTTCATTATGTGAGTGCCGCACAGTTGAGCATTCATGAGCTACAAGTTCCCAAAGCTCCACAAGCTATGGGCCTGTTCTCGGTTGTACTAGAGGTTTCACTGGTATTTCCACAGCTCAGCACAGAATTTTAATCTCTCATGGTTCAAGGAGCCAGTGCCATATACATAGCCTCATTACCAGAGTCAACTGAAAAAGAATATGAAGGAAGTAAAGGTAGGATAGTCCCGCCTGTGGTAGAAGACCAGCAGGGTGCGTGTGAGCAGGGCAGCTCAGACTTGGCTTGAATACTGTAACTGTGTGGTTTCAAGCATCTTCTGAATAGAGTTATACATTTCAGGAGACGAAATTTGAGGTGTGCTGTGCTCCCAAGAGGGTAAAATAGTGCATAATCCTTCGTTTTATTATGCTCATCGAGGCTTATTTATTAATTATCCTCGCAGTTCTCCATGATGAGTAATTGTAAGAGTTATAAATCACAGCTGAGGACACTATAATAAAGAGGTGAAGTAAATTTCCTGAGGTCTTCTTGAAGGCCAATACAGTAGTACAGAGTCAGCCCATGTTTACTCATTTCAGCAGCCTTGTTCTATGTTTTGTCTCAGAGCAGACAGTATCTCAGTGATAGCTGAGTGACACTGAAACGAAGCCTTTCTTACTGGGATTGCACCAAGTTAATGGTGTGTTGTGAAACGTGATATGGCCACTTTTTCATTGGGAGACCTGGAGCTGTAAATGTTATAGTACATGAATTAAATGATTCATCTGATACACAATTTTCCCCCCAGTACTGAAGACTGAACCCAGGGCCTTTGCAATGAGCTACATCCCCAGGCATTTTCGAGGCGGAGGTTGAATTTCCAGTCCTCTTGCCTCAGCCTCTCGGAATGCTGGGATTGCAGTGTGCTTGAGCCATTGTGCCTGGCTAACAAATGATCCTCTAATGCAGAAAGTTGTACATTAAGTTTTTCCACTCGTTTTTTACATACATACATGTATTTTAATGAGGACAACTGGAATTAAATCATTTCTTTGCTGCAAATTCATTCTGAATTATATCCTTATTTCTATGGAATAGAAAGTTTCTATAAAGTTTTCTATCTATATATCATCATGGTGCCCTTATCTGTAATTGCAGATAAAATGTAGAAATGGTTACCACCTTTAAAACATCAATATAGACAGAGGCTTGTGGAAAAAGAAGGGTACCAGAGTCAAGGAGAGGTTGGGGAAACGTTGCTCCTATGGACCCATGGTGAGCAAGTTATGCTCTGGGGGTCAAATCTAGTCTACTGCTTGTTTTGGTAAGCCTGTAAGCTAAGAGTGGTTCTTACAGTTTTAAAAGACTGGGGGTAAAATCAAAGAAAGAATGATACTTCAAGATGTGCAAAGAATAAGAAATTCGAATTTCAGCATCTGTAAATAAAGCTTTATAGTTGGCACACAGCAAGGAGGGGTATTCTTCACAGAGTGTGAGGCCTGCAGAACCAAAAACATGTGCTCTCTGACCTTTTAAGCAAAGCTGACAGTCACCCAGCATAGCGCAGATGGTCTCAGTTCTGTTGCCAAGGCCATTGTTCATCAATGTGTCCCTGGCTGCGTCAGAGTTCTAATAGCCAAGTACCTTGCTGTCCCTCCTGATGCCTGCTGACTTGTTTACTGCACTGGCATTATTCTGTTTAAAGAATTTTTTAAAAGTTCTGTGGAACTTATTATTGTCTCTATTGAAATGATATTATTGAGATTACTGTTCATTATTTATAACATGCTCTTGATAAGGAGCCAAAGAATTTTCTTTATAAAGAATGATGGGACAGCTGGGTGTGGTGGCACATGCCTGTAATCCCAGCACTCGGGAGGCTGAGGCAGGAGGATCACTGCAAGTTCGAGACCAGCCTGGACTACACAGTGAGCTCAAGGCCAGCCTGAACTGCACAGTGAGACCCTATCTCAAAAAGACAAAAAAAAAAAGTGAAAAAGGACCCAAAATGAGGCAAAATATTTGGAAATCACATATCTGATAAGAATATATGGAGAGGGGCTGGGGATTTAGCTCAGGGGCACAAGGCCTGCCTGGCAAGCGCAAGTTCGTGAGTTCGATTCCCAGTACTGAAGAAAAACCAAAAAAAAAAAAAAAAAAGTATATGGAGAGCCAGGTGTGGTGGCACATGCCTGTAATCCCAGAACTTGGGAGGCTGAGGCAGGAGGATCATTGAAAGTTGGAGACTAGCCTGGACTACACAGTGAGCTCAAGGCCAGCCTGAACTGCATTTAAAAAAAGAAAAGAAAAGAAAACTACAAAGAATTATGGGGAAAATGTCTGCCTTGTCTTAGTACCAGAAACTTTATATTTTTTTGAGTATTTTCCCCCCCGAATAATCATTTAACTGAGCCTGACTGCCCATGCTTTCCCTCCAGGAGGTCTGCCAGACTGTTCAGAGCGAAGTGGTGGTCTACTTTCGGTTTTTGCATCCACTACTGTATATGCTGAATACTGCTTCATTTTATGCCCCTAGGATGTTTCCTTTTTCTTTTTCTCATCCACTTTGTATTCATGAGCATTTACTATGCTTAATTGTATCTTGTAAGTTACTGTACATTTTTAAGGAACGATGCAGAACATTAAAAATATAGAAGTATTAATAAAAAGCATTTGAGTTTCAGTTCTAGAACTTCACAGAGCTCCCTATCCCTGTCCTTCCTCAGAGAACCTTTGCCTTTGGCCTTTTGCTTTGGGACTATCCAGGGCTCTATGCCTGCAGGCCCAGAAGCAGCCCAAGAAGTGAATGCTCGCTGAGGGCTTCCTGCTCTAATTTTTGACCCCTAATGGAGTCTTATAAATAAACCCCTTCAAGGTGGGTAAAGACATGCAACAGAGCTGGAGTCTAGAGAACTCAGACAGGCTGCCAACTAAGATAGGAAAAAGTTTTTTTACACTTAAGACAGAAATGTAACACTTCCTTCACTTATGAACAGAGGCAACAAGCATAGTAATATTAGCAGTGTTGTGACTAGTACCAATAAAAGCCACTGATGTTACTTCACATTACTGTATACTGTTGCAAGTATTGCAAAATACCTGTGCTCTTTATTACTACAGAGGAAAGATTGCCATTATAGCTGTCTGTCCATACAGCTAGAGTTTGTTATTTAAAGATGGTAAAAGAGCATTTTTGTTACTGGGCTGTAATTTTTAAAAACCATTTTGATAATTATAATTCTTTTTGGGGGCAATCCTTTGCATTTCATTCATTTAGAAACATTTTTTTTGTGAGAAAGGATGCATAGGCTACTGAAAAGTTTCTTGCCTTAAAAAAGGATGACAGCTCTGTGCAAACACACATGCACGTACACACACACAGGCACGCATTGTACATACAGCTTCAGGGGGCTCATAGGCTCCTTTGTAAGGACCAAGCTAGGATCCACAGTTTAAGAACTCATGCCCTGCTTGCTAAAACTTCAGGATAACAAGCTGTCTGAGGGGGTTCGTTTATTTATGTAAGGCCTGATTCAAATGAATCTCTTATAAGAATTGACTTACACTGCCCTCTGAGTCATAGCATTGACACTGGCTGTTATTGTTTAGTATTATCTCTTTCTTCCGTAGCACAAAGAGTGTGTATGTCCCCGTGAGATATTTCTCTCGGCTTATACTATGTTATACATTTTTTGGACAAGGTCTCACTATGGCCTTGAACTCACTGTGTAGCCCAGGCTGGCCTTAAACTTATGATCTTCCTGTTTTAGCCTCTTAAATACTGAAATTACAGTCATATGTCATCATGCCTGGCCAGTGTTATACTCTTGATATTTTTCAGTGAGAAATTTAAAATTTACAACCTCTTACTCTGAGTGGTAGTTTATATTAAAAATGTTTGAGTATTCAAAACATGATATATCTTCATTTCATAAGTTTGAAATTGGATAAAAAGTACAAATGCTGCCACAGCTAATGACATAGTATCTTTCATGTTATTCTATGCCTCGGATGGTTTTCTTGTTTTCACTAAATCAAGCATATTTATTATTTATGTATAGGGAAGTCAAGGTTCTTTTGAGACTATAATTTTCTGTTGATATTTATGTGTTTGCAGTCCAAGGTTAGAATTTACTGATGCATATACAGGTTTTATGCTTTTTTGTGTTCCTTTCATTATGCTTACATCTAAATGCTTCTCTTAATTTATGAAATCTGGATGGGTATTATGTAGATATTATGTAGATATATGTAGATATTATGTAGTTCTGTGTTTTTCAACTCTGCCAAGCTTCCCAGAATGTTGATGCCGTGACCCGACTTCCGGAGCATTTGATTGTTGGGGTGAAAGGCAGTCTTCAAAAGCTGATGAGGAGGCTCCTCAGTTCAGCCCAACCGGAGCGCCACAGCCTAGCCTAATTACTTCACGTAAGCCAGGAGCGCCGGCACGTGCCCCAGGGTTGCACCTAGTTGGTAACGGAGGGTTTTCTCTATTAAAGTATGCTATTTGCCCTTTCCAGTTTTTTTTTTTTTTTCCAAAAATATTAGGCTATTTACAAGCTAATCAAACTTCTATGGTTCCTGCATTCCTCATAGAATATTTAAAACTAAGTATTCCAGCTGAAACATTTAAAACTAAGTCTTCTTGTCCTGTTTTACCGTTATCTAACAAGCAGACAGCTTTCTGGAAAAACCTAGAGACCGTTCTTTCTTAGTCAGCTGCTTTTGCCTGTGGTGACGGTCTCTGTAAGTTAGCTTCATTCCGTATCACACTTAAGAGTGGCTTCAGGGAATAACTTCTAGTTCTTGATGTTGAAAATCTCCGACCTCACTGTTGACCCTTGAAAGTTATAATGGGAATAAATTCAAAAGAATTCCCTTGTCACATTTGATAGAGTTGACTATTAAAGACCTCATGGGAAGAATTCCTCAGAATGAGCCTGCCTTTCTGTTATTGTTTTCTGTAATTCCAGTATTTCTAGGAAAAACATAGGTAAAAAATGCTACCCATTTATATGTTTCATACCTACTGCCTAAAATTACCTAAAGTGAATCAAATAAACTAATAATCTTTGTACCTTTCCATTTAACCTAATGGACTCCTTGCCTTAGTTTATCTGATCATAAGTTTTTGATCAACTTTATTTGTCCAACTAGGTTTAAAAATTAATAACATGTTGCCTTATATAGCACTTGTCTTCATAGAAGAGGTTTTTATTCTTAGTGTAGTGAATAAAAACCAAAAGGCAGATATTTAGGCTGAAAAATATTAGATGACTTAAGCTATGGCAATTCTTAAATTAATGACAGGTTTTCTGATTTACAGGTAGGTTTTTTTGACAGCTGACTTCTTTTATTTTCTTTTTTCTATCTTATGTTGAAGTGAATTTGTTTATAACTATTTTGATAAAATAAATCCATATATATGAAATTAAAATTTTTCTCTTCTCTTTAATTCTCCTATACAACTCACAGGATGGGAAATAAATTTCAGGATACTTTGAGACAAAAAATGAGAAATCAGTGAGCTCAAATGGCTTAGCACCTAGGAACTGGGAAGGATATAAAAGAGGAGGGAATACTATGCCAAGCACTCTCACCAGCCCTGTACAGGACCAACGAGGACACTTGGTAGTTCTTCTGGATTGTCCACATTTTCCGAGGATATGTAATTTCAAAGTTTTGCGCAATAAGATACCCACTGGAGAGCTATGCATTAGTCCTTTACGGAGTAACGACATTCACTGTATAACAATATATTTAAGATTGTGTATTGTATGCGTGTTGTACTTTGAATCACACTATATCAAAGGTCATAGGTCAGTACCTGCCAAAAGATGAAGTTTTTTTAAAAAGTGTGATAATGGGGTTGAGAAAATAGTCTTGTTTCAAAGATGTTTAGCCTTGTGAATAAAGAAAAAAAATTTTAATGTATATGTTAAGAATTGATTTTAAAATGAAGGTCTGATGAAGCCAAGATATAGGCATTTTAAAAAACAAACAAAGCAAATACATAGAACTGCTCAAAGAAAACATGAATCTTATAATGAACGAATGGCAGACTTGTTCAAGTATGACTCAAATTCAGATACTAAAAAAAGTTAACATAATTTTTAAAGTTACATATAAAATTTAAAAAACAAGTAGACAAAAACTTGAGACATAATTTATAACTCATAGAAAACAAGGACTTTTCCAAAGTTTCAGTAAATCAATTCTTTAAGAAAATCTGTGATCCAACTGATGAAATGTGAAGAAAGGGTACAGAAGTTTACAGAAAAGAAAGTAAACGTAACACTTAAATACATGGAAAAAAAGATCCAGTCTCATTCATTACAAGAAATGCAAATTAAAAATATGAGATTTAATTTTTACCTATTGCTTGGCATAGGTAAAGCTTTAGCTGAGATGGTGTATTGGCAAGAAGTTGAAGGTAAACAGCCATTTTTATACACTGCTAGCAGAGATGTACCTTACAGTTTCCACAGAGGTTTGGAAGTATCTGACAAAATGAAAACTAACATAATTGTATTCTTTGAGCTAACATTTCAAATTCTAGCACTTTTTTTCTATAGATCTTCTTAGATAGTATATGTGAAAAGTAACTGTGAGTATCATTTAGTAATAAAAAGTTGGAAACCAGCTCAATAGCAATCAATAAGAGGACCGTTTATATACTCTGCACTGTTTCATTATTATAGTATATTCATCATATAGACGAATTTGAAACTCTTAAAAAAAGGTTGAAGTAGGATAATATAACAAAGTGGTAGGGTTTCCAAGCATTCTGTTATATAGAAAAGGTATAGTGCAAAGCAGTATCTATAGTCAAGTAACATTTTGGAGAAAAAAAGAAAATGAAACATACCTATAAATGCATGCAGTATTTTTGGAAAGATACATAATGAACCAGTAAATAGTATTATTGCCTCCAACAAAGTACTGAGTGAGTGGGTAGGAGATCTACTTTTAAAATGAGAAAATTACCCGGGCATGGTGGTACATGTCTATAATCCCAGTACTCAGGAGGCTGAGGCAGGAGGACCATTGCAAATTTGAGACCAGCCTTGGCTACAAAGTGAGCTCAAGTCCAGCCTTAACTGCATAGTGAGACCCTATCTCAAAAAGACAAAAAAAAAAACCCATAAAATTAAAAATATATAGAGAAATAAAGCATACAGCCAAGAACCTTGAAGAGTCTGAGGTTTTAGCCCATTTATAAGTTGGCTTGCCATTGTTTCATGGATGCTGGCAGAAACATGAGATTTCTGGGGTCAGAAACAAAGGGCCTCTTGCTCATGGCACAGCAAGCAGTGTGAGCATCAGCACACATGTCACTTTCCCTCGCCTCCAGCTCCACAGGAGCAACGTGGATGCATCTAGATAGACACCTGCACATCAGTAAGTTTTAGCGGAGGAGAATAACCCTAAGCACAGGTTACCTAACCTGAACCTGAAAGGCCAGCGCGGGCTGGCGCTCTGCTCTAGAGGAAAACATTATCCCTAGCTTCCAAAGCTGCTCACTGTGCAAACACCCTTAAAGAGTTAATCTGGAACAAATGGCAGTTATCCCACTCACAAGGCATACAGCAACATGAGACACTTATAGAGAACTGTTTGTCTCTTGTTTATTCATAGGCATGTACATGTATATACATACAAGGACATGTGGAGTTTAAAAGCTAAAAGAAACTCCTGATTCTTTGAGGCCTTTAGCTAAGTTACATGGAAAGTGTATTCATTGATTTGATTATTAGGCTGGATCAGGGTCACCTAACTCGGCCAGATCAAAAGTCACTATGACCACCAACTCTCTCTCTGGCCCACTATCTGCAATGGCGAGCTGTGGATCGAGAGGAGGGGTCCCCAGCTGAGAGTGAGAACATGAATGAATCTGCATAGGGGCTGGGGATTTAGCTCAGCGGCAAAGCGCCTGCCTGGCAAGCGCAAGGTCGTGAGTTTGGTTCCCGGTACCTGAGAAAAACCAAAACAATAAAAAAAAAAAAAGAGAGAATCTGCATAGCTCGTTCTCCACGACTGTAACAAACAACTGTAGTCACTAGCAGAGTCACCTTAGGCACCAGTAGTACTAAAGGGGGACTTGTTACACTCTCAGATTTGGGCACTGGCGCCTTTGTTTTCTCTAGCACTGAAGGGAACCTTCCTTTGGCCTCACTCTAGCTGTTTCCCAGTGAAATCAATTTTAAGTCTGTGCTTTGTAAGTATCCACTGAAAATTGGGGTAGGGGGTGCTTTCTTGGCTTTGGCACCTGGATAACGAAGTACCACAGAAACAAGCTTCCATTCATCAACAGAGCACACTGGATTTCTGTCTAACAGTTGCGGGTGGGCCAGAAGGAGCCGTGGTGAGTCTATGAAGCGATGGATTAGCATCCTGTTAGAAAGGTGTTGAGCCCCTCCTGCATCACCTTGCATGCCCTCTGTTTTTGCAGCAATAATCCATATTTTAAAACTTTTCATTCAGGTATAATATATATATTATAGGAAAATTGAATTTTTCATTCAAGTATAATACATACATTATAGAAAATACAATATGTGCAATAAGTGTGCTGCCCAATAAATTTTCATGAAATGAACACACTTTTGTAATCGGCATCCAGATTAAGAAACAGGATGCTTCTTGAATCCCAGACAGCCCTTCTTGTCATTGTTTCCTTCTAAGTAACCGTTCTGATTAATTTTGCCAGTTTGGAACTCACTATACGTAGAATTCTGCATTATACATGCTTATGTAGATGGTGTCTTTTGCTCAAAGTTATGTTTGTGTGAGGTATTCATATTGTTTTTGAGTGCTTGGAATTCATTCATTCTCATTGCTGTATAAAAGTAGTTCTAAACTGGAGTGATTTTTCTCCTTGTGGGACCTTTGGAAATATTTCAAGGCATTTGTCACAACTCGTGAGCTGGGGGAGAGGTTGCTGCTAACCATTCTACAAGGCACAGGGCAGCAACCACACAACAAAGAATTACCACTCCCGAGCTGTCCGACCGGAAGCAAACAGCTCAAGGGTGTAAATTTGTATTATTATGCAAGGTTGCTGCATGAGGATCTTGCATCACTGTAGTTGAAAAAGCATTTTCTTCGGTGTGGATATGTGAATGTTTAAATACATGAAAACAGGCTCACAGACAGCTATTTTAACCTTCTCCCTTTTATTTATTTATTTATTTTTGGTTTTTTGGTTTTTCTCCGGTACCAGGAACCGAACTCACGACCTTGCGCTTGCCAGGCAGGCGCTTTGCCGCTGAGCTATATCCCCAGCCCCTTTCTCCCATTTATTTAGAGTAAATATTGTGACATACTAGAAAAAAATAGAGAACTGATGTGTAGCTTGCATTGCCCTTCTAAATCTGTTTGTAAACACACCATAACAGTATGTGTTGTTAGCAAAATAAAGAGTTGCACGGTATTTTAATGGCTGAAGCCAGTTTACAAGATTAATCCTGTTTTGATTTTTTTAATCCTAATCTTCCCCTTCAGTAGCTAGACTTTTGTCTGGACTCACCGGATAATCCTTGCAGGAGTCTCTTTCCATGTGCATACATGCATGAAAGCGGGAAGAGGGTATGGGATTAAGGAGGTTAAACAACATAATTAGACCATGGTGTCATTCAGTTGTAGTGGGAAAGATAAACTTTATTTTCAGGCTGCCATCCCGACCTCCTATTGTTTTTCTCCTGAGTCCCCAGGGAACAGCTCATATTACCCATGACAGGTCCCATGCACGGTGCTACGTGCCCAGTGGACAGCCATCCAGGGTGTCTGCCGTGTCTCTGAACGCTCAAGAGTTTTGGCTTATCCTCTTTTTGAGCTTTATATAAATGGAACCCTACAGTCTGTGCTCTCCTATGACTGACTTCTCTGCACACAGAGTTTGTAACCATCCTAACAACTATGTGGCCCTCTCCTTTGTCCATTCTTATTACCGCATAGGCGTCTATTTTACAGACACCATGTTTGTTTACCCACCGTATTATGGACTGGCAGTTGGGTGTCTTTGAATATTGATAATAGCCCTGTGTTTTAGGTACTGTTATTCCATCCATTTTTGCGGAAGGGGCAAATGGGGATATGAGCAGCTTTAAAGCAGAGGACCTCAAGTCCAACGGGGTGGTCAGTAAGTGACTGAGCCCGGCTGAAAGCCCTGGTAACCTTACTCCCTTCCCTCACCCTTTGGTAACCGAGCTCTCAGCAAGGTAGTTCTTTGATCTATTTCTGTCTTTCTCTTTCTAAGGGATTGAGTGTAAGGCTTCAGGAGCTGGACCGGGAGACAAATTCAGGTCATACAAACTTATCACTTCCCTTGAGACCAAAGCTTTGTTCCCTTATCAGGTTTTCTGTAGTTAGGGCAAAGGCTTCCCCAGGTGGCCTCATAGTTCACCTAACCTGTCTGAGCCCCAGGAAGCCCTTTACAGGCTCTGGCTGTGCCCCTACCCACACTCCTCACTTTCAAGAGTATATTCACCTTGAACTGACTCCTAAGAGGTGAGTTTTACGTCTGTGTTTGCTGTTGTGTCTTTGGCTCTTACTATTTAGGCTCCCTTTTTGCTACAGGGAGTACAAAGAAACCTGAGAGCTATGTTTCTGTTTTGTTTTCTTTCTCCTCAACTGAGGGCTTTTCCCCCCAATATAGAGCCTTCTTTGTCATGTTCATAGGAATAGAAAGTCAACTCATGTTTTGTTTTTCATAAAATCTTCACGAAGGAATGTTTCTTGATGTTGCTTCCAGAGATATATTTAGGTAGAGACTACAGATTTATGTGAAAAATAAACGTAAGTTTCCTGGCCCTGTGTCGGGTGTGCAGTGCTACATGCTTATGGAAGGCCAGTTCCTGGCTCTCCTCGGATAGAAATTTAGGGCAAAAACTAGGCTGACCCATTCCCAAATTCCATTAGCGGTAGGACATGAAGTGCTCTGCTCTCCTGTCATTCCCTGGCCTTCGCTGAGCAGTACAGAAGTTTGTCGGATCAGCCAGTGTATTTCTGGATTTTGGTGTGGCCACAACGGAAAGAGCCTCTGTCCGAGACTAGATGTTTTCTAGCCCAAGAAGCAAAACCTACGCCTCGTTTCCAGCTTTGCAAAGTAAGAGTAATTTTGGCCCCAGGAAACCCTTTACAGGCTCTGGCTGTGCCATGAATGGAGGGTTTTTTTGTTTTTTTGTTTTTTTGGGGTTTTTTTAATGAAAAATGTGGTTGTATATGCACACAGGTAGACTCAGATGCTTATTTTCCTAAGGACATTTAATAAAAGTTAAATGTGTAGACTCTCCTGTGTAGAACTTTGTCCTTTTCTGCCTCACACTCTTCCATGGTGGAATTAGTGAGCCAGCTGGCAGGGGAATGGCCAATTTAAAAAAAAATAAATAATAAGCTCTTTTACTCATTGGTTAATAGAGGGGGAGGGTGCAGCTGCTCAGAACTTCTGAATTTAGTCATTCTGGAGTCTGAAATTACCCTCCCTGCCCCCGCCATTGAAAACTCCTCCTTGCATCTCACTTACCTTCCAGGATTCTGTATCCCTTTCAGCCTCCTCCTCCTCCTCGCCAAAGAACCAGCTCGCCCATCATTTCCAGGTAATGTGTGGAACACAAATGTTTTTAACGTGGAGTATTGGGTCTTGGTAAAAAAAATTTCTCTAAACTGAAAAATTATTATGACTGCAATTTCAAAGCTACTAGTTGTAAAACTGTGGACTCTAGAGATGCCACATGTTCTCCCGTAATGCAATTGTTTTTAGCACCAAAAAGTTGGGAACCAAGAAAAGATTAACACCAGAGAAGAGGGATATCGCTTTGGCAATAGTTCCTAAAGAGAGAATTTTATCAGTGGAGTAGAGAAAAGAACAAGCCACAAAGAAAAACACCTTCAGTGTTTAAATAACCTATGCACGTAATGAATGCAAGATATAGGCATATTTTCTGAGAAGTAAACCCTTAGCAGGATGCCAGATAAAACACAGGGTGTTTGAACTTCAGACGAACAACAAATAATTTTTGTGTGTAAGTATATCCCAAACACTGCATGGGGCATACTGGATTTTTATTTGTTAAATATGGCAACTGTAGATAGGTTGTCAATATTTCCTCAGCACAGTTTCAACAATGAATATTTTCTAAGTTCTCCTGGCATGATGATTTTATTCAGAGGTGGCCTCGGGAGTCACAGCCTTGTATCTCATCCATCACTGTATCCACAGCCCCAGCTCGGTCTTTGGCAAGTAGTGGCCAATGAATTTTTTAAAAATCTAATCAAAAGAATGTGGAAGATAATTCTTATAGACTAGGTTGGAATACAATCTCATATTTTAGAAAAGGTAATGTGAGTAATACTATCTTATTTGGAATTTTAACTGATTAATTTACTTAATAGACTAGGGCACTGAGGAAAACACTTCAGATACTACATGGGTTGCTTCACTTTAAAAAAAAAAAAAGTATGATAAAGTAGGGGATTGAGCATTTGTCTTACCTGAATTTGAGGCAATGTTCTTTTTAAAAAAAATTTTATTAGTACACGCTCTTTTTTTTGAGTACTAAGGATTAAACTCAAGGCCGCCGCCCTAAGCTACTTCCACACCCCTTTTTACTGTTTTTTGACATAAAGTCTCTATAAATTATCAGGCTTACCTCCTGCCTCAGCCTCCCAAACATCTGAAATTATAGGTGTGCACCACCGCACCTGACTTGACATAATTATTTTGATTATCTGATTTAAATTGCCAGACTGAACATTCTTTTATGTATTCTAAGGTTCTAATCAAATAAATCACATGTCTTTAATTCCCTTATTTTTGACAGGATTGAAACTGATCAAGTAGGAATGAATGTACACTAACTAGTCAGATATAACCTGGAACCTTTTTTTTTTAAATTGATTTTAAGAATAAAAGAAGGAAAACAAATTAACAAACAGACATCCATTTAAAAAACAGCATAAGAACAATACACGCAATACAGAGTTACAGACAAAGTGGTAGGAAATTAACAATGGTGATTGTACTACATATTGATATCTTCAAAGTGGTTTCTTGTTTTTTCGTTTTGTTTTGTTTTGTTTTGTTTTGTTTTCTGGTACCTGGAATCAAACTCACAACGTCGTGCTTGCCAGGCAGGCGCTGTGCCACTGAGCTAAATCCCCAGCTCCCAAAGTGGTTTCTTGGAGTCTTATTATAAAGTAAAAATTGTTATAGGTCCCAACCAAGTATGGTGGTGCACACCTGTAATTCCAGCACTTGAGAGGCTGAAGCAGGAGGATTTTGAGTTTGAGGCCAATTTGGGCTATATAGAGAGTTGAAGGTGAGCCTGGATTTCATAGACCCTCTCTCAGAAGAACACATATATACATATGTATATGTATATGTGTATATATATATGTATGTACATATATATATATATTAGGTTTGCAAATCCCATATTTCTTGTCTAAGGAATTTATAACTCATTATATTACTTTCATGTATAATATCATTAAATACTAAGCCAATCAATGTATAATAGTTTTCCAGTATGAAACTTAGGTATATGGAATTTATTATTTCTCAAATGTAATGATAAAATGCAGATAAACTAATATAATCATAGGGTCATCATGTCAGGATTATGAAACTTTAGTATACTATGTATAATTGAGATTATGTGTCTTCTTTCTTATTTAGAGGAAAAGCTTGAAGAACTATATAAATTTCTGAAAACAAAACTCCAAATACTTTATTTAGACATCCTTATAAGATTAACCAACACTGACCTGTTTTTCTTACTCGCTTTAAGTAGTACCCACACTCAACCCAACTGGCTATCTCCCAGCAGAATAACTAGAAAATTAGGTTTCAAATTGAAAGAAAAGATTGATAAATTTGACTATATTTTTAAAAAATACAACAACTGTATGACAAGCAGCACCATAAATACAGTCATAAGCAATATCATTCACAGAGTTAAAGAACTGATGGGAAGATTACCTAGTATATAAAGATCTTGTATAAATCATAAGAAAAAAGGAAATACAAACAGTCCTAAACATAAAAAGATGTGTAATATTACTCATAACAGAAATTTAAACTAAACATTCCATGAACTACTATTTTCATCCATCAGGTTGGCAAAAAAACAAGTCTTGATAAGATAGTCTGTGGCAATGCCTGTGGGAATGTTGCTGGTAGGAGTATAGATTGGTATCATCTGCCATGAAAGGCATTTTGGTTTGGTCCATCAATACCACAAGTGCCCACACTGACTGACCTAGTAATGCCATGTACATATTTTTCACACATGATAAGTCAAGTGTAAGATTATTAATTGCAATGCTATGCTGGGTATGGTGGCACATGCCTGTAATCAGGAGGCTGAGGCAGGAGCATCTTGCAAGTTTGAGACCAGCCTGGGCTACAAAGTGAGTTCAAGGCCAGCCTGAACTGCATAGTGAGACCCTGTCTCAAAATGACAAAAAAAAAAAAAAAAAAAAAAAAAAAAAAATTGCAATGCTGTTGTAATAGTAAAAGATTGGCACTCTTCATCAAAAGGAAGTAGTTAAATATGTCATTGTATACCCATACAATGGAACATTACACAAGGGTAATGAAAACTCTCTGTACTCATATAAAAAGATTCACCAACATAGACCTGAGAACACCTTCCTAATAGTGTAGAAAGTTTACTTCTATTGCATAAAGAAACAGATGGGACATGTAAGAATCTTCATAGAAATGGTTACCTATTTCCAGAAGTGGGAAGGATGGATAGTGGAGTGATAAGCAGGAGTGGAGCACTATCTTCCGTTTTCTCAGTGTGTGTGTGTGTGTGTGTGTTTGAGCCACATGATTATTACTTAATTATCAACTAAGTAACAAACTAGGACTGGCACGTGCCTAGGCCCAGAAGCAAGAAAGAACCCGGCCTTTTGCAGTTTCAGGGGCCAGACCAGGGGTGTAGAATGTGAGGATGGGGAGCGGTGAGAAATGAGATGAAAAGATGCAGGAGTTACCGCAAGGGAAGGCAGAGCGAGCAGTGTGCCAGAACGAGAGGTGAGAAAGCGAAAGGGTCGAACCAAAGGCATAGAACGTGCCGCTGGTGCCAGGCAGTCCCTGTGGAGGGAGGGGTCCCACCAAGAGATTGGGGTAGATAATTTCGCAGAATAAAGAATGTCATGGGGTAGACAAGGTGTACATTTTCTAGAACCCAAACTGTGTCTTCAGAAAACAACCAGTCCCATCACAGTGGCACTCGTTTTCTCTCACGACCATCCCAACACCTGTCTCTCCACCTTTTATGATAGCACTCAAATAACTAACAAAATTTATGGAACACTGTGGACATTTGATATTCATTTGATTGAAAACACTTAGCATTCAGTCCATAAATTTTCAGTTCCCACAATATTCCAGGCATGTGGGTTCAAAGACAAGAGTGAACAGAGCACCTCCTGTCTGGTGAAGTAGGCAAGTATGCCAGCAAATAAATTAGGGTTGTGAGCTACTAAATTCCTGGTAAGCTCTGTGGTATTGGTTAGTGTTCCCTAGATTTGCCTAAGCAATAAAATTACCTGAGGCATTTCTGAAAAGCAACAACAATAACAAAACCCCTCTAGTTTCTTAGGCCCTACCTCTGGCCTAATTAGGAGTCCTTGGAGAGGGCCCTGGGAATCTGTGTCTTCAACAAGTGCCCTCGGAGACTTACAGTTAGGTAAATCGGTGAAATCATTGATCCGTGCAAACAGGATCCTGTGCTATCAAATGAGGAAGTTGCTGAGTCTGTGGGTTGGAAGATTAGCCCAGGCCTCACAGCAATGTGCAGGCCACACCTTGCTAGGCGACTGAGTAAACAAGTGGAAAGAACATTCTGAACAAGGCGAATTCAGGAGAAGGCCTAAAAGTGTGAAAAGGGATTGGCTTGTGTTGGGCAGGACCCTGGAGTTTGTGGAACAGTTGAGAAGGTGGTAATTGAACAGTTGAGAATGTGGGAGATATTCCCATGGTCCCAGTGTGAAGTTTTAGACAGTACCCTAAAAGCCACAGGGACTTTAACCTGGGGAAACGCACTCTGGTGCCAGAGGGTACCAGAGTAGCCTGATGAGAGACAGGGCGTCCAGTTTGAAGGGTGTAAGGAGGTTCCTGGGAACAATTAGCTAACTAACAGTAGCAGGATGGGTTGACAGGTATTCACTACATTTGACAGGCTTTCATGGAAGATTGATTCTTAAAAAAAAGAAAAAGAAGTTGGATGTGGTTCCATACACCCATGACCCCACCACTTGGGAGGTTAAGACAAGTGGGTTGCTGCGAGCTTGAGGCCAGTGGTAAAGAATTTGGGAAGAGTAGCAAGGGTTGATGACAGAAAGCTGAATTTCACCTTGATCACGCTGAGTTTTAGTGGCTTGGGGGTGACATATAACTACTAGGCGTTGGATATCTGAAGATAAGACAGTGGAGATTCATAAGATAGGACAGGGATAAAGCCTGAGTATAGTAATCCTGAAGGGTATCCAGAGAAAGTCTGAAGGCAAAACTGTGACAACACTATTATAAAAGCCATGTCTCTGGCCTTCACCTTCTTACCTTCCACTGTGGATAATCCAGCAAGAAGTCCCCTGCCAGATGCCAGCACTTTGCTATTGAGCTTCTCAGCCTCCATAACTATGAGAAATCAATTTACTTTATAAGTTACCCAGTCTGTGTGACATAGAGACTGAGCACACACAGAGTGAACATTTGCTTAGGCCAGATTTTTGCTGTCAGTTTTGCTTTTTGCTTTTTGCAGTGCTGGGAATCAAACCCAGGGCCTCCTACATGCTAGGCAAGTGCTCTACCTTTGAACCACATTCTTAGCCCTGATTTTTTGATGAAAACTTTCATAATGGTAATTTCAGGCCATTCCATAATGAGTAACTTTTTTAGTTCATAATAGTATATATTTTTGTTAGCTGTCTTTGGAGTATTCGTTTATATTTGTGGGAGAAATATCATGAACTAATAGACTAAAGGAAGTAGGAAGTACTCAGTATGTTCAAATAATGTGTTATGTAAGCGTCCCATTCAATAGTTTACTTGGATTTAGGTGCTGACGTTAATTTCCATTCTAACAGATGCTTGGCTGGTTCTCACAGACTATGGAGAACTCACCAGAACTATAATCACAAACCACACACAGCTCTTTGAAGCAAATTTCAAATCTTTTACAAATGTACTTGTGAATAGGAGTTCTGTTCTTTTTAGCATTTAAACTCGGGGGGCTGTGTTCTGAGTGAGGTCTGCGAGAAGACCCGTCACAGCAGGTGTTGCCTTTAAGAAGACAACAGCACATAACATAAAAGTGGCCATAGCCAAAGTTTGGAGCATGTCACTTTATTGAATATGGAAACTAAAGCATATGAACTGATGAAATCTAGAGTTTGTTTGAAGGTGTCTACATCAGTTAATCAATATTTCTTAAACTTCTATTATCCATTCAATAAGTAGATATGGCAACCTGATAAAATCCAAGTTCTCCAGAGGTGCCACCTCTTTTATTCTTGTACAAAATTAGCAAGAATTATAATCCTACAATTTTCCAAGATTTAGAGAGTTTAGGTTTAATCTCTTCAAGGTTCTTGTGGAGCCAACATTTGTACGGCCTCTAAATTATTGTGCTTTAAAATCTTATGTTGGTTTCTTTGAGCATGGCCCTCTAAGAAACTTGAGGCTGTACGTGCTGCACCTTTCACCATACAGAATTGATAATGAAGTTTAAAGCATAGGATTTCAGTCTACAAATCTTTAAAATGTAGAGCATAAGTCTAAAACAACTAGCAAAATGGCACAAGTGTATCTGCAGGAGTTCAGTGGAGAGGCATCAAAGGAGGCCACTTGAGCCCACAAGGTTTATGCTATTTGAGAAAGAGGCAATGTGTGGATAGTTGAGGACATGAAAAAATCTCCAGATGGGAAGAGCTGCATGAAAAAAATTGCAAAGCCAGCATGTGCAAGCTGTGCTCAGGAAATCAGGACTAGGCCTGCTGCCTGGAACAGATGTTCTGCGTCTGGGAGTAGAAAATACAGATTCTGAGGGTAAATGGAGCCTGTGGTGGAGGGACCTAGAGGCCTGGCTGGGAAGGAAGACACATATGTGTGGAGCTACTTCCCAGGACCTCCAGGAGAAGGGCTTACGTAGCACAGGTGTTCACAGTCCTCACACCTGGGCCCCAAAGCCATCAGCGGTGCCTTAGGGGAGGAGAGTGCACATTTGCACTGAGAAAGACAGTGAAGGCCAGGGGGAGGAATTTAGATCTCAGGGTTATACTGGGGTTGTGATACTCTTCCCATGTTATTAGACTGTTTTTAAAACATTTCCTTATGGAAACAAGTTCTTAATGACAAAACTCTTTTCAAGGACCTAATAACTAGTTTCCAAATTAACCTTTGGAATTTGGCTTGCTCCTGCAATGACTATACCATAAATGGCTAAGGATTCACTGTCTCCTTCCTGTCTAATTATCTACAAGTCCTGTTGGGCCGTTCTTCATGAACTCTGTCATAGAAGACCTTTCTTCCCATGTCCAATGGCAGCACTCCCTCTTGGACCCTTACATCCGGGTCCCTAGGATTTCCACTTCTGTGCTCAAGCCTGTCTCCATAGAACAACGAGCAGGTCTCGTGATGACACTCTGCCTGGTCTTGAACCAGCTGCCTCTGTCTGTGTGATGCCCTGGAACAGAATTTGTATTAAGTTCTTCCTGCTCATGTTTTATATATGGATTGAGATAGTCTGAGTTGTTTGTGTCCTCCCCAAAAACCTAGTCACCAGTGTGACACTATGAGGTGGGGCCCTTGGGAGGAGGTTACACCAGGAGGAAGGAGGCCTCATGAAGGTAGATACCATGAGCTACCCAACCCTTTTCTCATTGTGTGCAGTTACAGTGAAAAGGCAACCCTCACCAGATGCTAAATCTGCTGTGGTCTTGGAATTCCAGCCTCTAGAACTGTGAGGAAGAGTTTTCGTTTTTCATAAACCGCCCAGTTGGTGGCATTTTGTTATAGCAGCCCACATAACTAAGGCATGACCACATTTTACTCCATAGATCCACCTAAGGATGGCTTCTCTAGTTCTGGCCTTCCTTATCGTCTTGGCCACACATCCTGGGAGCCTTCTGGTGGCACTGAGCTCCACTGAGGTGAATAAATGGTCTGAGCTGGTCTTCTGACCTTGTTTCTGGGAAGTCCTCAAGAGCCCTGCTTCTCAAGGTTCTGGAGCCTTCGCTACATCTTATTCCCCTTCGCTACATCTTACTCCCCCTGCTCCCCTTTGTCCCCAAGTCCATTTACTGACCTTTACAACTGACCATCAGATCAAGTTTCCCTAGTGTCAAAAACCTGTCCCTTCTTTCTGAGTACTGTATCTGGAAAGCGGGAGCTGGGTTATTCTCCAACCAATCAAAATTCCAGGTGGCGCTTTGTTTGTCACTGCTGCTCACCCTAGGGTTGGCATCTAGTGTGAGATAAAGAATCCAGAGAACCTGTGAAACCATGCACAATGCCGTTGTTACGGCAAGTAATGAGAATCACTCACGGAGGCCGAGAAATGGGAACAAGCAGAGTTTTCTTTAGCACACAGACGACACCCCAACTGTTGCCAGTCAGGAGTATCGACCCCAAGGATAGGAAAACAGCGATTTTTATGGTAGCTTGTCCGGGTTCTGAAAATAACTGGTAATTTCCAGAAAGCTGGATACAGACTTTATCACATGGTGATAGTCATAGTTATGAGGTTATTACAACATTTGTCAGAAACAGCATTCTATAGAAACTGCTTGCAAATGGAAACTGTTTCACATATGATTTGGGGACCAAGAGTGAGTTTATCTAAAGTTTAGGGGTTTTAAAATGGAGTCAATGGAGTATCTTTGCCACCATACCATGAGGAGAGGGGCTCCTTAACTGTCCTTGGCAAACATAAATGATGCTTGCAAATTGAATTTGCCATCCAGTATTGTCCAACAATATGCATGTTTTCAGATGCTTGGAGGAAAAATTAAATACTATAAGAAGCCATATGGGATTTTTTAATATCTTAATGTATTAAGATGCTTTCCATTGTGCATACTTTGGTTTTCATTTTTTCCCACAGTATTCAAATTCTGTCTATTCGATATTGGTCTGTGGTTTATTTCCTAGTGGTATCTTCAGAAGGGCAAACCAACTTAGTTGTGGGTATATTTTCGCTTTGAATTGCTGTTTGAGTCACAGCATTAATATATTCAATGAAACTCTCTGTGGTAGGAGGTGCTAAGAATGATACTTTTGGGTCTTCAAGAAATTTTATACTCATTCTAAAACTTATATGATCAGAATTTTAGCTTATAAGTTCTAGATTTGGACATTTTGTATTGTCCAATAACTGTTTTGGTGAGTTATTTAATGTGCTCTTTTCAGAAAGTTGTCAACTTATTTGTCTCAATTGTCACTACTGGTCTTATGTTACTGGCTACCTTATGTGGTTACTTCCTTTGTAACTCAAGAGCAGTTTAGCACAAAGTAAAACTCTATACAGTACAACTGGTGGTTTCAAGGCAATATGGTTAACCTGATAAGCAATGCAATAGTTTGGAACTGAAAGGTTCCCCACAGACCCATGTGGTAAAGGCAGTCCTCAGCCTGTGGCATGATTGGGAAATGAGGAAATCTAGAGGAGGTAGAGCCTCACTGGAGGCATGCCTTTAAGGAGGATACTAGGAACTCAGCCCTTCATCTACTCTGTTTGCTTCCCGGCCTTCAGGCGGTAAACAGGCCTTCTCTACCACATTCGTCTGCCATGATCTACTGTGCTGCCACAGACCGAAAGGCAAAAGGGCCAAGCAGCTGAAACCTCTAAAACCGTAGTCCAAGATAAATATTTGTTCCTTATAAACGGATTATCTTGGGTATTCTGTCACAGTGATGGCAATCTCCAACTATGGGACACAGTTGGTTGGTACATTTTATTGTGAAAACTGTGTTCATGGAGCCGGATTTAGCAGTTGTCAGCTTCCCTTGACTATAATCTGTCTTTACATAGAATATATTAGAATCATATCCTCAATATAAACTCCTTTTTAAAGTACAGTATCAGTCTTTAAATTTAGTAACACTTCTTTGCTTATAACTCTCCCACCTTGCCCGGCAAGCATGAGGTCATGAGTTTGATTCCTGGTACAAAAAACAAAAAACAGGAAAAAAACTCCCCTACCTACCATTAACTACAAGGTTAGAATTGAACCTTAGATGCCCAGTGGGTGATATGTGAATCAAAGTTGAGTAAAATAACCTTGGTGTTCTGCTGCTTCCAGACTTTATTAATGTTGTCAGGACAGCTCTCTTGGGAGGTTCCCGGGGGTAAATACAGCAGACTCGGACTGTAGGTGAGAAGATGAATATCACATCAAGGAGAATATATGGAAGAGAGATCCCTTCTGTAGCATCAGTTTCCAAAAGCTGCTCTATCATCTCAACAGACATTTTTTTTCTCTGAAGGAAGTCATTAAATGCTAGAAAGAATAACTGTCATGATCAGGTAAAATGGCATATTTTTAACAGATGAGCCATGTGTTACTCAATACGTATCATTATATATTTAGGAGGGACAAGTTATCTTAAAGATTTGTTCTCAAAATGTCTGGGCTATTAGTTTTTTGTTCTCATTGTTGGTTGTTGGTTGGTTGGATTGGTTTGCGTATTATTCTGTTGCTTGTAACTTACCTCAAGACTTGCTGTGTCCATATATCTGTGATACTTTTAAACATCAAGAATCATATCATTTTGGCCTTACCAACTTCTGGTTGAAAAATTCATTCTGTTTTTAAAATACTAACTTTCAAATTTAATTTTAAAAAATCAGAGTGTGGAGATAAGATGAAAAATAATCGCCTAAAAATCCTAACCCTCATGGTGATTACTATTATTATTCTCATTTTTGTCCTTGATTTTCCAGACTTTTTCTTACTCTATCAATCTATCTATGTATACATCTATCATTTATCATCTATACATCTTCCTTCTTTCTATGTAACCTAATCTAATCTATCTATTCACATATACATATATTAAGTGAGAGTAATGTTAACTTTTTCGGTAAAATGTTTTTTCATGTAGGCATATGTCATGATATATTTTCAGGTCAATGAACATTGGTGCACACAGTTATCATATAGATGTGCTATAGTCTAGTTAATTGATGGACAAGTTTCTTCTTTCTGATTTCACTATTTTAAGGTAGTATTGCTATCATTATAACTGCTTTGGAAAATTATTCCTTTTCTGCATTTTGATGTTAAGATTCTTTGAGAATCAGAGAGACTAACAGAGAAAATCATGATGAAACATTGGATGGTCTGAACAAAATTTGCATAATTTTGTTTCCATGGAAAGTGAGAATATGTTTCAGACTAAACTAAAATTGGAAAATTTTCTAAAAGAATGAACTTTTTTATAATCTTCAAGATTTTTAAAATATATAACAAAAAATGAAATAATGAGAATCCTAGATGTCTGCAATAAAGCATAAAACTGCTTTATTATCAATACATAAAGGGCTGAGGTATAATCAGTAATAGATGGCTTCTTAGGCATGTGTGAGGGCTGAGGTTCACACTCCAGGACTGCAAAAAATAAATAGATAAATAGATAAATAAATAGTATCTCCATCTTCCTGAGAAACCACTGTGAAGATACCACCAGGTATTACAGCAGCCATTGATATTTTCCTGCTGATCTGTCTATAACTCTGTAATGTTTGTACTATTCCTATGCTATTTCATAAATGGATGTATGTTTATTACTATGTGTTTCCTACAACAACCATTGAGAATAGTCATGATTATTCAATTGGTCACTCATGTATAGCTCTATTTATTTTCTTTAGAAACCACTTTGAAGATACCAAAGTATAGTACAACCACTGATAATCTTCTACCACTTTTATCTGTAACTCACTATTACTTGTCTATTTGTTTTCCTGAGAAACTATCTTGTAGATAACAATATGTAAAACAACAACCATTGATAATTTCCTACCACTTTGCCTGTAATTCGGTAAGCCCTCCTATTGCTATGTTATCCTTTTTTTACTTTTTAAAATAATAATAAATAAATAAGAATTCTAAAAATAGCACATGCCTGTTATCCCAGCACTCGGGAGGCTGAGGCAGGAGGATCGTTGTGAGTCCAAGACAAGCTTGGACTACAAAGTTAGCTCAAAGCCAGCTTGAACTGTATAGTGAGACCCTGTCTCAAAAAAATAAAAAAAATTCTAAAAATAAATTCAAACTATTAAAAGATATTTGAAGTAAATGAAAATGATGTTTCACTTCTTCATAGCTTTGATGGGCAACCTCAGATTTTTAGTCTTAAAGGTATGACTTTGGTTAACCAATGATGCTCACATAAAATTAATACTTTAGTTACATCTAATTTTAGAGTGGTTGTACATGTGCACATGTAAGTGCACACCTCAGTGTGTGTGTGCTACTAATTTAAAACTCTAAATTTGCTACTTATGTTTTAAAATCATAATACTGCAGATCAGTATTTTAAGCAATTTTCTGAAAATAAAAATGAGTCATTTGATTAAAAAAATTTATGAATATTGTAAATGAATTATAATGTTTGAGATCACAGATATAATTATGGAAAAGACAGAAAACTGATCCATACAAACACATTTCAGATGTGTCCAAAAATATAATACAGTTTAATTGCATCAAATAGAAGTCAGAAGAGCAGATTTAGCCCAGGTATGATTGATGATCAAGTAGAAGACATCAACAAGATTTTTGTGTATTTTTAAAGCAACCTATAATATAGCATAAATAGAAATTTTGTGTGATATAGAAGCACATATCAAAAGAAAAGCAAGTGAACAAAAAGTATATAACTAGTTAAAATTCTACTATACAAAATATAGAAAAAAGTAAGGATCAACATATATTTCTAAAAACTGGCTAAGGTCCTTACCCAGTTTGCCGCTTTTTAATATCAAAAGAGATGAATGCACAAATGTCTTTGCTTTTATTTTTGTTTTTTGTCATTTTGAGACAGGGTCTCACTATGCAGTTCAGGCTGGCCTTGAGCTCATTTTGTAGCCCAGGCTGGTCTCGAACTTGCAATGATCCTCCTGCCTCAGCCTCCCGAGTGCTGGGATTACAGGTGTGCGCCACCACGCCCGGCTGCACAAATGTCATTAAGTAACTTGCTGCATGCAAAACTGCATATTCTTACAAGTAAATAAGTTCAAACCAAGCTAGGAGAAAAGCACAACAAAGTAGTTGTAAGATTTAGAAATATGTCTAAAGTGGTAAGCTGGCAACTTAGTTTTATCTTTCTGGAAAATACACGGGCATTAATATAAGGAGACTTAGAAAATGGATCATACCTCTTGATATACAGTCATTTATTTCCTATTGTAGATTTCCCAGGAATGAATCTAAAAGGGGAAAAATGTGAAACATTTGAAATTATCCTTGTTAAGCATTGAAAATGAAATGAGATGATTTAATCGTCTACATTTTAATGCAGGATCAAAATCCTTAATATACTTTATCTCAGTTAATCCTGAATGGGAAACTGCAACCCAGAGATCCCACAGCTAGCAATGGAAACTAGTTTTGTCTACACAGGATGAAAACCTAGACATAAGGCTCCCCACGTCCTACATCTTCCAGGGGTCACCTCAGCCACATCCCTACTTCGCAACAGTGGTGTTTAGATCTGCAAATGTATCGCAGGTCCCAGCTCACCTAGCTTTCAGCCCCTGAGCAATAAATGAGATAATGCATCCAAAAGCGGGGCTTCTTCTGCGAGGGATGACAGAGAAATAACTACGGTTGCTGCTTTCTGAAAATGGATCTTCAAACTCCACACCAGTAGGGAAGACTGGAGCACTTGACCAGCAATCAAACAATAAAAGCATATTGTAAGAGCAGTGAGGACCAAGTTCACACAGGATGGAGTGGGATTATAAAGAAGCAAAGTGGCTTTCCTTTTATTGGCTGAGAAGCAATAACGTGTAGAGAGAATTCACATACTCCTGCTCATTTTTAACGGAAGATACATGCAACTCAAAAGAAACGCTTGTGCATTGGGAAATCACCCTGACATGCAATTTCCAGCTTCCTCATTCCTTCAGGGCTCTCTCTGTCATGATGCGCCTTACTGTGAAATTCAGTTTGGATTTGGCTCTGGGAATGCCCCACCCTACCTACCATGAAATCATCTGAATCCTTTTCCCCAGGTTATTCTCTTCTAGGCACTCAAAGTCTACCGTGACCCAAGGTGCCTCACCCTCATTTCGGAAGCCTCCTTGGTACATTCCTATCTGCTCCACCAGTGGGAAGCAGGGTAGGTCCTGCAGGGAGACGTTCCAACCCAGGCCCACTTGACAGGTTCCAGACTGTAATGAGCACATGAGCTGAACTGGGGCAAAGGTATTCTCCTTCCTGCTAACAAAGTCCTCATGACAGGCAGTAATATTGGGGTCGAATAAGGAAGCTTCAAACTGTTGCGCCTTGGTGTGGGATGTTTCCCAGCTGAGGGCTAGGGGCTGCAACAACTGCAATCTCTTGGGGTGGCTGGGGGGACACATCAACTCACACAAAGGGCTGCCCTGCCCACTGTCTGATCTGATCATGAGTCCTGCCTCCCAGACATGCCTGAGAGGGAACCAAAATCCCCAATAACCCTGCTCAATCTGGATGATTCAGCCCTCAAACTGCCATCATTTCTCCAGATGAAATGCAACCTTGTGCCCATTAGACTCAACATGCCACCATGGGTCTGGTAATTCCTTTGCTATGTGATGTTGATAATTATCTAATCTTTTCAGTAACCCAGAGCCAGGTACTCACATACCCATTCTTCAGAGGAAGAAACAGAGATTCCTCTTAATAAATCACCCTGTGTCACAGAGCAAAGAGGCTAAAAAACAGGTTTAAAATCCAGGTTTGGATGACCCCAAACCCACACGCATGCCACTGCAGTGCATGCTGGAGGGAGGTTTTCTGGGCTGGAGACTTGGGGAAAGGTAGAGATTTTTGCAAGTTCTTTCTTGGGGACCCAGCATAGAAGTGTGCTATCAACCTTGTGGTTTCTAGGCCACTTCCTGCTATGTGGCAGGGTTAGAAGAGGTGCTGAGGATGTCTCTGCGCTCCCATGCACTCACAAGGATGGGGCAGTTTTTCTTGTAAGATGTTTTATTTTCTGTGGAGAGAGTCTGCTTTTTCTCCCGAGATCGGACGAGATCGGGCGTGCTGAGGGCAGTATGGCCATAGACTGAGGAGAACCTTCTTTTTCTGACAGCCACTTTCTTCCCAAAGCTTAGAATGCGACTGCCTCTCTTTTTCTTTTTTATTTTAAAGAGGCTAAAAAAAATAACAAAATAGCAACAACATAGACAGAAACAATAAAAATGATACAGGGTTTCAAATCAAAATGATAAGGATTAGCAGTGGTTGTTGTACTACATATTGTTATCTTCAACGAACTTGCTCAGATTACCAGGTGTAAAACTTTCAGCAAAAAAGTGTTTGGCTGCCCCACCCCTCTGCAGTTCAAATATGCAAAACATCTGCTTCTATTTTATTTGTTTGCTTTCAGCAAAATATCAAAGGTGCTTGTGAATTAAATAGGAGGCAAAATATCTTATAAACTACAACAGCCAAGTACCTGGGCAACCCAAAAACATTTTGGATGTTTAAGTGTTTCTGGATGTATAGAAAATTTGTGTGATAAAGGTGCAGTTATAATACTTCTTATTCCTCATGACGATTTGGGAACTTTTTTTTTTCTTGCAGTACCGGGGATCAAACTCACGACCTTGTGCTTGCCAGGCAGGCACTTATGCCACTGAGCTATATGCCCAGCCTTGGGAACTATTTTTAAAAGTGAAAAGCTTATTGGGATGGCACTTAGCAAAATCACAACATGTTCTTACAAAAGAATAACAGAGTGTAGAGTATCTTCTGGATCTCCACCTGAATGAATAAAATACAGCCAAAAGACAGAAGAAACCCATCTCTGCAGACAGCTTTAGCTTTGATAGCATTCAGAGAAAAAGGAAGCAGCAGGACTACAGCCCAACATACTGTGCGGTTGAGATCAGTCTTAAAGGCAGCAGCGTTAAACAAGACAATTCCACCACCTGAAGTCTTTTTTATTTGTTTTGGCTTTTATTTTTTGTTTTTTGGGACAGGGTCTCACTATGTGGTCCAGCCTGACCCTGAACACACAGTTCTCCTGCCTTACCCTCCAAGGCACTGGATTTATAGGCATGCATTACTGCACACTGCTGAAATCTTACTTTACATTTGTTTGCTGACTTTTTGTGATAGCTCATTTTGTGTGTGAGTAAAAATTTGCTGTAATAAAACACATGTCTGAAGTGTACCTGCAGGAAAGTCAACAAATGTGAGTGCCTGTTTGTTCAAACCCTTATCAAGGCATAGGGAATTGCCATCACCCCAGAGTCAGCTGCTATGCTGGCGTGGGAGATTAGTTTTCCCAATTTTGAGGTTTTCTATAGATGGGTTCATACACACATAGTTTTTCTGTAAGGCTTCCTTGGCTCCGGATAGTCTGTTTCCATTCATTGTTATCCGTGTTGCATGTATCATTAGTCCATTCCTTTATGAGACTTCTACAGTTTGAAGTTGGTTGTTTCTTTTTTTACTTTGGGGGTTTTTCTTGGAGGGCAACCTATTGATGGATAGTTAGCTGTTTCCAGGATTTTTCCCAGGTACAGTTGCTAAGAATATTGTTGAACAAGTCTTCCTTTGGGCACATGTCTTCATTTTTCTGGAACAAATGGTCCTAGGGGATGTAAACATTTAGTTTTATGAGAAATCTCCTGGTGCTGCTCCTGGACGGTTGCACCCTTTACACCTCTGCCATCAACATTTGAGGGTGTGTTTTTGCTCCTACCAGTTGTTATCGTGGCATCTCATTTTGGTTTTAATTTGCATTTCTCTGATGACTGATGACTTTGAGCACTTTACAGTTCTCTGATAGCCAAGCGTACATCCTTCTTTGTGGAGTGATTGTTGAAATCTACACTCATTTTTAAAAATTGGGTTGTCATTTTAGTGTTGACTTGCGGACAGTCTTTGCATACCTTTACACACACACACACACACACACACACACGTGAACACACTTCTCCCTCCCCCCGGAGTGAGGCTAGTCACTTGATCTTCTTCTCTGTCTTTCTGTCCAAAACACTGCCAGGTATCTCTGCTTTCGAGCTTTGCCCTGGCATGTAGTAAGAGCTCAAGAAATACTCAAAGATCAGGGAAAGAACAGATGAACTGAGTTTTGGACTTGATATTCAGACACCATATTCTTGAATGTGGTGGCACAAGAAAGTGAAAATGGCAAAGGAAATAGAGAAAAGGGAAAATTAAATGTTACTTTTGAACCCTACAGTGTATTTGACCCTGAACATGCAGAAGACCTTCAGGAGATTTGTTCACCCAGGAGCCTGGTAGACTGTCTCATGGATACTGCAGAGTAATTTGTCCCCATTTATAGACACTGCTGTTTAACCCCTGCCTTCTGTACTGTGTCTCCACCACTCCAAGACCTTACACTCACAAAGCCCCGACGAAATGTGCACGTTGGCGGGTTTTAGGTATCATCACTGCTAATCCCACTGTGCTTTCAACCACTTTCATCTTGGCCCCAGTAATGCCCACTCCTGTTAACTGCCCCAGTGGTGAGCTTGCCTCAGTAGCAGGCCTGCCCAAGAGGTGTGTCTGTCGCTCTTACTTCCCCAAGGAGCTCTTGGCCCCTCGTTTTGAAGCCATTTACCGGGTCTCAACCATTTGGCTCCGGCCTCTGCGGTTAAGCGTCTGCAGGGAGTAACAGGCACTGGCATCCACATTCGCAGAGCACTGTGCCATTCACAGAGCACATTCAAACCCATTATCTCGTCCCAGCCACCGCATAGTCCTGAGTGGAGCCCTTTTTGTCTTCCCCAAATGAGGTGGCAAAAAGGTGAGCCAACTTGCTCCAGAAAATAAATCTTGCCCTTGTATAGCCAGAGGGTTTTTTTTTTTTCAATATCCTCCAGGTCTTGTTCAAAAATTACACTTTCTTAACTCTGGCCATGTACATATGTGTTGTTTAAGAGGCCTGTAGATTTTTACAGTTTAGAAACCTGGGTTATATCTACTGTTAGAAATTCAGTTACCACACTGTAGATAGATAGATAGATAGATAGAGATATGGTAGTTCCCAACCTGTTTATTTAACCCCTTGGATCACATATTTTTTAAAAGTTCATCGAAAACTGTATTTGCCTTATTTTATCTTTTTTTCATCAGACATTGCTGTAAAGTCTGAATTTAGAATAAGGACCAGATTGTTACTTCACTAGGATCATTTTATTACAACCAAATACTACAAACATTTGATATTTGAATTAGACTCCAAGCTTCCAAACTGACCATTTTTATTTCTGATGAATGATTCTGTTTGAAAAATTAGAAAGTTCATACCTCCCCAGAGAAAGTGGCCGCAAAGTTTAGTTCTTGTGAGGAAGTAGCCCTTTGTGTTCAGGACTAAACCCTTCCCTGGTGCTGCTGTTTGGGTGGTTTTAATTGTAACCCTTAGCCCTAGGACTGGGCTTCTCCCAGATCCACAGAGTGGGCTCAACCAGCACACCACACGATTTTCTCAGCTCTGGGAAATTAGTGCTGTCCCATGTTCTAGACCTTCAGTCTTAGGGAGAGCATGCGTTTATAGAAACAGAGACAGTTTTCTGAGCACCACCTAAGGTACACAGCTTAAAATGCCATGAAAGCAGAACTCTCACATAGCATCAAAATAATCAGAGTTATAATCAGAGTTTCAGAGGAGTATGACAGATATTCTAATAAGGCAATGTTTGTTTGTAAGTTAGCTTACATTAATTGTAAAATTAACAGCTATTATTCTGTTTGCCAATTATAAAAGAGGAGATGCAGTTGCAGAAAACTATGAATATAAGCTGTGGTTGCATTTATAATTTTAGTTGTGAAGCAGTTTGTGTTGCATGAACCAATGAAATATTATACAGTACTTGAAAAATAATTATTTCATGGGAACAGACTTTTTATGACTCATGGTAAGAGAAAGGAACAGAATAAAGAAAGTCATTGAACATCCTCCCAGCAATGAAAATATATGCATGTAACTCATGGCTCAGGGTAATCCGAGAAATGAAAAAAATTTATATTAGGAAGGACAAGGTTGAATCTTTTTTAAAATGCATTTCACAGAAGTTGTTACATACCAGCTTTTCAATCAAAGAGTTAAAATGGATTTGTATTGTTCCAGTAAAGAATCTGTAGTTTATTAATCAAATATTACTCTTGGTCCTGTTTTGTAGGAGATCCAACAGAAATCCACCAATGTAGTCTATCAGGCCCACCATGTAAGCAGGAGTAAGAGAGGGCAAGTGGTCGGAACAAGAGGCGGATTCCGAGGATGCACTGTTTGGCTGACAGGTAGGTGTGACCGGCTGAGATTATTCACACACACACATGCACACACATGCACATACATGGGGCACACACTATATCATATTAGCATATCACATGAGCAATATATATATGTTAATTGAAAAGGGAATGTGATGCACAATTTTAAGAAGCTGAGTGTAACATATTACACACAGTACGTTTTCATTAACCACAAGGAGGCTGAGAGCTGTGGTAGAAAATTTAGATGTTAGTCCTAATCCCGCTATCAATGAGAAACGGATTAAAGGTCTGACTCCAGGAATACAGCCTCATGGAGCCATAGAAAGCCCCTACTTGCCGGTGTTCTCCTCTCTGGCAGGACAGGATAGGACAGGTTGAGTGTGACACCTTTCAGTAATTCTCATATTCCTCCTTAAATAAACATACCTGGGAGGGATGAGTAGAGCTTTCCTAATTAGATGCAAAGCATTTGGCAGTCCATAGGCTTGGGGTGTTTAGACCTACTCTTTTTATTTTCTGATGTTTTGACATCTAGAAGACTATTTCCTTACCGTAAACAAACATAACTGTAAGAATCTTTACAAGAAGGAAAACTTGCTGAGTACGGTGCTACACGCCTAAAATCCCAGCACTGAGGCAGGAGGATCTCTGCAAGTCTGATGCCAGCCTAGGCTACAAAGTGAGTTTAAGGCCAGGCCAGCCTGAACCGCATAGTGAAGCCCTATCTCAAAAAGAAAACTAAATAAATAAAAAAAGGACAAAAATTGGAGATTTCCACTTGGCTGAGCCTACAGAAAAAACAACAAACAAAAAACCCTCAGTTCTACTGATGACCCAAGGATCTTCTTCTCTAGTGTTTTTATAGCTGCAGAATGTCAAAGCTAAATGTTAGTGACAGAACTGAAATTAGATAGAACCTAAGATGCCCCAAACCCTTGTCCAGAGCACAAGGTGCATACTCAAGCTATGAAAATATACACGTGTAGCTAGTGGGTCAGGGTAATCTGTGAAAATGAAAACAATTCACATTAGGAGGGACAAGATTGAGTCTTTCTTTTATGAAATATGTTTCACAGAAGTTGTTGCATACCAGCTCCAAGTATGAGGTAGAAGACTGCTTCCACGGAATGAGTCTAACATACCTAGACTCAAAGGAAGAAACCAAATTCCTTTCATAGACACCACTTTTCCAAAAGCAAGGAGCCCAGTTGCAAAAATATGTTTAGCCAGGTTATGGAAAGGGGTAGGTGTTATCATCTGCTCACCAAGGTGGATGTATTTTAACCTGAGGAGAATGCTAAGGAATATGGCAGGTAGGGACCTGCTTTGCATCTTTTGTTATTCTGAGTCTTTTCCCTTCCTGTCCAAATTAGCCTTTTTCTTTTTATGGTTTTCAAGTGTCTTTCTGGTGTCTTTGTTTTCCCGAGGCTCCTGGAAAACAGCTCTCTCCAGCCTGTAGGGTGAGGACAGACAGGGGCAAAGTGCCCGTTGTGTTCCAGTACACAGCACTGGCCTGTCATTATTCCTCAGATGTTTCCCCACCACCCTCCAAGAGGTGTGATTTGTAGCAGCAGGTACAGCTGTGTTCCAGAAGTCTCCCTCTGGTTACATGTTTGGCTTCATGTGGTATTTACCCATGAAAACGACTTTTGTGCTGGGACATGCACATGAAGTCCATTTTCCTTGATCGGCACTCCCTTGAAAAGAAAAAAAAAGAAAGGGGGGAGATGTAAAGGGCACAATTCCGTTGTCTTTTTTTATTCTTCAAAATCCCTTTGTTATCATTTATATTTTATTCTTATATTTCAGAGGTAGGCTATTGACCAAAGAGGCCAGAAGAAATAAAAATTTCAAATCCAGGGATTCAGATCGAATCCCAGCTCAACCTACACTAGCTGTGTGACTTTGGATAAGCCAGTTAATCTCTCTAAGCCTCAGGTTCCTTATTCTTAGAATGAGCATCAGGATTAGTACCTGTCTTATGGAGGTGTAAGTAGAATGAAATGAAATAAAGCAGCAATGCACTTAGCACAGTGCCTGTAATAAAGTAATAAAGTCCTTAGTAAATGTAATTACTGTTACCCTTATGTATGGAAATAATTGTGCCAACAGTCTAGTTAAATACCACTACTATGATTTAGCTCTTTGTTTTCTGAAAGATGAATGAAATTTCAATCACTTCTCTCGTATTTCTAACACAAGACAACATATAGAGATTCAAGATTCGGATTTTCCTTACCCCTCAACCTGACAGAAATTCTAAGAGGAATTCTCCACCCAAGTCTTTCTTCAAGTAAAACTGAATAAAATAACCTGACAACATATTAACATATTGATGTAACAAATTGACAACATCTTTTACAATGATTTACCAAAGACTGTCAACATCCTTAATTAGTCATTTCTTACTTTCCTCCGTCAAGCCTAAGGACAGGGCTTTAAAACTTATTTTTTCCCCCAGTTTCCTTTCCTCTCTGTCCTTTGTACCTGTTTTTCTCTTACTCCTTTCCCCTTTTTCCTTTTTCCTCCTTCTGTCTTCTCTGTATTAATCTCTTGGCTTTTTTTATTTCCCTCCGAACTTTCCCATTTCCATTCTGGGTGTGTTTGACAGGGGCTTGGCACCTTCGAATATCCTGCTGGTTCAGAAATCCTCAGGACAAGTGAATTTTAGTGTACAAGTTTTCTAGGGTTCTTAGATTGTGGGCTTAGAACTAATTTTGGCAGCTTGCATTTTTTTCCCTTTTCCCATATGTGCTCCCTTATCTAGAAATTATCAAGTGTGTTTCCACTCACTGTACTTGGAGAGCATGGTGGAAGGCACACAATAACTATATTCTCACGTAAAGATCCTGAGGAGTCTAAAAGTATACACACTCTGAAGACCTCTAAATACTTTACTGCCTAATCAAGGTGACTCTCCAGCTTCAGGTTTTAAGTCATTTTCAAAAAATTGAGGAACCAAAAGAATAGCATGCAGGCTTTGATGGCAGATGCTTATGCAGTGACATCAACAAGGGAGGTGGGCTTGCCAGACCCGGTCTTTCCTCGACCTCCTCTCCTCTGCCTGGTTTCCGCCATGTGATCTGAGACCACCATTTCCATGTCTTTGATTTTTCAAGAGAGGCCAGAATATGGGTTTGTACAACTTTCTAATCTTTTTTTTTTTTTTTTTTTTGTTTTTTTTTGTTTTTTCTCCGGTACCGGGAACCGAACTCACGACCTTGCGCTTGCCAGGCAGGCGCTTTTGCCGCTGAGCTAAATCCCCAGCCCCCCAACTTTCTAATCTTTGAAACACTCTGTAGGCAAAAGACAGCACAGCAATGATCAGCCGTGCCCCTCCCCCAGGTGTATTTATTTACTTCACTTACTGTGCGAGGCTATAGTCCTAACAGGAGACGGTTATTTCAAAACTTGAAATAAATGCAAATAGTTTGCTTATAATTAACTTTTTTCTAGATTTAAATAATTTTGGTCTAAGATTAATCAAACGATTGGAGTCAAGTTTAGTTACACTAAAAGTACCAGATTAGTTCAGGATTTATTGACTTGAGCAACTGGGGGCAATGCCGATCTCTGTTGCCCGATCTGGCAGGTCTTTCCGGTGCTGGGAAAACAACAATAAGTTTTGCTCTGGAAGAATACCTCGTCTCCCACGCCATCCCATGCTACTCCCTGGATGGAGACAATGTCCGTCATGGCCTTAACAAAAATCTTGGATTCTCTCCTGGGGACCGAGAGGAAAATATCCGCCGGATTGCCGAGGTGGCCAAGCTGTTTGCCGACGCTGGTCTGGTCTGCATTACCAGCTTCATTTCTCCGTTCGCAAAGGTAGAAGGATTTGGCACTGCCTGTAATTCTCACAGCTGCTGAGGACAGAACTGGGGTAAAGGGGAAGGTGCAGAGCAATATTATACTTTTAATTTCCCTATCCATCCTCCCCTCCCCAGAGTGCATCCTCACTTCCTCTGTTTACTGTTGGTTATTTAAAGAGAGCTCATCTCCAGAGGTCAGGACTTCGGTTGACATAAACCCTTTCACGTTCCCAATTATAGGCGACACTTGGTTAGAGTTGAAGGAAAAATTACGCAAGAAGAGCTGTAAAGCTCTGTAATTTCAGTTATGTAAAAAAGAATGTTCAGCTCATCAAAGAAAAGAACAGCTCACCGGGAGGCATTGGGTTATATGTATTTAAGGGGCCTTCGCTAAGGTGGAGTGTCACTCTTGTCTCAAAACTAGAAATTTCTGGGAGTTACAGATAGCGTGCTGTGTGCTTCGAACACATCTTTTGAAAGAAATCCTCTCATGTTGCCAGTGCTGTCCTGCTAAGAGGTGCTGGTTTTGGAGATTTCTTTAAAAGGCTCTTTTTTAGGGGGTTGGGGAATGCTTGAGATTGAACCCAGGCCCTTTGCACTAAGCCGCATTCCCAGCCCTTTGAATTTTTTATTTTGAGACAGGGTATTGCTAAGTCACTAAATGCCCCACGCTGGGCTCAAAACATGATCCTCTTGCCTCAGCCTCCTAGAATGCTGGAATTACAGGTGTGCAATCCCATACCGGACTGAAACATTTGAGAGAGTTGCGTTCAACAACATGAGATGTATTTTCTAAAAGGACTCTGCAAAATACAAACCCCAGTGTTATCTCAGGGGTATCCAGCCCCACAGTACCCATGTTTAGTGATAAAGAAATTTTGCCTTAATCCATTTTCTGTTGCTATAACAAAATACTACCGACTGGGTAATTAATAAAGAATAGAGGTTTATTTGGCTCATGAACTTGAAGGTTGAGAAGCACAAGAGCATGGCACAATTATCTGCTTGGCGTCTGGTAAGGGATTTCTGGCTGTATCTTAACACGGTGATCTCATGACAAGACAAAGCAAGAGGCCTGTGCTGGGTTGTTTTTCCCAGCTACGGGGGTAGGGGGTTCACCCTAATGACCATATCTAGTTTTAATCATTTCTCAAAGAGTCTGTCTCCAAATACCCACAGCACATGAGTTTGACATTAAGCTTCCAGTGCATGAGATCCGGAGCACACATGCAAAACTTCACATACCTCTTTTCACATCCTTACACATACTGCTTTTCAGGATCGAGAAAATGCCCGCAAAATCCACGAATCAGCAGGACTGCCATTCTTTGAAGTATTTGTCGATGCACCTTTAAATATTTGCGAAAGCAGAGATGTAAAGGGCCTGTACAAGCGGGCCCGAGCTGGGGAGATTAAAGGTACGACAACTGACTCTTTTATCCAAAATTGCCTGTATTACATATATAACTTCTTATTGATTCATAACGTATTCGATATGCCCATGGGCTTATTACAACGTAGGTTTTCTCTTTCAAGAACTGCCGCCTTAGCTGTAGAATGGTCTTTGTAGGAGACTCTTGGGTGGGGGGATTTCAGAGTTTTCCCTCCTGCTTTTCTTTTCAGTTCCAATCAGCTGTAGAGGGCTTGGACTTTGCTAGTTATTGTTGATAATTTGGGGCTTTCTATGTTGAAAATACAACTGTGTATTTTCTTACCTTTAGCAAGGAGTCGAAGATGGCTGTTTGTCCTTTTTGGTTGTAACTGGAACTCTTAGTACATATTATTCCTCCATGTGTAATGTCTCACTGATTAGAAAAAAAAGGTTCTGTAGGCACAGATGTGGTTTCCCCCTCGTGTCTTGCAGGATTTACAGGTATTGATTCTGATTATGAGAAGCCTGAAACTCCTGAGTGTGTGCTTAAAACCAACCTGACTTCCGTGAGTGACTGCGTTCAGCAGGTGGTGGAACTTCTGCAAGAGCAGGTGGGCCGACTGGTTGTCTCTCTTTCCTTTAGTTTAATAAAGTCATAAAAGATAATCTGTGCTTCTTGAATAAAGCATTCTTTTCAGTTTTCATCTGAAGTCATCACTAATTTTGTTTCACTTCAGAATATCTTACCCCATACAATAATCAAAGGGATCCACGAACTTTTTGTGCCAGAAAACAAACTCGATCAAGTTCGAGCTGAGGCTGAGTCTCTTCCTTCGCTGTCAATTACCAAGGTAAATGGGTAACAACTAGCCAAAGCCTGTCCTCACAATGCATTTACAGTCACTCATTATAGTAACAAAGGTATGAATAAAGGACATACGATGTTTATGGAGAGATAAACACTTCACCTTTGCCAACATTTTTCTGCCTTTTCTTCGAGCAAATCCCTCGCCTCAAGGCAGCTGATCGTAACATGTGGAGGTGGAGGGCAGACAGGCAGAGTAAAATCTGTCTTTACCTGGGACAGTTTCACATGTAGCTGTCTTCTATCAACAATGCTGATGTGTGGACATCGGACCAAAAATTATTTGCTGGCACTGACTCAGAAAAGAGTGTGTCCAAAACTTAAGTACTTCTTGGGCAATCAAGAAGGAGTTTGGGGGCCTGGGATGTAGCTCTGGCACTCCGCCTGCCTAGCAAATGCCAGGTCCTGAATTCAATTCCTGGTACCCACAAAAAGGGGGTTTGAAGAAGAAAAAGCAACCCTGAAACTCGCATTCTTCCTTTATCAGCAAGAGTTCAGTCTGAGGAAAGAGGAAGACAATTTTGGTGCACCGTTTTTTTGCGTGGAGAATGCAAGATGCAACCCCAGTAAACTGCTTTGTGTGTGGCTTTTTATGGGTCAGGGTTAATTGGGCTACAAGGACATTGAGTCCTTTTGGGGGCTTATTTTTATCCAGCAAAACTTTGGAGATTTTTTAAGATGCAGGATAAATAGGGAACCTGCTTCAGCTATGGAGACCCATAATCTCGTAAGTCATGAACAAACACCCTACCTCAGTAAAATAAGTCCCGAGTTCCAGGCAGATGAGAAGACATTCTGACAATGACAATATTATGTCATTCCAATAGCAGAATAGCCTGCAATATGGAGGACTTCAAAAATCCAATGGTTCATTCTTTTGGTCATAGGGATGACCGGAAAGATTTTAGAGCAATGAACCATGAGCTGGGTTTTAAACTCATGACTGGACTTTTGCAGGTGAAGAGGAGGATGGGTAAGACACAGCCTGAAATGACATGTGTGTTTAAGCTACACGTGGCAAATAGTCTGCAGGTGGAATGGAAGGAGGTGGGAGACGCTCCGTAGGTCCGAGGGGCCAGAACTTGAAAAGCTGTCAGTATTTTAGCAATAATTTTGGATTTTATCTTAGAGTTAGTGGTTTGCTTAGTTCAGCCAAATGATCAATCAGCACATCTTGTGAAAAAATATAACCAAACCAAACTTTTTGTGGAAGAAAAGAATGAATGAACAGTGAATTTTCAACTCAGTTGCACATTATGGGAATAGGTACAGCCTACAATGTTCAAATACATCATTGTAATTTGGTATTTTTAAAACACTCTTCTATAGGAAAGTTAAACTCATCTGACCCTCACATTGGGGCTCAGTGTAACATGTGGGAACACTTAAAACATCAAAGGTTCCACTCTCATCCTCCTGTCAGTTGAATAAGAAAGAATTGTCCTGAGGCCACAGGCCTGCGAAATAGAATTTGTGGAAATAGTCACCTGCTTTCTTTTGTTTTGCAGCTGGATCTCCAGTGGGTCCAAGTTCTGAGTGAAGGCTGGGCCACTCCCCTCAAGGGATTTATGCGGGAGAAGGAGTACTTGCAAACCCTACACTTTGACACTCTGCTGAATGGTATGTTTGCTGTGGTTGTTTGTTAGTCTTTAATATTAAAGCAAAAAGTCTCTTCTAGAAGTTTGCATAGGAACAGAAACCATTAATCTTTGGTTTGTAAATCTTACTGCAAAAATATTTAGCCTATTTACAGTGTGCTCAATTTTATTATGTAAAAGTTTCCATTTTAGCATTCTTTCTGTGCAGAAGTCACTCTCAAAGGATTATTGAATATTTAAAATTAACCACCTGAAGAAAGAGGTTTTCTGAGTCTGTTTCACCTCTACCTGTGCTTTTGTGATCCCGCTCCCTATTCATAAGCATGGCTGCAATCAGAAGCAGCATTGCCCACTGGCTGCTAGTGAGCACCTGGGACAGCTGAGACCCACTTGGCATAGTGACTGACTGACAAGGCACCGCCCATCCTCCAGGTTGTCCTGTCAAGCCGTTTTGTGGCAGCTGCTTCCCTTGGTGGACTCCAAAGTGCCCAAGTTCCTACCTGTGTGGGATGAATAGTAGGGGGACTTCATCCACTAACCTCCAATGGGAATGCATGCTAACACAGCCTTCTGGGCATAGGCTAATGGCTTTTAGAAAACTGACTTGGTCAAGGACAGAAGCATGAGTTATTTAGAAGAATTCCAGACCTGCCTATGTTCCTTTCTAGAACTTACTGAGCTTATCAAATATAACTCATCTAGTTCACGGCTTTGGGGAATTGCTGCCAGTTGGAGAAGGGGTGGTAGTAGAGTCATAGCAAATTTGTAATACTGAACAGGGCTCCCGACCTTGTAGGAGGAAAGACCAAATCAGGTGTTCTCTCTTCTGAAAGATGTCCATGTCCTGGGCTTGTGCCTTTGCCTGGGGTATGGGCCATGAAGCCAGAATTAGAACTCAAAGCCTGTCAGAATGGACCCTCTTCCCTTTTCCTTGTGTGACTGTTCATGCTGTACAACCCGAGGCCTTCATTCTCAGGTTAAACAACATTCCCCCAAAACACAGCTTGCCTCAACAATAATAACATTATATTCAACATTTCTCTATTTTCAAAGCATCTTCTCAGATATTATTTCATTTGAGCCTTACTCAGTGAAACATAAAGAGACAACTAGTAAACACACAACTATTATTATCCACTTTACAGATGAGAAAAATACCTTAGGTTAAGGGATTTGCTTCAGTTTATATCATTAATAAGTGAAGACCCAAGATCAGGGTCCATAATTCCCTGATTGCCTGCCCAGCATTCATTCTACACCCAGCCACTATCCTGATGTCCTTTCCAATAGAATGGAAAAGGTCTGGATATGTACACAGGGAAGGCTGACATTTGTCTTGATGTGTTGATTCTGACATGGGCTATGTCAAGTAAATATTGCTGGACTCAGCAGCCAGCCATGAGTAAGGGGTGGACTGTGCACATGCGAACTACAGCCGTGGCCATTAGATAAGGGAACTGCAAGAGAAGAGTGGGACTTATTGCAGAGAGTGCTGTTGACCTTTAATAAGTATTTGCTCCATGAAGAAAAAGACCAGCATGGTGGATATGATTGCAGAGATCAACGTTAAAATCAGAGGTTCTTAGCCCGGAAACTAAGACTTCAGGTTGGGGGAACAGTAAACATCCCAGGTACACCAAAGTGGTTGGCCTTTTGAGAAGGGAAGAAGAGAGCATTTTCCTGGGTTAAGAGTTTATAGCGTTTGATGAATTTTTAAGAGAATCTGTGGCCCAAGTGACAAAGAACCACTAATGCAGACAGTCCATCTGGATAATTTAGGCAAAATCTTTCTCCTTCCCTCTCACAACATTTCCATTTCATTCATGGGCAAAACATACTGATTTTTTGAATCTCTAATTTGGTGCTCACTATCATGAGGTGGATGAAATGCTTACCATTGTTCCACTTCCTGTGTAATCCGGATTTGTGTCCCAAAGCTCCCAGTCTGGGGGCCTGAATGAGCTCACTTTCCCCATTACTACTTGAGTTCCCTGGTTTGAAGACCCTATCTGCTCATATGAAGTACCAGTTCTTTCCATAGCCTAAGCCCAGGTATCTGTTGGAGGCCCCAGGGTATGTGAGAGTCCACAGTTGTACAGCTGCTGCTGAGTCACTCAGCCACTAAACTTCTGGTGGGGCAATGGCAGTCTATGGACTCTTTCTTCAGTGGGAAGGAGGATGTTCCCTTCCTCTGTATCCATCTCAGTTGAAGACCGTAGGTGGCTGCTTGAGTCCCACAGCATTATTATTGTAATCTGTATGGATAGCTTTATTCTGTGTCTCCAGTGTGGCTACACCAGGAGGAGTTCAACACCAGATGTTATGTATTTCCATAAGCCCTATCCCCTTACATCCTGAAAGCTCTGCTGATGGGACTTTCTATAAGACTCCTTTTCTCCTTATGAGAACTCTCTGCAGGCTGCACCATCTGCCTCTGCAACCAGAGCCCACAATCAGGATTCAAAGCTCTGCACCTACCTGCTAGAAGCCTCCTCAGTTCTTCTATGGATCAATTGATAAAAACAGACCTCAGGAAAATGGTGTCCTGCCTCCCTCTACCACGCTTTGTATCTCAATTTAGTTTTGGCCTAAGTAGAAGCAGAATGTCATGATGGTTAAGAGCATGAGAAGCAAAGCCAAACTGGCTGGGTTTGTATGTAGTGATTAGCTGTGAACCTGGGCCAAATCAATTAATTTCCTGGGCTTAGTTCCCTCATCTGTAATAGGGAGGTTAAAGCACCCATCTCACTGGCATACTGAAAGTTTAAAAGAACCTCCAGTCCAATAGTAAATGTTTCATGAATGTTAGTTATTAGCATGAACAAACCCCAAGTGCACACAGTTGAAAGAACTTGGAGTCTTGAAGTAACCAACTGACTTTCCACAGTCACCTCAGTTTGAAGTAGCACAGATAAGAAGGTCATCGACCAGCAACAAATTCTTCTTGATTGTGGCATATGCCAGGGATGACCTTGCTGCCAGGGACAAAGCGGTTGCAAGGACAGATGTGTGCCTAGTGGACATGCAGTGCAGCTCCTCCTCTGACCTCAAGCATTGGTTTCTTCACGTCCCATCAGTGATTGTGCAACTTCATTTTAAGCCAAAGAACTTTCTGGTGAAATCCAAGGTAACTTATCTAACAGATGAAATGGAACTGCTTCCCTAGAATGGAGGCTTGTTCTGCTTCTTCCTGGACAGCAGCAACTTGGGGTGCTGGAGAACACTGATGGGAACACCCTGTTTATGCCATGTCGGAGTCTCCTGGAATTACCTGGCTTAACTGATGGCTTTTGGGCCAAGGACACAGAGTGAAATTTTGAAGGAAACATACATATATATATGTATATATATACATATACATATACATATATATATGAAGGTGGGACAACATATCATTTGCATAGATAGTGTTTGATATTAACCAATTCATGAAGGTTTGAGATACATCATTGAAAAATTGAAACGTTTTGTGTAGCCACAGGTACATGGCCACTTTTGTCTATCATCAAACAGCTACAAATTTCTCAGTCACCTACAATTGGCAAGCAACATTTTTTAATTCTCACCATATTTGCTAAAAAATACTTTGTTAGTTTTAACTTTCTCAGAGGTTCACATTTTCCCCCAACTTAAGAATAGGTCTGTCCTCTCAGCCCAAAAACAAAATAAATAAACCAAAACCAAAAACCCAAATCATTTGTTAGTGTTTCTGTAGAGTATGAATTATTCTGTATATTATTCAAGGACCAAGTTTCATATCATATCAATGTATTATTTCACTTTATCTCTCACTGGAAATATAGTTCCGGGGTTGTTACAGACACTCCTGTCATAAATGTTGTATGCAGCTGGGTGTGGTGGCACACAACTCTAATCACAGCACTTAAAAGCTGAGGCAGAAGGGTTGCCGTGAGTTTGAGGCCAGCCTGGGCCATATATCAAGTTTAAGGTCAGCCTAAACTACATAGTAAGACCTTATCTCAAAAAAATTAAAATAAAGGTAGCATATAAATTTAAAAGTGAAACATCAAGTATATGTTTACTGATGGATTCCAAGTGAGATCAAAACATGGCGGCCTTATGAGGCTCCATCACTTCATGGCAAGTCTCCTGCGGCTGTGACACTCCAGGCAGGGCACCAGGGTGTTCCAGGGGTATCCCCAGTACTTACTAAGCACAAGAGACTCTGGAGTTCAAAGTAGGTATTCCCACTTACTCTGGATAGCAGCACTATGAAGATATTTTGTCCACATGAAGAATGAAGTGTTGAAAAGGTTGAATAACTTACTTGAAGTTTGAATTCAAATCCAGGTTATCTTGGCTCTAATACTTTCCTCTGAACATCTGGGATCCTGGGATGGTTCCGGGCAGTTTGTTTCTGTACCCTCCCAAAGTTGGGTTCGGAAGTCATTTGACAGTGGTTGTAACATTACTTGTTTACAAGAGGTACTTTCTTGCCGGCATTAGAGAGGCCATTGATGTATGTTACAGTTATTTTAAAACAGTCATCTGAACAATGCTTTTGGAGTGTGTGGAACAATATTTCATATAAATTCTGATTTTGCTATGTTTTAGTGTCATTTACTCTATTTTAAAAATAGCATAACAAAGAGCTTTACATTTGTAAATTATAAAGTGTCATAAAAGGAGCTTGTTCTTTGATACTGTTGCTTTGAGATTATTTTTGTGGGCAGCTGAAAACATGTTTCTTAATTGTGTTTCTATTTCTCCAGGCATGGTCCTTCCTGGTATGTACTTCAACTTCCAAGTAGCTCAATTATTATAATTACATATGTTACATTAATTTAAAATGGCTAAAGATATAACTAAAAATAATCTAAATTAACCAGTTGGAATCATTATCAATTCATGATTCAACCAGTTATAGTAGAATAATACTATAATTTCTGTTGACTGACATGTAAATAATAGGAAATTTCTGGATCAGATGAAGTTATCATTCATAATGTTGTGTTGATCAATAAAATTAAATTTGTTTCTAAATTATTATTGCACATTTTGTTCCTGAGCTCTTTTAAATTTATGATCCTCTCACAATGACTGTTAATCCTTTTAAAACTTTAGTTTCACAAAAATGTGGGAAAATTTTTTCTATCACATTTATACAATGTCCTTAACTGATGAAAGGATAAATCCACTTCGGATGCAATTTCAAGTGGGTTCACCTGGTTGGATTGTGTATGACTGTGCTTCCTTTGTTTGAAATGTGTGATTATGCATGACTTTAATTTTAAACTATCATAATGATAGTTGTGGAATAAATATATAAATGGGAATAAATATATATTTCCTGTGACTGTTAACTTCTGTGGTACACCAGAATTAAGAGGTAAAATTCTGGAGATATCATTTATCACTGCTATTGTTTTCATTATTGTTGGTTTTCCCTTAAAAAGCCTAGTTATGCAGTAAAGATTAATTTAGTGTTTGCATAGAAACAGTCTATGCAATGAATGAGCAGTTGTACAAGGCTAAAACAAAAGGTTTGGAAATTATTAAAGTAAAAGAGAAATTAGTCAACTAACAGGAATTTATCCGCTGCACTTTCCATGGTTAAAAAAACCACAATAGTCTTCTATAATGAGACATACTACAATCAAATAAACAACACCATTCCCACCTGAGGCGAAACACACAAAGGAAAAGGCTAGAAGTGCAAATCCTTGTTCAGAGCCATTGAGGAGGTTCAGTGCAGTTCAACTGCTGGGAAGTTGACGTATTAGAGAAGTTGAGGAAGATGACACTGTTGACTATTTATGCCCATGTGGAGCTGCAACTGCAGGCGTCAGAGATTAGTCGGCATTTCTATTCACCAGGACCCCTTAAAGTCCTGCAGCTTAGCTCCCTTCTCATGACAACTGTCAGGGAGTGCTCCGTAGTCTCTGCAAGATACTTTCTCGAGGCCAAGATGAAGGTGGGGCAGAGGCTACATTGCGCAGGAACACCGTGGGCTGGAGGATGCGATTGGGAAGTGGTCCCTTGGACTTCAATTTGGAATCTTTTACGGAAGACAGTGTTGGAGGCAGAGCAAGGGTTCCTCCAAGAACCTACTCAACCTGTAGCTTTGCATTTTGTTTAACTTTAGTTTGGCCAACTCACGCTAGCAGCAAAGTCAGACAGTATGGTCTTTAAGCACTGTTGGCAAGCAACCCAGAGAAAATATGATTCTTAATCAGGACATCAGCATCCTCAAAGGTGCTGCTCTTTGTTAACCTCTCTTCCTCCCCCTCAGATGACTGGACTATGTGGTGGATTTAGTCATCTTCTAAACCTCCACTGATACAGTGCTGTACAGCACCCCCAGCCACAGTATTTACTGTCCATGCTTCAGATAAGGAAACTAAGTTCAGAAAAGTTCATTGGCACACTTAGTGGGTGGAAAAACTCCCCACTTTGCAAAGGGGTTGGCTCGTCTAACTGCCCGTGAACTTTAGAACAGTTATGGAAATAACAAAAGCCTTGTTTGGAGGGTTGGGGATGTTGCTCGGTGCATGCACAAGGCCCTGAGTTCAATCCCCAGTACCACACACACAAAAAAGTTTTGTTTTTTTGTCCACAGTTTGTGTGGTTTACGTTGGAAGATTTGATGATAGACTGGACTTACTGTTTTGTAGCAGTTGATGTCTGTATGCTGTGACAGTAACTTTTGGAGAGTGTTTAAAAGGTGCAAAATGATCTGCCTGAAAAGTTTCATTTCATAGCTGCTAAGGCAGAGTCTTAGGCCCCAGAAGAATAGAACTCAGATCTTTAGCTCTGTAAGAGGTATTCTAAATGTTGGATTTGAAAGTTAGATTTAATTGACTTTATTAATTTAGGATACATTTCCTTAAATTCACAAATAACTCCATATGCTTTCTCTGGAATTGAATGTCTTCTAATTTACCTTCCTCTTACTCTCTCCCGAATCTTGAACTTTCTCTATCATTCTTTTGTGTTACACACTTAAACAGAGGCTCCCATTTTCTCACCTGTGGGTACAACTAAAAAACATACACGGGCTGGGGATGTAGCTCAGCAGCACAGCACCTACCTGGCAAACGTGAGGTCACGAGTTTCATTTCCGGTACCAAAAAAAAAATAAAATAAAAAGCATACATATTTATTAGAGTTTAGGGTCACGGTTACAAAAAGTAATGGGGGGGGGACGCAGTTTTGTAATTTTTTCTATACATTTTTTGGTATCATTAAGAAGTGAGGGCCAAATTTTATCGTTGTAAGCCCCAAACTAAAAATAAAGTACATTTTTAACTGTTGTATCTTACATTTATCCACTAAAAAAAAAAAAGGTTCACTGGGGACGCTGTCCAACGTAAGGGGACTGTTCAAATTCTCCCTGTTGTCACATCATTATTCTGCCAGATATTAAACTGAGTTTTAGTGTCATGGTGCCCCAAGGACTGGGACCCTTTGGGGATTGTTGGCTCCCGCACTGAGCAAACCCCCATAACTCTGGAATTTTAGTCCCTGTTTTAGGGTTCTTCAGAAAAACAGAAACAATTGCAGCTTGGCAAGTCCAAAATCTGCAGGATAGGCCGAGACCTGGAGGAGGAAGGCAGTTCAAATCCAAAAGCATTCTGCTATCTGGAGTCCTTCTTCTTCTGGGGAGATCAGTCTTTTTTCTTTTCAGGCCTTTGACTGATTGGATGAGGCCCACCCATATGATTGAGGGTTATCTGCTTTACCCACAGTGTACTGATTTAAATGCTAATACCTAAAAAAACTTCACAGAAACTGTAAGAATAATATTTGACCAAAATCTGCCTGGATCCATATCCTAGCCACGTTGACACATAAAATTAACCATCACAGTTCCTCTATTTTTTGTTTTTTCATAGTTTTCCTGTCTCATGCTTTGGGGTCAAGCTGATTACACTTTATGCTGCTGAAGAAGTAGCTTGCCAGAACAGCACATTCCGTGCTTCCTTTGTCACACTGTACACTGAGAAATCAGAAAACCCAGTTTATTCAAATTCCTTTTAAAGTAAGAGTCAGCATAAAGCTGACAGGGGCTCACGTTCTAAAGAAAATTCGTGTGTTTTATTAAAGAGTTTTATAGCATTCGTTACTGCTCCATCGTTTCATTTGGCTTTGAAATAAAGTCTCACTATGTTGCCCAAGATGCCTCAAAGTCGAAATCTTCCTGCCTCAGTCTCCAAGTAGCTGGGATTATAGATGTGTGCCCCTGTGCCCAGCTTCCTCTGTGACTTTTTGACTAATGGTTTATCAATTGTAGTTGAGCCAGCGAGACTTCTGACTCCCAAATAAGTGGGGTCACCAGTCTCCTCAAGAATACCTAAGGATGATGCTCCACCTGCAGCACGGTGAAGATCAGGAGCACTACTGTTTGCGTTCCCACTGATTTTATTTATTTTTTGGAGAAGGGGAACCAGGGATCGAACTCGACCTCACACTTACCAGGCAGGCACTGTGCCACTGTGCTAACCCCCCACCCACACTGATTTTAAATCCTCTCAGTTTTTTCTTCCTTTTTAATTTAGTATGGTTTTTTTTTACTGCCCAACGTTGTTTCAAGTTTCATTTCCAAGAAAAACTAGAGGTTTTGTATAGGTTTGTCAACCTTTATTTTGTTTAATTAGGTTTTAAAAGATTTTAAATTCTTACTGCATTGGGGTCAGGACCAAAGGGAAACAGGCCCTCCTCCTCACTCCCTGGGGCCACCTTTGTGATGTGACACTCCAACCCCTTCTCACAGGCTCTCCTCCTCCCGCCTCTGGCAGGCCCCCAGGACTGTCGTGCCAGACCGTAAAGAAACTGGTGCAGAGGCATAGCCGGGCTGCGGCTGGGGCTTACGCCTTTGGGAGGAACTCTTTTGCAAGGGGCACTGTGTGCATTCAAGTCTTCCTTAGGCGACAGCGCACCTTGTATTTGGTACTCACGCATCACACGGGTCTCTCCGCAGACGGAGTGCTGAACATGAGCATCCCCATCGTGCTGCCCATCTCTGCAGATGACAAGGCGCGGCTGGAAGGGTGCAGCGAGTTTGTCCTCGTGTACGCTGGACGGAGGGTGGCTATTTTATGTGACCCTGAATTCTATGAGCACAGGAAGGAGGAACGCTGTTGCCGTGTGTGGGGGACGTCATCTACGAAACACCCCCATATCAAAGTAAGTGGCAGAACCTTTGGAAGGGCTTTCTTGATCTATTTCAAGTGAGGACAAGAATAATTCTTTTTAATTTCTTCATGGAGGACTTAGAAAAACAGGTTCAATAGAAGAATGCATTTCTAAGGTAAGTTTTGCAAGCCTGGGAGGTCTTTTTTTTTTTTTTTAAGTCATAAAGAAATGTTTTTCTGTTTGAAAGCTGATCTGAATGAGCTCTGGAGTCCTCAGATCCCGTGATGGCTGCAGGTAGGAAATTTAGTCTGACCTTGTGCATAGAGGACCAAAGCCATGGCTGTCACTATGCGCACAACTGCCGCTGGAGCTTACAGCCTGTTCATCTTGAAACTGCACAAGGGAAATAGTTTCACACACAGTGAGCCAAAGGAGCCACTGCAAAGCCAACTAGGAGTTCATGCTCTGTATCAAGACAGTAGTCAGTGACATATTTTCAGAAGACAAACATGAGCACGGATAGTGCCTGAATTCCCAGAGAAAAGATACTACACTTTCATAAGGATATTTTCAACAATGAAAAGTGCATTCAGCCAGGCATGGTGGCGCATGCCTGGAATCCCAGCTACTTGGGAGGATGGAAAGTTGGAGGGCAGCCTGTGCTACATAGTATGTTCAAGTCCAACCTAAGCTACATAGTGAGACTCTGTCTAAAAAAACACAAAAACTGTTCATTTAGGGTCTATCCTCCTTACTGGTCAAACAGAGTAAACGTCCTCAGATTGCTTTGCAGCTTGAGCTGCTCTTGGTGATGGTACAGGAGGGGATATTACGGGATCACTACCTATGGTTCATTTCCTCTAAGGAAATATGTGAAATTGTATCAAAAACTGTTCTTAATCCAAGAGAAGGGAATTAGAGTGGGAATGAAAATACACATATACTACTGGTTTGACTTCGCAAACGTCCCGCTTGGTCTAACTCTCAGCAAGTTCACAAGTATTACTGAAAGCAACTCAGGGCCCAGGAGCCCCTCGCCAGCCTGTGGTGGATAAGGCTTGTCATCTCCTTCACCTCAGCTTCTTCAGTGACAAACACAGGGAACAGACTCAAAATCAGACTAAGGTTTTTTCCAGCTCATGAGTCCCACAGAAAATTACGCTTTTGTTTGTTTGCTTTTCAGTTGTGAAATGTTCCAAGAAAGGAAAGACCTCTGACACCACCTTAATCTGAACCTAGAGTTCAGTTAGCCACAGTTATCTCACTCAAAATAAGCGCCTTGGTCTTAATGTGAATCCAGATAAAGTCAACTGTTCAGTTTTCTAGGTTTGTCAGACAGCCCTTGAAATCACTGGATAGTGGCTCAAAGCTGAGAAATATGTTTTTGGCTTCAGTTATATCTCTGATCATGTTTTTCTTGGTCATAATCATATGAGTTTGGGATTTTATCTTCTTTTAGTGACCCAAAGAATAACAGCCTTTCATTGTGCCACCTCGGATATTTCTCCACTTCGAGTCTAACTTACACAACCACATGACTTGCACCAAAGCTCTTAAGTGATCACTTCTTTCTCTTCATCTTGGCCTGCTGTGTAGGTCAGTAATTAGAGTCTATTCTTAGTACAAATATTCCTCACTTAATGACCTACCTGCTTAACAAGTTTGAGGCTTACTACCTACCCCTCTGACTTACAAGCTCTCTCTTTTTTTTCTTTGTATAGTTCTGTACATTTTGTTTATAGAGCCTCAATGTCTTTTTTCCGTACAGTACACCTTGTGTATACATTACTGGAATTCTTTTTTATTGTTGGGTTTTTGGTTTGGTTTTTCAAGACAAAGTCTCACTATATAGTTCAAGCTGGCCTTGAACTCACTGTGTAGCCCAGGCTGACCCTAAACTCACAGGGATCCTCTTACCTCAGCCTCCCAAGTGCTGAGATTACAGGTATATGTCACTATGCCCAGCCAGAACTATAATTCTTGCTGATTGTACTGTAACTGTACTTGCTGATTGTACAATAATTCTTGCTGCGTGTAGTTCTTGCCACAGTACAGTACTATAGTTTTATGTTGTCATACATTACAGTACTGCATGTAAGAGTTATGCAAATAAAAGCAAAGTCATCAAGTTGGAGTTTCCTTTGATTATTTCTTTGTTCTGAATATTGTAATGTACCTAGTATATACAATTCCTCATCTAGTTTTTTTTTTTGGTTTTTGTTTTTTTTTTTGGTTTTTCTCCGGTACCGGGAACCGAACTCACGACCTTGCGCTTGCCAGGAAGGCGCTTTTGCCGCTGAGCTAAATCCCCAGCCCCCAATTCCTCATCTAGTGACCAACTCATTTAACAACCTTGTCACAGGACCAGAACTCAGTCATTAAATGTGGAATGACTGAGTCAGGAGAGTGATGGCATGACTCGTGACTTTGACAGTACCACCAGTGACTCTGTGCCATCAGAGCGTTGGAGGGATGCTGTGAAGCTCCAGTGAGCTGATGGTGAGAAATGGGCCATGGACAGCTGGAGAAAGCCACTTACTCCACCCGCTGCATTTTCGTTGTTGAAGGTGCATGTACCAGAGAACATACGAGTTTTATTGGGAATAGGACTCTTCATTTTGGGTTTTTTAGCACCCTGAAACTCAAAGTCAGGCTTTAGTGGAAGTTTTTTAGAACCCACAGCCTTCCAAAAGTTGCTGCTCTCAGAAGTAATCACGGGCCTCCTTGTATTTCCTCGTGGCCCTGGGAACAGTATCTGCAGAAAGCGGTCACAGTTGCCGAGTTCCTGTCTGCCTCTGTCCCCCGCTCCTCACTGATGGCGCTTAACCGTCTGCTCAAGGACTCGCTTTTGAGTCACTGCCCCTGTGATATCATCTCAGATGTAATCATGAGGAGGAGCAGAGGAGACTTGAAAAATTATATAGTGCTTGGACGAACCCTACTCCTTTCATCCACGGCTCTCAAAGCTTTTCCAAGCAGTAATCACTTCTCACAGTGCTCTTGTTCACAAGTAGGTAGAAACATTACTCCCTGCTTTACAGATGTAGAAACTAAGAGAGTAAAATGTGACTTCCGTGAGGGGCAGGGATGAGGTTTTGAACCCTTTAGCTCCACAGTGAAGAAGCAGAAACACCTGGAGTTCAGTGAAGCAACAGAACTTGGACAGTCTGAGTCTGCAAGTTTTAAAGCTCCCCATAATTGACTATGAGAACCACTTCATTAGAGAAGTTTTTGGAGCTGTTTCCCATGTGGCTCCACCTGATATGTTTTGACACTAACATACTCCGACTCCAACTGCTGACCTACATTGAGAGGCAAGAGGAAGAGAAAGAGTCACCTAAGATCCCATCAGAGCTCCCTGTGCAAGTCATGTGAATGGATACGTTCGACTCTAAGGGTAGAAGTATCTGAGCTGGCATGATGGAAGGCTCTTGTTCTTGGATCACTAGGAAAAGATAAGCTCCAAATCTATACGATTATGATCAGGAAAGAAAATGATCAGATAAATAACGTAATTCTCAAACCACCTGACTCAACATCCAGTCAGCACTTTCAATCTCTACCCATTCCTGCTCAGCCGCTTGGGTCCTCTGTCTCACCAGTAGCCCCGCCATCCACACGGCAGCCTGTCACCAAAGCCAGGCTGTCATGCTCACTCTGTCTTCGCTTGTTGATACAATCACCACGTTCTGACAATTCTGCTGCCCAGGTATTACTTAACTTTTCACTCGTCTTCTGTCCCAACTTGGGTCATGTCGTTTCATTTCTTCCCTCTTATTCCCTCTAATCTATGACCCCGTCATCCGGAGTGAAGTGACCAGCTGCTGTTTGGGAACATTTTAGCAAAGACACGGTTTACCTCTTAGCCTTTAACCACTACGCATTTCCCCCTCTAGTCATTTCAGAACTGGCGATTAAGTCATCTCTGTCTTACTTTTGCATACGCTCAGCCCTCACTTAGGGCGCTGTTCCTTCCACTTCCACCTCTTCACCTTATTCCTTTTTCCCTCCTTTCAGAACTCAGCCCTAACCCCCTGACCCATAAGCATGACTAAATGCCCTTCTGTGACTTCCCAGAGCGCTGAGTACTTGTCCCGTCCACACCTGGGACAGGTAGTGCTGAGGGTGATGCTGAAATATCAGCACGGGGCAGGGGGCCTGATGAGAGAGGAGGTGCAAAGGGAAGAGGGTGGTTTTCATGAGTCCTGGACTTGGGTCCCGGCTTTGGTAGAACAACTATGCACCTGACCTCTGCCACTTCCTCTCTAAAACTATCTTCTCACCTGAAAATAATGACATGAAATCTACATCATCTCCAGGTACCATAAAGCTCCATGACTATGACAGATGTCACAGAAATGAATGTGTATGCTTCACTTGTGGTGTGTTAGTTTTTTAGTTTTATTTTTGTTAATCTCTTCTCTGAACCTACTGTTCCCCGCACCCCATTTGGGCTGCTTGCCCTTCTCTCCTCTTTCTTCATTCTGAGTTCCTCCCCTCCTCCATCAATTTGTGCATTCCTTCCTTCTTTCAAGATTGCTTCCTCCCCTCCCCTCGCCTAAGCCTGTCCGGTTTACTGTAGCTTCCTTCCGTCTTCATGCTCCGTTTGAGTTCGTTGTCTCCTCTCTTTGCATTCTTGTTGTCTGTGATTCCAGACCCAATTCCTCTTTCTCTGCTCCACCAGACTCCCTAAGTCTGTTCCTCATTCCTCCCGCTGCATCCAGTTCTATAAATCCCCAGGGAGTGGCCCTTCTGCCCGTGGCAGGAAGGACTTACCCTCGTTCTTGATAGCTGGACGTAGCTCTGGGGACAGGCAGAACACCTAGGAGAGAGAGCTGCCCTTGCAAAGCTGTTTCTCTCCATCTCGGAAATGTCACAAGCAGAGTTTCAACGTTGCTTTTCAAACGAACTTGCTTTCAGGCTCGGTGGTGAGGAAGTTGGTGTGGCGCTGCCTTCACCAATAGACCCAGCAACACAGTGTAGGGCGGACCCCTAGCGTCCACAATGAGTAACTGCACCCTGGCAAGGACGGGTGGGGGGGTCTTACGCTTTCAAAATTATCTGTGGTCTAACTGTAAGTGATGAGGACAAAGTTATGTATGCATGTGGGTATTTGAAAACATCCTTGTCCAGTAATTTGCCTGAGCAAGAGTTTAGAAAGGGGGCCATAAACACAAAACCAAATCCTTTGCACAACTTCCCTGTGTCTGCCCTGGGTTCCTCAACCTCAGCATGATTGACATTTTGGCCTAGATAATTCTTTATTCCGGGGCTTTCCTGTGCAGTGTAGGATAAGTAGAGGCACCGGTGGTCTCCACACACTAGATGCCAATAAAACACATACCTGCACCAGCTGTGACAATCACAGCTTTCTGCAGCTATTGTCAAGTGTCACTGGGAGAGGTAACACCCTCTGTTACAAGGCACCACTCTCCCAGCCTCCCACTTCCTCAGCCCCTCTGGCTGCAGGTCACTGTGAACCCTGCATTCGAGCCATGCTGGGGGAAGCCGAGCCAAAGTTTCATTGCTAGTTCTTCGGGCCTTTGTACCAGGTGTTCGGAATCCGTCAGCTTCCTCTCGCTCACGCTTCCTCCCTCTTCTGCATTCACAGCTCATGGGGCCGCACTGTCCTCACACAAATGGAATTATGCAGTATTTGTTTGTGGCTGACTTATCTCAATATATCTGCTCAAGGTACATCCTTGTTGTAGCATTTGATGGGGTTTCCCTTTTAAAGACTGAATGACATGCCAGTGTTTTCTGCGCCACCTTTTATTTATCCATTCAGCTGTTGATGGACATTTGGTTCATTTCCGTCTCTTAGCTATTGCCAATAGGTGCTAGGAACATGGGTGAGCAAATCTCTCTCTCTCTTTTGTCTTTGGAGACAGGGTCTCACTATGTAGTTCAGGCTGGTCTTGAACTCACTGTGTAGCCCAGGTTGGCCTCAAACGTGTGCCAATCTTCCTGCCTCAGTCTGCTTAGTGCTGGCATCACAGGCATGCACCACCACCCCCAGCCAGAAGTAGGACTACTGGGTCATATGGCGGTTCTATTTTCAATTTTTTTTCAAGAACCTCCATATTGTTTTCCATAATGGCTGCGCCTTTCACTGTCCCAACGCACAAAGGTTCCAATTTCTCCACACCCTTGCCAATACTTGCTATCTCCTGTGTTTTGATAATAGCACCCTAATGAGTGTGAGAAACCTCACTGGGGTTTGGGATTGCATTTTTCTTGTAATAGTCACAAACAGAATTAGACAAGAACTGAATCAAATTCAATGATTAGGTTCAACGTTGACTTTATGGGGAAATTTGATTCAGTTCTCATCGTTTGATTTGTGCCCAGAATCGTGGAGAGAATTAAGTTTGTGAAGTGAGGTTCCACTGTATGTCCATTCAAATCCTTTGCCAATTTTTAAATCAGGTGATTTGTCATTGAACTATCAGAGTACGTTATGTTCTGGATATTAGACCCTTACCAGATCTTATGATTTGCAAATACTTTCTCCCACTTGATAGGTTGCCTTTTCATTCTGTAGACTGTGTCTTTTCATACATACATGCTTTAAGATTTGAAGTAGTCCCATTTGTCTATTTTTGCTTTTGTTGCCTGTGCTTTGGGGCCATATTCACAAGTCAATGTCATGGATCTTTTACCCCTATATGTTTTGTTTTGGTACCAGGATCCAAACTGAGGACCTCACACTTGCCAGGCAGGTGCTGTACCACTGAGCTCTATCCCTGGCCCTACCCGTATATTTTTTCATAAGAGTTTTATAGTTTTAAGATCCTATATTTATATCTTTAATCTACTTGGAGTTAACTTTTCCATATGATGTAAGAAGAGTCTAGCTTTATTCTTTTCAATGTGAGAATCTAGTTTCCCCGATACATGTGTCGAAGATAATCTTCCACACATACCAAGATCATTTGAGAAAAACAGGATTAGCTAATAGGTGTGGATTTTGGTACTCTTTGGAGATTTTTTTATTTTAAAGTAGATATAAGTAAAGAAGGCTGTATCTTTTGAGAATTTTGTTTATTTATTTATTTATTTTGGTCTCTTTGAGACAGGGTCTCGCTATGCAGTTCAGGCTGACCTTGAGCTCACTTTGTAGCCCAGGCTGGCCTTGAACTAGCAATGATCTTCCTGCCTCAGCCTCCCAAGTGCTGGGATTACAGGTGTGCGCCACCATGCCTGGCTTTTTGAGAATTTTAATAGAAACTGTGCCCCAAAATAATTAACTGGTAGAAAACTAACTTGTCTGAATTTTTCCCCAAGTCCTCTATTTGGAGTCCCGATTCATAAGATCTAAGATACATTAGACTATGTTAGGAATGTGCTAGCAGCCATTCCAGAAGATGGATCACAGAAACCTTGTAAGAACCTATGACCTATCCAGAGACTCTCCATGCTTGAAACTATGCTAATGATACTAAGACATTATTTGCATTTTTCACTCTCTTGACCTTTACACAGCCAGTATAAAAAGTAAGGGTGAGTAAGACTGCGGCACCTTTGACCTGAGATATGAGAAATAACTCTGTGTGGCCACTTTCCTCTCAACACTAGAAACTTGTAGTAAGAAAAATGCCAACTTCAGGGGCTGGGGATTTAGCTCAGCGGCAAAGCGCCTGCCTGGCAAACGCAAGGTCGTGAGTTCGGTTCCCGGTACCGGAGAAAAACCAAAAAAAAAAAAAGAAAAAGAAAAATGCCAACTTCACTGGAGAAGGATTCTTGATAAAGCTGTAAAAAAGTTATCTTGATCCTTGAGTTCATGTCTTTTTCATATCCTGCTACAAAAGAAGGAGTCCACATTGATGTGCTTGAAAAGTATATATATACATATATATATATAAAGTACTTGTGTCATTGAGCTGGAGCAAAGCTAGCCACATTTCCCCCTCCATGAAATTTCATTTTTACTTGAAAGAGTGGATGGCGATGCATGGTTATTTAGACTTGGCTATTCAGCAAGTATTTTTTTCAAAATGAACAAAGTCCTTTCATTTCTACAAAGACAACTGAGAATATTACTTCCCAGTGATTAGCCTTGAAGTCTCACTATGCGTAAGTTTCAGGTTTCGGTACAGCTTGCATTTAGGAGACTAGCACGCATTGTATTTTGGTGTAGTATTTAAGAAAAATTATATAAAAAGGTTATTGAAATCTTTCCTTTTTCAACTACCCCTCTGTAGTTTGGTTTTCTTTACCTACTTCAGCCAAAACAAGATACTGTCATAGATTAAATGCAGAAGTAGGTATGAAAATCCAGCTGTCTTCTAGTGTCAGATTTGCAAGCAGGTAAACCATGCTCTACCTATTTGGGGGAGGAGGAGTAGGAATGTACTTTTTGCACTAAAAAAATTTATTTATGTTAATGGGTAATAGACATTAATGTCATTTTGAATAAATTAACAAGTTTTAAAATAGTCCCCATTGTAATCTTTAGTGTGAAAATAATTATAGATATAACTTACATTAAACAAAACCTCTTGGGGGGGTCTCAGTAATTTTTAAGAACATACAGAAGTCAAGAGACCAAAAGTTTGAGGAATGTGGGGCTAGAAATGTGGAAGAACTGAAGGCAGTTCCTCAACAGTAACCCGAGACCGGTGGGAAAGGAAGAGAGAAATTTTCAGATAAAACAGAAATCATGTGATTCGTTACCAATGTTAATCACATTCTTCCCAGATGGTGATGGAAAGTGGAGACTGGCTGGTTGGCGGAGACCTTCGGGTACTGGAGAGAATAAGGTGGAACGATGGGCTGGACCAGTACCGCCTGACGCCCCTGGAGCTCAAACAGAAATGTAGAGAAATGAATGCTGGTATGCAGGCTGCCTGGAGGGCGTTCATCAATACTCTCTGATTAAAGAATTAAGGATGTGAATCAGTATTTTTTTAGAAATGAAAACATCTATTGTTATATCTCTGATATAAACAGTTTAAAGTTATACTACATTCATATCCTGGAACATATGCAGCAGTTATAAATACAGACACAGAAAGACACCTAAAGGTATTTATTAAGTGAAAAGCAATGCACAGAACAATATGGATAGTAAAATCATATTTTGTTTGTTTTTTGGTGTTTTTGAGACAGGGTCTCACTCTGCAGTTCAGGCTGGCCTTGAGCTCGCTTTGTAGCCCAGGCTGGTCTCGAACTCACGAGGATCCTCCTGCTTCAGTCTCCTGAGTGCTGGGATTATAGGCATGCGCCACCATGCCCAGCTGAAATCATATTTTGGAAAACTAAATAAAAGTCTGTAGTAGCTTGTGCACCAAACCGCAAAAGACAGAAGCTACCTCTTGGGGAAGGAGTTGGGATGAGCAGAAAGGGAAGATTTTTCATTCTTTATATATTTGAAAGAGAGATAATGTAGTGATAGCAATACTGGTGATTTTCATGTTCTATCTTGGGATTTGATGTATTCTCCAAGTTTTCTGTAGTAAATATATACGAATTATACTTCAAAATCAGAAGAAGATTAAAGCTCTCAGGAGTTCATCACCAAGTGGAGCAGTGGTTTTTTGTTTTTACCATACTAGGGATTGCACCCAGGGGCTCTGTACTGCGCTGCATCCCCAGACCTTTTTATTTTTTTATTTTTTGTTTGTTTGCTTTATTTATCTTTTTGAGACAGGCTCTTGCTAGGCTCAGGCTGGCTTTATACTCACTGTGTAGCCCAGGCTGGCCTCAAACTCATGGTGATCCCCCTGCCTCAGCCTCCTGAGTGCTGAAATTACAGGCATGTGCCACCACGCTTGGCCCTATTTTTCATTTTGAGACAAGGTCTCACTAAGTTACCTTCGCCAAGCTTGATCTTGTGGTCCTCCTGCCTCAGCCTCTCAGAGTGCTGGGATTACAGGAGTGTGTCCATGCCCAATTTAAATAGAAAAGATTTAAAGATTTCTTTAAAGTGAAGCTTTGTATCTTGAGATTTATATCTGTAGACTGTTGTCCTGTTTAGGGGCCCCAGAAAGCACTCCCATGATTCTTCATCCCCTGGTGACCCAAGACCAGAGTGAAGCACAAGGGAACTGATTCACGCTGACCATCCCGAAACCTTCGTTTACAGCAAAGATCTGTAAACAGCTGCTTTCATCCTGTTTCAGCTTCCTGCCTCTGTACTTTACCCTGCAAGTGCGAGCTAGCATTGGTCAGTGGTGTTAACATCCCCAAAGGCCCACATATATTCTCCAGCTGACCATTAGAAGCCAGTGGGCTTAATGAACACCCAGAACAATAAACGTGTCATCTTTTTTCTCTGTTCTTGTGGACAGACAACACTGCGTGTCTCTGACCTTGGCTTTTCTTTCCTAGATGCGGTGTTTGCGTTCCAGTTGCGCAATCCTGTCCACAACGGCCATGCCCTGTTGATGCAGGACACCCACCGGCGGCTCCTGGAGAGGGGCTACCAGCACCCGGTGCTCCTGCTGCACCCTCTGGGGGGCTGGACCAAGGACGACGATGTGCCTCTGGACTGGCGGATGAAGCAGCATGCAGCTGTGCTCGAGGAGAGGGTCCTGGATCCCAAGTCCACCATCGTTGCCATCTTTCCATCTCCCATGCTATATGCTGGCCCCACAGAGGTGAGCAATTTCCTGAGCTGTACTGTCAGACTCAGGATGCAGGCTCAAACTTTAGACTGAATGAGAGTCTGGGACGCTTTCTTCTGCATGAGCAGATTTTTCTCTCTTTTTTATCCAATTTAATGCTTCCATTTTGTATTGGTAAAAAATGCTAGAAATATCCAAGTCAAACCTATTGTATGTGGACCTGAGGCTATGGCGGTTAACACGTAATGAGATGGATCACAAAGCTTACCTGGGTTGCAGGGCAAGTTGTATCTAACCTAATATTCAATGTCATTAGTTCCAGTTTCTCTATGCCAGTGGTGGCGAACATACGGCACATGTGCCACAGCAATACACAGAGCCCTCACTGTTGGCATGCGTGCCAAGTTGCCCAGCAGCTGAGTAGTAGATAACAGTTGCTTTTTCTGAACTAAAACATCACTATTCAGATTTAATTGCAGGGTTCACACTTTGTGATGAGTGGGTTATGGCTTGCAGTTTGGGCCGTGGGTCTCTAAAAGGCTTACTTCACTGCTCTATTCCATTCACAGTGCCCTGTGATTGTGTTCGAGAGGAGACGCTGTCTTTAAAAGATAGAGATCTCCCTTTCATCATAATACAGGAGGCCATCAAATAGATTTTCTTTATCCCACCGCACTAGCAGAGTAGTGGGTTTGAAGGAGTTTCCAGGAAGTATGATGAATGGAAAGGGTCTTAACCCTTTGGCATAACCCAAACTGAGTCTAATGAATTAATTCTATTCAGTCATGTCGAAGTCCCAGGCCCCTAGCTGTCCTTTCCGTCCTTTGTATTTCTGAGTTTTAAGGCAAGTGTCATGTTGAATGGAATCAGTGTCTGAATATGAAAGGTGATTAGCTCATTACTGGCAGTCAGATGAGGTGTGGACTTGTAATTTCATTTAAATTGTGATATATCAGAGTAGGGCGGGAATGGAAAATTTAAAAAATAATCAGTATGGTAGAGCAGTAAAAGCTAAGTATTTCTGGTGTGGTAGCCTGTCTGGAGATGAAGAAATATAACCACAAGCTCTAAGAGGATTCGTACAAAGTGTACCTTTAAACTCCCGCCCTAAGCAACATAACTAAGTCTGAAGAAGAGACTGTGAAGCCCTAGGACTTGCTGACTTTCTTGCAACTTTCAGTCTACCTGTTACTGTATTACTGTTCAAGCAGAATTAGTCTGTGTAAACACAAACCCACAGACTTGGCTCACCGTGGCCCTTATGTGATGTTTCCTAGGTCCAGTGGCACTGCAGGTGCCGGATGATGGCAGGTGCCAATTTCTACATTGTGGGCAGGGATCCCGCAGGAATGCCCCACCCTGAGACCAAGAAGGACCTGTACGAACCCACTCACGGAGGCAAGGTCTTGAGCATGGCGCCAGGCCTCACCTCTGTGGAAATCGTTCCATTCCGAGTGGCTGCCTACAACAAAGCCAAAAAGGCCATGGACTTCTATGATCCAGAAAGGTAAGTTTTTTGAAGAAAATTATCTAATCAACATCTTTACAGCTGGAATGAGGAGCAAAATTTTCGTCCTTCACAAAACTCCCCAGTGTATTTCCACATACTCCCAATTGGAATCAGTCTCTTGAGAGTCACAATTGGTCTTATACATTTTGTATGTAGCACAGACCCCTATACACAGAAGATGATCAATAATATTTCCTTTAGGAATGGGAATGTATCTCAGTGGCAGTGTTTGCATAGCCCCAGGGTATCAAAAATATATATATATATATATATATCTTCTCAACGTGCACTAAACAAAAGGAAGTAACAACCACAAAAGATTTCAGTGAGTATCTGTGGCACACTTCCTTCCGGGCTGTGAGTTCATGGAAGTAGGCGAAAAGAGAAGTTACTTCCAGTGACAGAGTACGTGCAAAGAAAATATTGACTATATAGCTGCTAAAGGGAACTAACGTTCCCTTTTCTCCTGCAAATTCCTGCCCATCTTGAAAGACATACGATTTTACAGAAAAAAATGTGGATCTAAAACCTCATAACCTAACTCCAGGAATCCTTAAGACGATGTTCTTTGCCTACACTGAGTTCTTTGTTGCTATACTGTGACAGGCACAATGAGTTCGACTTCATCTCAGGAACTCGGATGAGGAAGCTCGCCAGGGAAGGAGAGAACCCCCCAGATGGTTTCATGGCCCCCAAAGCATGGAAAGTGCTGACGGATTATTACAGGTCCCTGGAGAAGATCAACTAGATGCTCTTTTGCTCCAAAGTTTCTTCCTGAAGTGCTCTTTGATTACCTTTTCTATTTTTGTGATTAGATGCTTTGTATCCAGCTGTTTCTAAGTGACTGATTTTAAAGTTAGTATTTTATGAGGTAGAAATTGTGCCTATAATTTAAAGTCAACTTCATATACATATGAAGATAAAAAAATCTTACCAAGTGGAAGCAACATTGTTATACATTTCAGAGTGAAATCAGCAAACTGTCTACTGCATCTGTGCAGGTAGGTCCCAGGTTTCTTAAATCTTTGACCCTGAGCCACTTACATGTCAACTACAGCAGCATATTTTCCAGCCTAACCTTGCCAACCTGCAACCTGAATATCATATCCTAGTAGTAAAATGAATAGATGCACTCCTCCTCTTTCCCGCACACTGCCCTCCCCCATCAACCTAAATGAGATGTGAGTCACATCAAAATTCCTGTCATCTTTTACCTCATAACTACATACTGCCTTACTGCCGAATCACCGAAGTGCTGAGGACCTGACTGGAGAAACCAAATGTGTGATAATGTTCATTTAATCTTAGAGATCTATGCAGCCTGCCATGAAAAAGTTATAGTGTCTGGTAAGAAGTCTTCAGGGCCTTCTATAAATAAGTCCAATATGGTGACTTTTAATAGTGTTTTAATGAAAGGATTTGTTCCAAGGGATCAAACAATCCTGCTACCTTGAGGAAGGCTATTTTTTGCCCTCTTTGCTGTGGTCATTATATATTAGACAGTCCGGGCCTGTTCCCCTGCAGCAGCAGCAACTGTTGCCATAAAGAATCCACACCATGGGGCTGGGGATTTAGCTCAGCGGCACAGTGCCTGCCTGGCAAGCGCAAGGTCGTGAGTTCGATTCCTGCTACCAGAAAAAAAATAAAAAAAAAAAAAAAAAAAAAAAAAAAAAAAAGAATCCACACCATGAGACCGCTAGAAGGTACTAGAACAGGAAGACCGCAAAAATACAGAACTCAAACCTTTCGTCTTAGAGGTGAACTAAGGTGCACACGAAAGTGCTCCATGAGCTGCAGAACACCGTAACAAAAGCACGAACGCATTGGGAAGTACTGGCGGCCCCGAGTGAGTGCGCAGCCCTCTTGGCCCTGGTGCTGAAGCTCCTGGGTCATGGGCCTCTTAAAAAGCCGTCTTCTTGCTTATAGAAATGTCTGAATTTTTCTAAACTTCCCTGATATTTTACTGCAGCTGAAAATGCTTTTCCAAGGACTTGAGCTGTTCTGAGAAATCTTGAGATGCCTCTCCCTTCTGAGAGGTAATCTTTGTATGTTATGCATAATTCACTGTTGCCAGCAAATGTATGAAGAAACAGCACCTTTTATATATAATGTCACTCTGGAAGGGGACCTAAACTGGAAAGAGAAAATTGTGATATGTTTCATATTGTTCATCCTTTTTAAAATGCTAGTCTTAGCTAATTAATAATTGTTCTGAGAATAAATTACACGGAATGGCCACAACAAAGTGTGTCCTTTAGTACCAATATTCATTCACAGAGGTACTCACTATCGCCTCTTGAAAAGCAGCATATTTATTGGAAATAGCAGGCGGGATGTCGTGCCTTAGCCATACGTATTTTTAAAAATATATTTACAACTGCTCTTCTGTTCTACTATGATTTGATGCAATGACTATTTCTGTGTACAACTGATGCTTGCCCTTACTTTAATAAATTTCTCAAAATAAAGGCTGAGTCGTTTTGCCTGCAACACCCATACGGACTGACCACATGACTGTCATGGGCTGTGTGCTTTTCTCCAGCTGGGGAGAGACAGCAACGGCCTCTCTTTAAGACCATAATTAAGTGCCCTCACCCGTGTCATTTTCTACCTCGTGCTCTAGATATGACACGGTAATTTTTTTCAGAGGTGATGGGCTGTTCAGGGCCTCTGTCCAATTCACCACAGGAAGATCCTACTTTGATAAATGAAGCTGTCTTCCTTGCTTTTTTAAAAAATTTTTCCCCCGGTACCGGGAATCAAACTCACAACATTGCGCTTGCCAGCCAGGCGCTATGCCACTGAACTAAATCCCCAGCCCCTATTTTCCTCGCTTTTTCTCTCACAGGAACAGATCTCATTCTCAAAGTGTCCCCAAACCTTTCACTAGCAAGACTAGGAGTAGCTGCAGGTGTTTAGTTTTCCTCGGCTATTTCCACAACTCTACAAACCTCAGCAGCCTTTGTGTTCATGAAGGTGTCACGTTTCACTCATGCTTTCTGTGGCCATGGGCTTGCAGCTTTCTGCGTCGTTGATTCACTTTTGTCCTGAAAGGACATGCAAAGCTTTGCTGATTCTCTTCCCAAATTAAAACAGGTGCAACACCCACTTGAAGCCTCTCCCCTCCTGTCCCTAGATCTTACCGGATGGTTCCTAGCGCCAATTAGCAGGACAAAATTGGTGAGGGAAATGTAAGGTATAAACTGTACTGAAAGAGTATATCAAACCCTGCAGTGTGAAAAAACCTTAGAAAGATACATGTAAATCATTTGGTTGGATGATAGCAAGTCTTATACCAACACTCTCTTCAGTCCACAATATTTCTTTCCAACCCATCATCCTTGCAAGGAGCAACACTGGAGAACACCGCACCGCGTTCATTGTTTTTTCATCTTTCTCCTTTCTATGATGTACCTTTAGGTCTATTATTGATCTGCAATGTAACTGTCCTTATAGGCAGGAGTGCAGGAAATTAGAGGGGCACCTGATGTCTGATCAAGGGCTTTTATGTCTAAAGGTTTGGTGGAATAACAGCGCAGTTTTTGCCTATGACTTTTTTGATTAAGGTTTCCATTACCTATTAATAGGCATGATTATATATTGAAGTAAAAGCCCCTAATTTTCCCACCCCTGGCATATTTAACTCTTTGGTAAAGGCTATTATTGGGCCATTGACAGGACACACTCACCGAATGATGGAAATGGTGCACAAGCAACTCACAATATGCATTCCAAAGCACTTCCTTTTTGGCTTACAGTGATTTTATTGAAAGTAAATGGGTCACCTGCTAGAGTGGACATTTTAGTCTGATACTTCTCTATGCAGTTAGCAAAACAGTGGGTGCAAGAAATTCTTCATGAACTGGCTTTTAGAGAAAAGCCCTTCAGAGATAAGCAGAGTCCTTCTTGGCAGGTTTTATTACTTGGCAGGTTTTATTACTGTCGGTGAGCTTCTGGGTATGGACACCATCACGATGAAAAGGCTGCTAGATGTGTAAGTAGGAGTGTGCCTAAAACCAATTAATTCTGCCTAATTAAAGCTACAGCCTAGATCCAGCACAAGTAGGTCTAACAGGTCTGAGGGAAGGGCTTGTAACCCTGAAAATAAACAAAAACTAGTGTTATACTTCAGTTCCCATCTTTCTTTTCTAGTCATTATCTGGAATAAAATTTTAAAATTACAAATAAAAAAATTATCCATTGTATCAGTCAGCTGTCCCATTGCTGGGATAAAAATATCTGAAACCTGAAATTGAAAGGAGGGGAGGTTTATTTGGCTCATAGGTTCAGAGGTTTAGTCCATGGTCAACTGACTCCAGGGCAGGAACATCACGGTAGAAGGGCCTGGTAGAGCAAAGGTGCTCATCTCATGACAGCTGGGAAGACCACCACACGGGAAGAGCCTGAGAAGCAGGGGCCCAGGACCACACACAGTATCCACGTTCGCAGCACCATGATGTACTTTCTCACACAGGCCCCGCCTCGTTACAGCCCATTCAACTATGAACCCTTCAACGGGGAAAGCCACTGCTGAGGTTAGTGCACTTACAATCCAGTCTCCTCTGAGTTTCTTCACCCAGTCCCTCCTCTCCTGGGGTCTTAATCCAGTCAAACAGACAAGGAGAATTAACCAACACACCCCTCAGGAGTGCTGGGCATGCTAAGAAGCGCTTCCCATCAAGTGGAAGCAGAATTTATGGAATTCAATCAAGCAGTCCCTGCAGCCTATAGGCCTGTTGGCAAACCATGGATATGTGTGCTCACACTTCCAGCACGCCCACTTGTTACAATACTGTCTTTAGCAAGTACCTGTGGTTTCAGTGGCACACTGACCATGAGAATTTTTGTGTCCAGCACCATTCCCATAATGCCACTTCCTTTGAATGAATGCCTCTCTCTTTTTGCATGAATTGGTAAACTCAGATATGTGACAAAAAGTATAGGGAATATTTTAAATATTTTAAACTACTACAGTAAATGGCACATCGCCACCAATCTTCCTCAAAATATGCCTTCTCACACCTCACAAACCTACCCTCTTGCCCCTTTCCAAAGCAATGCTGCAAGTCTTCTCTCTTGTCTTTAGCTATGCTGTTACGGCAGCCTTGCTGTCCTGCATCAGTGCCCAACTTTTATCTTTCGCAGTCATTCTGACTTTGGTGAAGACTTTTGACAGAAATTGCCATACCAGAATCAATAGAATACAGATCATCATAATGAGAGGCATGAAACCCATTTCTCAGGCCATCTTCCATGTGTGTTATTGCTGGAACTGATGCATTCTCAGAATGTGCTATAGGTGCCCGTGTGTCCTCGTCTCAGATCCAAGTCCGCATGTCAGTGATGACTTCACTGTTTTGGCTTTCACTTTAAACCTCTGCTCTTAATGTATTCTGGATTCAGCACTAACACCTACCAGAACCTGCTGCAGTACACAAGAGTTCACAGGCAGGTTTACGTAAACATTAGACAATCATTAACAAAATACTCCTGCCGGTCGTGGTGGCGGATGCCTGTAATCCTAGCACTCAGGAGGCTGAGGCAGAAGTGGTGAGAATTTGAGGCCAGCCTGGGCTACAAGGTGAGTTCAAGACCAGCCTGAACTGCACAGTGAGACCCTGTCTCAAAAAAGACAAAAAAGGGGCTGGGGATTTAGCTCAGCGGCAA
>NW_004955425.1:5112027-5182932 GCF_000276665.1 Chinchilla lanigera | reverse complement strand
AAAAAAAAAAAAAAAAAAAAAAAAAAAAAAAAAAAAAAAAAGAAATACTCCTGCTTCAGTGATTTCCTCATGAGACTTACGGGTCACTAATACGAACAGCAGCAACTCTGTGCCTGTGTTACTAGGATGCTACTCATATTGCTAAAATGATTTCCCTTAGGTTTGACCTTGTGTGCATACGATGTCTGTGTTTAGTCAGGAGACCATTTTTCATAAGGTTCAAATTCTCCTGAACACATTTCACAAACATAACTGGGACAGAATTTTTTTCCTGAGCCAGGCATGGTAATGTATGCCTGGAATCCCAGCACTCAGGAGGCTGAGGCAGGAGGACTGCCACAAGTTTGAGGCAAGCCTGGGCTACATGGTGAGTTCAAAGCCAGCCTGAACTACATAGTGAGACCTTGTTTCAAATAAATTTTAAAACTAAAACAAGAAAGAAATTTTTTCTACATAAAGAGAATTTTAACTTTAAAAAAGATTACAAGACTCTGTGCTGAGCAAACTGCTAGCAAATTTAATAATGAAAGCGTATGAAGCACTGGGGATATAGAGCTCAGCGGCACAGAGCCCGCCTGGCAAGGATGAGGCCCTGAGTTTGATTCCTGGTACAAAAAACAGCAAGCTTATGAGTATCTGTTAGCTCTAGGTGGACAGATTCTCTAGCTTTGAGGCACCTCACTGGTACTGGAGTTTTAGCTATTCAGACTCTCAGAGAAGCTAAAAGGAAAATTATAAAATGTATACTGTCCAGTTTATTTTCCTTAAGCAGAAGAAAGCTGGATCACTTGTCCACAAACAATACAATTTCAGTAAAAAATAGTTTCTTCCGGTGAGATGCTGCTGTCATTGTTACACAAGCACCATCAAGGCTTGAGACATTCTCATCTAGCATCAAGCTTGTAAATGATGGACACTAAATCCTGTGAGATTATTATGGTCCATACAGAATATTTAGATTATCCCAGCCCCTCTTCAGATGAACTTGAGCCTATCTGCAAGGGAGCAGGCTGGATAAAATAGAAAAGAGCCGGGTGTGGTGGCGCATGCCTGTAATCCCAGCACTCGGGAGGCTGAGGCAGGAGGATTGTTTTGAGTTCGAGGCCAGCCTGGGTTACAAAGTGAGTTCAAGGCCAGCCTGAACTGCACAGTGAGACCCTGTCTCAAAAAGACAAAAAAAAAAAAAAAAAAAGAAAAAGAGAAAAGAAATCGTAAGGGCAATACTGAAACTGATTCAAATACTGAGTGTCTAACTGCTGCTTAAAATGGCACAGGAATCACATGAGACAACAGACTTATCAGAGATCTTCCAACAGTAAGACTTTCAGATCACACAGATGATGATCCTTTTACTCTCAATACCTAGACTACAGGCATAGGGATGATAAAAAAGACTGAATGCTTAAAGACTGAACCCAGTTAATAGGATATGTGTATCAGTATGTAAAAGTAATACCACTACTAATGTGACAGCTAACATTTGAGCAGTAACTGTGCTGACTGCCCTACGTACATTATCTCACTGTCTAACCCTCTAAGGCGGGTGTTGTAGAGCCCCACTTATAGAGGAGAAACATGCTCAAATTAAGTTGAGCAATCAGATGTGATATCACGCACCTGTACTTCTAGCCGCTCAGAAGGCTGAAGCAGGAGGATTGCTCAAGTTCAGGAGTTTAAGGCCAGCCTGGGCAACACAGTGAGACTCACCCTCAAACTAAGTAAGACAACCAGTCCAAGGACACAGTTAATCAATGGGAAGTCTCACTCTAGAGGCCGTACATCTAAGTGTTACCAAAAGCAAAATGTTTGGGAACCTACAATCTAACTGCAAACATGGCAGTATATCTAAAATACAAGGATAGATATTACTTAACATTAAAAGTTCTTTAAAATCATAGAAAAATAGTGTGCTTGGGCTGGGGATTTAGCTCAGCGGCACAGCGCCTGCCTGGCAAGCGCAAGGTCGTCAGTTCGATTCCTGGTACCGGAAAAAAACCAAAAAAAAAAAAAAGAAAAAGAAAAATAGTGTGCTCATTGACTTCATAGCCTTAACATGTCTACATAACTCCTGGACGTGGGGCTGGTGTACTTCTCCAACTTCAATTGATGATTAAAACCACAACACATTCAGTAACCGCACTTCAATATTCTGAATTGAATGTCAGATAAAAAGAAAGGACATGAGGGATACATTACCACTTCTAATCAACTAGCTATAAGATTAAACAATTATTGTAATTTGTATTAAAACAGAATATGTGATTAGATACCAAAATTTATGCAAAATATAAACTGTCCAAATACAAGTTTTATAAACCTTAAACCCCGTAAGATTTAACTAACAAGGCCAAGGATTAAGTGGAGAAAAGTCAACGAAGTAGGACCCCTTTATTATTACAGGTATAAAATAGTAATATAATTATTAAAAATGTGAAAATGTTTTATTTTTGGTATCTTGTTATTTTGCATTCCTATCTTCACCGTTCATAATTGGCCTTTTGCTATTCCAAGTATTCTCCTGTAAACTCTCCTGCACAAAGTACAAATGAAGGAACTAGTCAATGGATTTTTGAGAAGCATTATTAAATTAAACGAATCCAGTAACTCATGAACAAAGATGGAGTTTTCAAATAAATATAATAAAAACAAATGCATCTGAAACAATATTTCTGGTGATGCAGAAGGCACCTTACGACTGCTGTGCCCTTTCCCCATGCGTTTTGGTGCCTGTAACCGAGTTCTGGTTAGTGGAATTTGAAGCGATGTTTCATGTGCAGAACATGTGCAGAACATGTAACATCACAAATGTAGTTACAAATGATTACACATATGTGAATTTTGGTCTGCACATTTGTATGTAAAGAGGCAATTAATCGTAAGCTGAGAAAATTTTTAAAATTAAAGTTATAAAATGAGTATTTTTAGCTCATTTAGTAACAGGTACTTAAAACAACTATTTCAATTTTGATAACCAAATCATATTTGACCATAATTTACAAAACATAACTTTTAATGGCATCTTAAAGACATGGTTACAGCAGAACTATCTATTAAATTAAAAGAAGGAAGGAAAGTCATGTACACATCTTAAAGGATGCTGAAGCTTTTCAAACCCATTCTTTTAAAAGGCTTTCAATCCACCTTCAGGTATATCAATATAACATCTTTTAAAAAGTTTTATGTGCTTGCAGAAAAAGGCGAAATCAGTGCTGATCATGTGTCTGCCTATCAAGTATTTTTATGTGATTATCCTTATAACCATTATAATTAAGTCACATTTATATATATTCAGATGTGCCTGATTCAACTAATCACTTGCAGACCGAAAAATGCTCAACTTAGAAAAGGCTGAAACAAATGACAACTAGAAATGGCTGTATCACTGTACCTGTTAAGATACAGCCTTAAATCTTAGCTTTGCTATATATTATTTGGTACTTTTGGATTCAGTGGCTGGGGTAAAAAAAAGTTTCTGTATTCAAACCTATCTACAGAATGTCAATAAAAAATGTGTGGATATATACACTTAATATACACACATACACATACAGACATACGTATCTAGAACCAGCACCTAACCATATCCCCACTTCTCGTTAATGACTCAATGAGTCATTTATTCCTTTAAGACCAGGTTAGATTCTATAAGGCTGTGACAACATATGGCTAAAGAGGTCAGACACAAGCACCCACACTTGGGCCGGATTAAATTGTTCCTCTTCATGATTTTTGACAAGTAGTAATACCACTTATGTAACAACTATACCTCAATAACTTAGAATTCAGAGTATAAAACCATAAACATGGGACTCTCACTGTTTTCAGAGTACTCCTTCCACGCTACTCCCACTAACTGATAACAGGGCACACGAAACTAGATCACTGAACTGTACAAATGATCTTCACTCTTAGTCTAAACAGACATGTGTTAAAACATTCTGAAATGCCGCATCCTTCGATTTCTTCATTTTTTCAATTGCCCGATGCAGGTCCTGCTGTTGTACAGGCCGGATTTCATCTTCATCATGACTAAAACGCAAACAAAATCACCGAGTATTCAAATAATTTTAGTTACACCTCCCTAAAATATTTTACCAAGATTAAAAAATGCATGTGGTAAAAAAATAAAATAAATTTGCCTTTGAATTTACAAGAGTATAATAATGTTTCTTTCCCACTCTAGACCTCAAAGACAGCCATAATTAACACTAGAAACAAATTCTTACAGGAATTATTTACACATATACAAGCTATAAAAAACTTTTAACACAACTGCTAAGAAGTAGGAAATTAAAAGGCTGCAAAGGTCAAAAGCATTCTCACCTTTGCTCAAGTATGGGATTAATCTAGCAATAAACACAGTGAACCTCTCCACAATGACTTTCAGGAGCGCTGACAATGGGACTAGGACCAGTAGCAGTACCTACACAGCTACCAGGTGACAGGGCGGCTTTAATGCATACCTTTTTAAAAACAAAAGCAAGTTTTTTGGACGCACTTGCCATGGCAACACGTTAATTAAACACAAGGACACCACAGGCAAATGAGGCGTGTTGGAGGGAAAACGTCAGGGAGCTCAGGAAGGGAGACTGAGAAACACAGGGGCAGGAGTTGGAGAACTCCACACAATTCTCCAAAATGTACTTGTTTACTGACAGTTACAGAAATTCTTTGTTAGTAAGTTGATATTCCAGAAAGATATGCAGTGTAGTACTGATTTAGAGCAAGCAGCCCTTTGGGAAACTTTTAGGTGGAATTATTCCAGTCTACTAATATTTTGGCTGGAATAAAGGTACTACAAAACAGATTTCCCAAGCTCACCATACTTTGAAATTGTTTTCAAATAAAATTTGCTTTAGTGACAAACAGTTTGTTCAGGAAATACATTATTGTTAAAGTTGAGGCCTAGTCCTCAGCAGCCCCATGTACCCTTCATTTACGTAAGAAATTTCTAGAAGACAAGGCACTCATTTCTATATACAATGGAATTTACAATGCAGAAGCAATCCAGAGCTGCTAGAGAACTCTATTTTCCTAAAAGATGTGAAACATAGGTTTCTATCAGTTTTCTATGACTCATTCCCCAGATTACCCAGAGAAATTCATCTCTCTCATTCTAGAATCTCCCCAGTCCTTCTCTTCATTTTCAGAACTTCCCCTTAGAAAAATGGCAATAAATAAAGGGGTTTGCTAATTCAAATTTATATTTTACTCCTTTAAGCAGAGTTGCCATTATAAAGTAAAACAGAACAACTACAAAAACAAAGCTAACCTACCAGCTCTAACAGGTTTGATAACACTAGAAATCCAGTCCAAGTCTACATACCTTTCCTCTGATGTAGAATTAACATATTCCCTGACACAGAGGAGGGCAGCATCTCGACACATCTCTTTTAGATCACTTCCTGAGAACCCATCAGTTTCTTGAGCAACTTCTAGCAGGTCTACGTGCCTGTCCACCTTAAAGAAATATGAAACATGCTTAAAAAGCAGATACACAATATACTGCAAACATCTATCTTAAAGAAATTTAAGGATACTGCAACACTTAAAAAGTGAAACATTAAAAAATGCTTTTGGTTTCTAGAAGCTTTTTAACCATAAAAGCTTACAGTTGAAATGTAATACTCATTATCTGTATAATGACTAAAATAGAAGTCTCACTGGATACACTGGTATGATGGGGCAGAGGAGACATTCAAACACTGCTGGATTAACACTGGTACCTCTCAGGAAGGTACTGAGTTGATGTTCCTATAATATATTCAACACATTTGACAAATAGCCCGTATTATTAAGTCCAGTGTCCATTACAAAAAAAAGACTTCGTTTAACTTTCCTTTGAAATGTAATGCTTTGATATTCCACCACCTCAACACTACTTTTACATTTTAGTTTTGTTCCCCAACCTAAGGTTATAGTGAAACCAAGTAACTTGCTTTTAACTCAAAGCAAGTAACAGTCATGGAAGAATAAAGCAAGGAAAATGTATTTAATCATCTAGTAAATGATTCCTTTGCCTCATTCACTCATTAATCCCGCCAGGTAAGCACTGTCATTTTCTGGAGAAGGTTACCAGGTCACAATGTAGGAAAAGTCGAACTGTGTTTTACCCAGAAGAGCAACCACCTGCCAAAATGACATCTATTTCCCCCAGTGGTGGCAAACCTATGGCACGTGTGCTGTTTTTCTTCTAAAACAAAAGATGTTAATTATAACATCTCTTTTTCTGAAGTAAAACATCAATATTCAGGTTTAATTGAAGTATTGGCACTTTGTCATAAGTAAAATGGATTTGGGGTTGCAGTTTGGGCATTCATCTCTAAAAGGTTCGCCAACACTGATTTTCCCCAATGATGTAAAATGCTGTCTTTACTAATTTCCCATCTACACTTGTGGAAGACTCATGTTTGAATAAACAGTAGCTGGGAATATAGCTCAGCGGCAAAGCACCTGCCTGGCAAGAACAAGGTCGTTAGTTCAATTCCTGGTACCAAAAGAAAAAATAAATAAATAAATGAAACAGTAATTCTACATACAGTCTGGGGACTTGAACATGCAAGAATATGGGGTCTACTGCTAGCTCTGTAACTCTGACCTCAAATGATAGTGCTCTCATTCCAAAATGTGAGAGCCAAATGAAGAGAAATCACGTACTGTGATAAAAAGAACTAAGCAAGAAAACAGGAGTGTGCAAGTGGCAAAGAAAACAAAATCATGAAAAAACATAAATCTAAACAACCTTTACAATTAATCATCATTTAATTTGGGGTAAAAAATAATGAGGAACCAAAATGTTGGCTTGGAAGAGCATGTAAGACGCAGGGAGCATCTATAGTTAAGACATTCTAACGTCTTACAATTCCAGCACTGCAAAGAGGGCAGATACTAGTAATTAGACTTTACACACACATGTCAAAAAATATTAGAAGTATCACTAAAGAATAGCAAAAAAATATGTGACTGCAATGAGTACAGAAAGGTTTAAAAGGGAGGAAAAATGTAAGAGCTGTAATAATGAGCACGGGACACGGGGGTAGAGGTGGAAAGCAAAAGAAAGACACGCCAAATGGAAAGCATTGAAATAGGAATGCATTCCAAGTCATCAGCAACCACCACAAACGCAAACAGACTAAGCTAAGCTAGTTAAAGACATAAAATTTTTAAAATGTACCCATCTGAGGTTTAAATAATTACATCTACCCTAAAGAAAAAAGCTTTGTGTTGCATTTGAAAGAAAAATTGTTGACACCAATTGCACGCCTGTCATCTCAGCTACTTAGGAGGCTGACGCAGAAGGACTACAAGTTTAAGCAACTTCAATTCTGTCTCAAATTAAAAAAGAATAAAAAAGACTGGGAATGTAGTTTAATATCAGGCTCTCCCTAGGTTTAATCCCCAACACTACAAAAAAAAAAAAAAAAAGTCAAAAATAAGAGGTCGAAAAATGACATACAAGGCAAATAGTAGCTGAAAGAAATTTGGTTCTTGTCCAACTCAGTTTGTGATCAGAATCATGGAAAGATTCAACCGAGGTACCACTGTATTAGTTTCTGTTTACATATATTCATGGAGCTAATAAATTCTATCAACTTCTAGACAGCAGGTTAGGTCGTGATGGGGTGCAGGTAAACAGAAGTTGCAGCATTTAGTCATTAAAGCTATACTTGTTTTAAAAACATGAAGTGAAAGAAATAAATATAAAGTAACTTTAAAAACATCTGAAGCAAATATTACATATATTAAAAGTAACCTGTTAAATCTGGGCAACAGATACAAGACTACTTGTTTATATGTTTGAAACACTTTATAAACTTAAAAAACTACCTTAAAAGACTTTCCAAATTATATGCTGAGGTGGTTAAAATCAGTCCTCCTCTCTCCGATGAATCAATACATTCACGCTACTATTTCCTAAACAGTCGTACACACTTTGTGTATGACTGAATGATATGGTTACAAAGATGAACAAAGCAAGAAGGAAGGTTCCAGTCACTTCTCTGTGTGACCCTGAGCAAGTTACTGTCTAACTTCTCTACTACCTCAACTGTAAAATAGGACTAAAATGCACTCTGTAGAAAACTGAGGCACAAATTGGGCATGGTGGCACACGTCTGTAATCCCAGCACTTGGGAGGCTGAGGCAGGAGGATTATCACAAGTTTGAGGCCTGCCTGAACTACATAATGAGACCCTGTCTCAAAAAACAAAAACAAACAAAAAAAAAGAAAACTGAGGCATAAACAGAACAATGTATAACTCACCACAATGCTTGGTACACATAGAAAGCACTCAAAAAGTAGCCCATTTTATTGTTAGATATACACATTAGATATTCATGAAAAAATAAGCAAAATTAGAAAAAAGCACAGAGAGCATTTTTCTTTTCCTTTTTGCAGTGCGAGGGATGGAACTCAGTCTCCCACATGATAGGCAGGTGCTCTGCCATGAACTTCTTCCCGTAACCCAAGAACAGCATTTATTTACACACAGTTATTCATTATCATATACTGAGTGTTAATATCTGTACTAACATACCTGTTAATATTTGTGATATTCTAAGAAGTTTACATATATAATTTTGTTAAATTCTTAAAATGATTCCATGAGTTTGCTGGCTTCTGTTTTTCAAATGAGAAAAATGAGGCACAGAGACGCTAAACCATATTTCGCCAATGACGCACTGAAGGGAAGTGTCAAGCCAAAATGTGGGAGATCCTCGGGTCTGCCTCCAAAGCGTATGCTTGTTGACTGTGTCCATTATGTTACATAAAATGTCTCACCTCAGGCAGTTTGAGGAAAAAAAGCTACTTCCTTACTTTAGAATCAGACATGATGCATTTATATGATATAAATTTTATTAATGGTAATTCCTTTTCTACACTAGTTCAAACTTTAACGGTGTGTCACACACCTGTAATCCCCATACTCTTGGAGGTTAAGGCAGGAGCATTAGCAAATTCAAACCCAACCCGGGCAATTTAGTGAGACCTTATCTCAAAATTGTAAAAACAATTTTGATAGATAGACAGACAGACAGATAGACAAATGGACGGATGGACAGAGGGACAGAGAGACGGTCGGTCTGGGGATAAAGCTCAATGCAAAGGCCCTGGGTTCAATCTCCCATATCACACACATACAAAAACAAAAACAAGCAAGCAAACTTTTAAGCCTGAACTATCTTTTTTTTTTAAAGACAAGATATTATTATGCTAAGCCGGCCTTGAACTCCTAGACTTCAGCATTCCTCCTATCTTACCCAAACTAGCTGGGACTCCTCCAAATTAGCTGGGACTACAAGTGTACACCATCACTCTCAGCTTACCCTACCTTTTTTAAAGAAGAGAATCATGTTAAACAACTCTATTAATAAAGAATTTAAAAGTGTAGAATGCTGGATCACTTCAAAAGCATCAATATATTCTTTAGAGAAGAAAAACTCACAAAACATAAAAGTCCAATAGTTCATTTTTACTAACAAACCCTTGTTCTGCTCAGTAACGTATAAGCGTGATGGTGCTCACTTATGAAATAGGTGCTACTGACGTGAGGCATCTTTTAACAAAATTGTATGAACTTCTTTCCAATTTTATTGAAGAAGCAATATACCTTCAACATATAAATACTACCTATTGGTAAACACATAACAAGGCTAGGCATTAGCAGAAGGAAAAAATTAGTTAACAAGTGCTTTTGAATGAGAGTGACCACAGTGTAGCTAGAAATTTAAATACTATTAAGAAGTAGTTGTTTATAATTTTATAGAAACTTCAAGTTAAACAATACATTACGTAATTTTTCAAAATTTAATGGAAGATTGTATTGCCTAACTCAGTAACATTTTTAAATTTAAATATTCTTTCCTTCTGCTAATGCCTAGCCTTGTTATATGTTTATCAATGAAGTGTTTTATCTAAATAGCACTACAACTATACAATGGCATTGTGAAAGCCGTTATCAAATATCAAGTCAAAAGGCAAACTGTAATTTCCTGATTTCTTGTCTAAGATAGGAACAGCTGACCTAAAAAACAGGATTTTTGGAATTTCCCTGAAACTGTACAAAACAGTTCATGTACATATGTAGTTTTCCTAGGAAAAGCTGTATAATTTTTAGCTCTTTTTCAAAGGGCCCTACACCCCAGACATGGTTAATAGGGCTTAATCTTTACAATCTGATAGGTTCTTTAAGCTTTAAGTACCATATATCACTAGTATGGTTCAGGTAAGGGACCCAAATTCATGTGCTGGGAACTCAATCTCCAATGCAATGCTGCTGGGAAGTGGAGCCCAATGGAAGAGGCTTGGATTGTGGGGATGTAGGCCCCAAGAATAGCCCTGTATCAGACAGTGGGTTAGTTATGGAGTCTGCAGGTCGCACTGTGTCTCTTCTGCATGTGCTCACTCTCCCTTATCCTTTTGTGCCATGAGCTAACAAGAGCATGAAAGCCCTTACCAGACGCTTAGAACTTTGCCTCCAGAACTATGGACTAAATAAACTTCTTTTCCTTATATATTACTCACCTGGGGTAGTCTGTTATAGCAATAGCAAATGGACTAAGACAGTTATTTTGATATATTTTATTGTTTTTTTTTGTTTTTTTTTTTTGGGTACCAGAAATTGAACTCACGACCTCATGCTTGCCAGGCACGCACTTGCGCCACTGAGCTATATCCCAGGCCCATTTTGATATATTTTAAATAAATTCAAATACTGCTGAAAGACATAAAGGAAGATTTAACTAGAAACACTATACTATTAGGCAGAAAATGTCAACACTGAAAAAGATCTTAATTCTCTTGAATGATGAAGTACAAATGCTTATTTTTCCTAAGTAAGACAAACTGATTCTAAAATTCATACAGAAAAAAAAACCCATACAAAGAAAAAAAAAATAATAACTTTCAGGCTGGAGTACAACATGAGGGTATCTAGCCCTACTAATTATTACAATTTACAAAGCTTTAATAATTAGTGTGCTACTAGTGCATACAGAACAATGACCTCAATTCAAAGCCTAGAAACCCATTCAATATATGTAAGAATTTGATAAAGCTGGTATCTTTAGTGAGGAATAAATGGCCTATTTAATAAATGGTGCTTGGATAATTCAGAATCCATCTAGGGAAACAAAAGGAAAGTGGGACTCACAGTACACTATCCAGGCAAATTCCTAATAAAGCGAAGATTTTAACGTAAAACATAAAACCATAGACATGCAGATACTACCTATCTCCTGATGTAAAAATATAATTCCACCTAAGAAGCAGTCCTGTCTTTTCTTCCCTCCCCACCAACATGAACCTGAATCTCATGTGGTCTCCTGACCCAACCAAATGTAGAGTATAACTGCTTGTGTAATCAGCAAAACTTGGACTGTGGAAAATAACTTTAAAAGTAAAGTGGGAGAAAGAGGAAACGGAGATAGAAGAAACTATAGTCTATAGATTACAAGAGACTTAAAAACTAGAATAATTGCAAGTTATGAACTTTTACAAATCCTGAGTCAAACAAAAACAGTTAAAACTATAAAGACATTTAGGAAATTTATACAGAAACTAAATTTTCCAGTAGGTATAATATTATTGAGGTTTTTCCATTCTTCTCTCAGATAGAACTAAAATATTTACATATCTAATATGATGAGAAGACATGGGAGGTACAGAAAGAGGGCAGGAAAGGAGCTACGAGTTAGATGGCGATTAGAGAAAACACACAAATCACAGAAATATGAAGGTTGCTGACAAGGGGAATCTATTTGGCTTCTTACTTTAAACGAACTCAGTTTAGGTAACAAGTTTGGGATAGAGAAATACAATGCTACTCAAATACTACATTCAGCTCCAGTTTTAGAAAAAGTAACAGGAGCTTAGAAAATATGTAAAGTGCTTTCATAAACTTAAGAAAAGAAAAAGGTTTTAATTTATATTTAAAATACAAAAGCCACAAATGGAGAAAAAAATTCCCAATAAAAACAAAAATGCAAATTAGAAAAAAATTTTTAAATCATATAAAGAATGAATCTCTTTACACATATAGTTCCTACAAATATTTGTAAAAAAAAGAACCCTAATAAATAAAATGGACAAAGAATGTAATTTCACAGAAAAAAATTTTAAACTCTTAAAAATATGTATTAATACTCATTTCATCTCTAAAGACTGGCTGTCCTATTGGCACAAAATTCCTTAACAAGCTGGATGTGGTGGTACACACTTATTATTCCAGCCTCATGAGGCTGAGGTAGGAGAACTGCAACAAGTTCAAGACCAGCCTGGGCTACATAGACAGTTAAAGGCCACCCTGAATTACACAGCAAGACTCTGTCTCAAGAAACAAGAAGAAAATCAAAATCCATAACAAGGGAAGAGGTATAGTCCATTATTGCTGGTAAACAGGCATGGACAATTTGCAATAGCTATCAAAGTATAAATGTCCTATTCTTGGATCTAGCAATTCCTCTTCCGGAAAATTCACCCTAATAACAGTCCTGCAAAATTGTGCACATGTAAGATCATTCAATGCAGTACTTTTAATTAATAGTGAAAGGCCAGAATCAACCTGAATGTCCTTCAGTACGGCTTGTATTTAATGAGTTACAGTATAGTGACACAAAGGGATCCTACACAGGGCAGAGAAAACAAAATAAGGAAACTCCGTGGTAATATGGAAAGATTACAAACATAAGTGAAAAAAAATCAAGACAGAACAGTGTTCATGGCTCATATGAAAAAAGGAGACAGGAATAACAGCATGTTCTAATGTGCTTGTAGAGGCATAATGCCAATCTGAAAGAATAAAGAAATATAGGGGTGAAGAGACTTCTTCCTTCACACTATTTATGTATTTAAAAATCTGAACCATGTGACTAGATAATCTATTTTTTAAAAACCTTTAAATACAAAGCTATCGAAGATTTGATTATGTTCTAAAATCTAAATTCCAACAACAAAAACAATGCAATTAAGTGAAAACAAATTTTAAAAACCCTCTTTTTTACAAAGGTAAATATTCTTCTATAAGCATAGCCTGGTCTGAAAAATATCAAGAGAATTTTAATCTACAGATACAAAACATACAGCCCTTTAAAAACATACACAAATCACTTAGCTCTAATACATCACAGTCACCAAGTTAAATGAGCAGCCAAAAGTTTTATACCAATGTAGGTCAAATTCAAAGCTACATTGCTCTCAGATTCCTTCTTCATTCCCTCTAAAATGATTTTAGAAAAACAAAAGTACAGCATGTGGGAAAAAAATCATAATTTTCTACTTACATTTTCATTTTTCAAGATGAGCTTCAAAATTGCTTCTCTTTGTTTTAGTGCCTAAAACCAGAATAACTTCCAGTTAGTGTATTTTTTCAAAATAAGGATCAACTAGCTGGGCGTGGTGGTACACACCTGTAATCCTGGTACCCGGGAGGCTGAGGCAGGAAGATTGTTGCGAGTTCAAGACCAGCTTGGGCTACAAAGTGAGCTCAAAGCCAGCCTGAACTGCACAGCAAGACCCTGCCTCAAAAAGACAAAAATAAATAAATAAATGAATAAATAAATAAGGATCAACTTGCTTTCCTACTCTTGCTTCTTTTCTAAACTACCTGATGATACCTATATGAAATAACAAAACTGTGACAGAGGTCAAAGCAAGGTCTTGATTTGAGACTCTAGAGTAACCATCTGTGGCTGTCCTACTGGGCATGGTTTGCTTTAAACTCATGATCTCCCACCTCAAACTATCACATAGCTGAGTTTATAGGTGTACACCACCAACCCCACCCCAAATTAAAGTTCTATCACCGCTGACTCTCGTAGGGACTGGGAAATAATATGCCTTTAATGTTTATTAAGTAAGAGAATGAAATAACTAAGAGTAAAATGTTTTTCCAATATAGCTCTACAATCTTCATTTTTTTCTTCACTTATTGAATTTATAAAATTTACAACTTCCACAAGATTTTTTTTACCAGTAACTGTAAGATACAATAACAATAAACCTTCAATTCTTCCGTTTTGACACACAACTTTTGTTAAAAAATATCAGTGAATTTCTTTTTAGTGTCTAATTTCTCAACAATGATGCCTCTTATGACACCTGAAATCAAAAACTACATTTAACTTTTATAGACTACCATACATATACAGTAAGTATGAATGGTTTTTAAATTATCATGGCTGACACCATTCTTGTTCCTATAACCACTGACAAGGAGTATCAAACCAAATCACCTGAAAAACAAAAGCAAACTGTTCCCACAATTCAAGTGTGTTCAGCAGGAAGGTTAAATTGTATGTTATGGGATCACCAATAAGTACTTTTTGTTAATGGGTATTTTACTTGGAAAAAATGTTTTAAGGTAAGATTAATAATACAAATTGACATTGTAGTTACGCAAGACAAAAATTCCACAACAACATCTGTGTGTATTCCTTAAAATGAGAATGAAAAAGATGTAACAAAATTCTAGTTTCTATGTTAACTGCATACAAATTTATAACAAATCTGGTGAAACCAGTTATAATTAATTTTGCTAAAACACAATATATTAAATTTACAACTAGGGGCTGGGGATTTAGCTCAGCAGCACAGTGCCTTCCTGGCAAGCGCGAGGTCATGTGTTTGATTCCTGGTACCGAAAAAAAACCAAATAAATTTATAACTTTAACAAAGGCTACTTTCCATCTTGCACCCTGTGTTCTATACCACTGTACATCAAAAATCTGTCTTCTATTTAATTACAAGGTAACTAATACTTGATGTATACTACACATCAATAAACCTTAGCTGTCTATTAGAACATAAATGAATTACTGATAAAGATCATTAATCTTAGGTTTCAAATAAACTAAGATAAACTAACTGTCTTTAAACTGTCTTAAAATTAAGCTTACAAAGTATTTTAAACTCTTGTGCAAAGCACACCAAGTTCATACAAACCAGGCGGCTCCACCTTCCGGAGCCTCATCTCCATGCAGCTTCCTTGGTGGCCTAACCGAACCACCCCAAAAAATCACGCATAAAGTGTGCCTCCACACTGCATTCCCTTTACCATTCTGCCGGGAAACCTTCTCCTTATCTCATTTGCCTGTCAGGTTCCTCCTATACTGGCACAAACCCAAGCAGATTCTGTGAATCCCAGAGTCCACAGGCAGAATTAGAAATTTCTGTCAACATCTCAGGCTCTCACAGTTCTCTACACTTACTTTTAGAAAGCACATTTTACAGTATTTGTCTGCTTTCCCGCAACAGAGTTGGAAGGAAAAGAGCCGTGTTCTAATCACTGAAGCCTAGTAAGTATCTAGCACATGTTATTGCTCAATAAATACTAACTATGCTAAATAAAATTTATATTCTATATTGAATCTCCTCACTGATTTATGAGGTAATTTTCAAATACAGTGGTTAAGTATGAACCACAGGTTACAGCTATAGCAAACAGCTCATCAGGGTAATTTTACAGAAGCCATACCACTAACTTGAGGAGACTATATTTATTGCCACAGCTGATCAAAGTAAGTTACAAAATATTAATGGGATCAATGATTTTTTAGACAAAGATTACAAATGGAACTAAAAATTTGTACTCCTAAATCTAAAAGTGACAAACTAAAAACTCCTCTGAAAGGCTACAAATGTAACATATTGATTATGTGCCCCAATTCCTTCCCTGTTTGTTATAAATGAGTCCCATGAAATAAAACATTCCCCTCTTAAAAATCACAGATATTGTTACCTGTTAAAAAGGCAAATATTTAACTATCAATAATATAATCAAGACCACCTACAGGCTGGTTGATATGAAATCTTGTAGGCATTCTTCTCATTATAGCAGAGTCCAGGTCCTGAGGACGATTAGTAGCTCCCATCACTATGACCTAAACACAGAAAGACAACACAAGGTATTAAATCTATCAATAGTACTCTGAGGTCATTATTATTAGGACTTAGAGGATAAAGAAAATTAGGTGATTTTTACACTAAATCTTTTATGAGAAATTTGATGTTATTCTAGTATTACTCAAATAATTATAGATAAAATTGAAGTTAATCTTAAATCAAATAATAGTAATCTGGAAAGACCAATGCATTTCACTCCACATGTGGTAACTAAAATATATACTATTCAGTTGCAAATCTGTAATATATACATATAAATATACAGAGAATCTCCACGTATACATAGTATTATATATATATGTACGTATATGTTAATATACCATGAATCTTTCTCTAGATTTCACAACATCTCATTGCACTGTCAGCAATCCAACTTTAAACAAAGGCAAGAGAGTAAAAGTGAACATCAAAATGCTTGCAGGGAACTGGGTATGCACGGACTTGCCTAGCATGTTTGAAGCCTTAAATAAAAAAGAAGTATATTTCCGAAGGACATCAATGCTTCAGTGTAACTCAGTAACAGCACACATCTGCTCTCCAAAATGAAATTCATTAGTATTACTGGAAATGAGCTGGAAACTGGGAACACTCTCTAACATTATTTTTGCCTCAAGTTTTAAATTTCTGAACTATTAACTCCAAAGCAAGCTAAATATCCACCAGATCTTGTATTCTACTTCTACTCTTTACATTCAGTGATATTTAATAGCACTGAAGCCAAACTACTCAACTGAGTTTGCCACCTAGTGGAGAAATAAACAAATACAAATATAAATTTCAGAAATGTTAGTTCCATACAAGTATGTAATTCTGTATTTTAATTAAGTGGTCCTGGAATTAAAGTATTAATGCTTATATCCTTTTCTTGTTATTGTCTTACAACTTCAAAAAATTTTAAAAATTTCTACCAAATGTACAAGTCAGATAAACATGATTAAATGGATGAACTAAATGAGATAATGAGTATAAGTAAGGATCTTTTGATATAGTGTTAAAAGAAAAATTCAAAAGTAATATGGGGAGCCGGAGGTATAGCTCAGCGGCACAAGTGCCTGCCTGGCAAGCATAAGGTCCTGAGTTCGATTTCCAGGACTAAAAAAAACAAAAGTAATATGGAAACTTGTTAAAGACTAGCCATATTCAGTTACAGAGATCACAGAAAGCACCATGGTTGGGGCAGTGGTTGAAAAAATCTGAAAAATGCACATTTTGAGAAACATTCTAGATTTAAAAAAAAAAAAAAAAAGCCTAACACAAAATAAAAATGGAAGTATGGAAGATGAATGGTAAAAGATACAATTAAAGAACTCAAATGAACCTAGCCTAATATGGTCCAATGAATACATACAGGATAATGAAAGGTGTTTATCGTGAAAAAGCAAACGTGATTCAGATTACTTGTAGTTTCAGCTGAGTAAAAATGTTAAGGAATGATTTTAAGGGGAAAAATGGACTCTTTACACATATATTTGATTAGAACTATGAGTTCTATTTCGTACACACACATTAATTCTATTTAGCACATTAGTACAATTGAGCTAAAATTCAAAATGGTAAATAACATTAATTTTTTAGTAAACTACAAAAATCAGTGCATCATCTAGATAATAGTTGTTAAAAGTTTTTGAAAACCCTTAAAACATGAAGATAAATTTTATCATTCATGCATACTTGTAATTCTAGTTACTTTAGCAAGATCTTACCTCAAAATGAAAACTTAAAAAGGTCTGGGATGTAACTCAGTGGTAGACTACTTGCCTAGCACTAGCCAATCCCTGGGTTCACTCCCCAAAATTCTATCATTTTCCATTTAAAATAATCAGATATAAATGTATACCTTAAAATTTTTAACTTCTCCAGTGAGTACCCTAAAAACATTGTTAGCTTGTATATCTCATTTTTTAAGGTGAAGAATGTATCATCAGTAATTAAGTTTTCTGGTAGTGGTGATGGTTTCATTGGATCATTCACTGTATTTGTTGCTGTGTGAATATAATCACAAGGAAAGCTAGCTAGGTTTCTGGGTTCCACCTGTAGTCACAGAAAAGGTAACTTTACTACTTGGGAAGCTGAGGCAGGAGGATTGCAAGATCAAGGCCAGCCTGGGCCATTTATTTAGATCCTGTCTCATTAAAGAAAAAAAGGGAAGTGGGGAAACTGGAAATATAGCTTAACACTCTGTGGGTTCAACAACCTGCACTGAAAAAATATAACATCATTTTAGAGAACAGCTAACTGGTTCATATGTAAATGCTTTAAATACCATTGCTCAGGAAGATAATTAGTTTTTAGCAACTTGTAAATTCCCATTGACAAAATCCACAGATTTATCAGAACCAACTATTAATAGAAAGGGTTTCTGTTAATGCCACGTAAATTTACATTGTGCTTTCTTCTCTAAACATTCAACAAAGCTAAAGGCTTTCTCACAATAAAACTATACTTCCGGGGGCTGGGGATTTAGCTCAGGGGCAAAGCGCCTGCCTGGCAAGCGCAAGGTCGTGAGTTTGGTTCCTGGTACCGGAGAAAAACCAAAAAAAAAAAGCAAAAAACAAAAAACAAAAAACTATACTTCCATAAAAGTGATATAGGAGGTCATGTGACTTTATGTTCTTCTTCAGAATCATGTGGTTCACTTTTGATTTATGGTAATGTAACCCTTAAACCTGCTGACAACAAAACATGTAAAAATAATGAAGCATTTTTAAAAACTCAAACAAATTCATCCACAAGTCTGCAAATAAAGGAATTAGGGGGAGACCAGCAGTAAAACCTCTACATAGGAAGGCAAGCAGTGGAGAAATGACTACATACCACACAGATCCTAGAAAGTAGGGTGTGTTCTAAATACCTTGCAGGTCACCAGGAAGCCTCATGAGCAGCATTCTACATAAAGCAAGGCTCATGAAGTACCACACACTGTGAAGTGGTGACATGTTAGAACCTACTCAGCAGAGGTAGGCCTTGTGGGGTGGGAATAGTGATCACAAAACTCCTGATATTTAATATCTACAGTCAACACAGAGCGATTTTGAATCTGTATCTACTTATTGGTTGGAAAAAAATAATCTGGCAGAAGACAAATATAAAATTTCCTTAGAGAAACAAACCTCCAAAACAGATACAAAGAATTCACAAATGAAGTCCTACCAAATAGAAGTTTTCCACTAAATCATAAAAACACACACTATAAACTCAAACAACAAATGACAGAACTAAATGTATGAACAGTTGTCTTAGAATTATTGAATGTAAACTATAAAAAAGTATGTTAGCATATTTTAAGGAATAAAATATATGCCACGCACCTTTAATAAGCACTTTACTCAGACCAATTCCAACTATTCTGGAGTGGAGAATATTCTACCTTTTTTTATAGATATTTGTTCCTTTACACAGATATATAGTAATTATGAAATGTAGCCAAGGTCAACACGGCTAGTTAATGCCAGGACTCTGATTTCTAAAACAATTAGATACATAAGCAACCAGCAAGTATCCTCAAAATGGACCTGGTGGACTTGAAAAATCATCTAAAAGAATTGCTAGAACTTTAAAAAACTGCAATAAGTAGTTCAATGCTTCCATTCATAACAGAAGAGCTCCAAATGAACAGAGAATCATCAACTAAAAAAAAAGAGCTAAAGAAATCACCTGGAAGATGTTACAAAGAAACACAAACTGTGAAAGGAAGACACAGAATATAAATAATGTCCTAAAAATACCTACAGGAGACAAAATACAGGGAATGAAAAGACAATGGCTAAATGAAAGTGTCCGAATTATTAAACAGTGATGACACGGCTGGGGGAATAGCATGTGCACGGCCCTGGGGCTCCATCCCATCACTGAAAAGGAAAAGTGGTAAGAAAAGATGTGAGTATTGATATATATTACGTTTACAGAGCAAAAGAAGATTACAAAATAATAAATATCTTCTAAGGTTAAAACAAGAGAATATTAACATTTGCATGTCATTCATTAAAAAAATGGAAAAGTAGGTTTAGGACTTGCATTTCCAACAATATGGCAGAAAAACAAACATGCCAAGTCAATATTAAATCTTCTTTCAAAATACAGCAGTGAGCTGGCAACAAAGCAGAATCTTCGGAGGTTCAGTCAGTGAAAGTGAGAAGCCAGAGAGCTGGCTTTCCCTTTGGAGACATCACAAGAGAACTTAGATGGGGTTTTCACAGCCTTCTAGGGGGAAGAACCAAAACTGAAATAGAAGACTGTTTTGCACAAAAGTGAAATTCTAAAGGAAGGAACGAAACTAATGAACACAATAAAATGAAAATAAGATACGGGTAGGAAGACTGAGAGTAAAGATAGTAAAGACACATTAAGAGTCCCAGATAAAAAACCAAAGAGAAAGAAATCACGTACAGACACCTACAGAGACTAGTCACTTCCTCTTCCTTGGCATAGTGCTTCTCAACCTTAGGACAGGCCTGATTCTGGTTTTCTCTCTGTCAATGCATTTGTTTCAGGCACACCGGCAATCTATTAGTGTTTTGTTAAACATGAAGCCCTTAAAAAGGATAATTTACACAAACTATATTCTTTTGGATCCTCATCAATTAATGATAAATATAAAAATTAGGAGAAAGAACTTTATACAAAAGTATAGGTAGCCCACTAAACCTTGTACTAATACAAACAATGCAAGTTTGGGGCAACACAAGTTTTGTTGAAATACCTGGCAGCTGTGATCAGTATCCAACCCATCCCAGAGACTCATAAACTGAGCTTTCATCATAGCTGTAGCTTCATGGTCAGAGCTTGAACGGTTTCGTAGAAAGGAGTCTAAAAGGAAAAGTCCTTAACTTTAAAAATTAATGAATTATTTATTCTGCATATAATCTAAATCATTTAATTAAAAGCTTACAATTTAATGGAAGATTACAAGAAGGGGTTAACCATACCTTTAAGACATTACAATCCTAGTAAGTTATTGAGCAAATTAAAACACAGTCAATTCATAATCTTCATTTCTTTCCTAAAAACACATTCCTGTTAATATATAGAAAAGAAATAAAGGCTCTGGCAGTAGGAGGCTGGGAAAGGGTAAAATAGCATCTTGGAGGACAGCCTGTGTGCTCTGTCCCTCCCTTTCCAGTTTACCTGAACCCCACATTCTTACTTATAGACTCACATTCTCTTTCCTCATACATCTTCCTGGTAATAAAAAAAATGATATGGGAAACTGTCTAAAATACAATTAAATAGGAAAATGTAGGGGAGAATAACAGTTTAAAACACGTGTACTAGCCAAGCATAGTGGTGCATGCCTATAATCACAACTACACAGGTCACAAGTTTGAGGTCAGCATGACAAAAACTGTCTCAGAATAAAATACGAAGGGCTGGGGGTATAGCTCAGCACTCCCTGGGTTCAATCTCAAGTATTGTACCACAAAAAACAACAATTAAAGAAACACCCATACATGTAATAACCTTCATTGTATGTAAGTTACACATGAGAAAAAGCCTTTAGTGAAGTAACACCAAAATGCTACAAAAACTTCAGTTCTCTCTCAGAGATGGACTGAGGGACAAATTTAACATCTCTCTGATACTATTTTCTGTCTTCCAAAGTAACTACAGTGAACATAAAAAGGTTTTTTTTAGGGGAAAAACAGTCCTTTTAGAAAATGGAAAGATTGAAAGGTGTTAATATCTTAATGAAATATTCTAGAATAATCTTTAATTTCATTGGTTGTTTATATCTAAAAATCACTAATATTTCTAAGTAATTGTCATATTTTAGCATTAAAACCACAAAGTTTACCAATTACAATATACCCAAATGGCATGAAAATATTTTACAATGTGTTAGGTCCAAGATTCAAAACAACATTTTTCAAGAAGTAACCCCAGCAAAAGCATAATACCAAAACATAATAGTCCTGCAACAGCAAATATATATGATAGATATTCCTCCAAAGCTCCAATTTTATACAATACGTATAAAATTTTATACACTGCTAATGACGACTCCAATTTTATACACTGCTAACGACGACTCAGACTAAGGGTAGCTTTACGTATGACCTAGTGACTATGCTCTGACATAGTCAGCTAAGATGCAAACTTATGGTCATGCAAAGAACTAAACATGAATGTTATTAGCAGTTTTACTCATAATTACCTAAAACAAGGTATCTTTCAATACATGAATGGATAAAGACATCTTGGTCTATCCCTAAAATGGAATATTATTTGTCAACAAAACGAAGTAGTCGAGTCATGAAAAGGTACAAAGAAACGTTAAATTATACTACTAAGTGAAAAAGCTAGTCTGAAAAGACAACAGACTATGATTTCAACTCCATGACATACTGGAAAAGGCAAAACAATACAGATAGTAAAATGACCAGCAGCTGCCAGGAGTTTGCAAGTTAGGAGAGAGGGGATGAATAGGTGAAGCACAGAGGACTGTTAGGCAGTTCAACTGTTCTGTATGATACTGTAATAGTACACAGTATACACTAAGTATTTGTCAAATCTCACTAAACTATACAGAGAATGAGGCGTAAGGTAAAGTATGGGCTTAATACTACAGTAATGGTTCACTTATTGCAACAAATGAATCACACTAATGCACAGTAACAGGGGAAATTGTATATATGGGAACTTTAATTTCTGCTTAGTTCTATAAATCGGAATTCTTCTGAAAAGATCTACTACTTTCAAAAACTGGTTAATAAAGATCTGACACCACAAGAAGAAAGGAAAACAAACCCTGGATTTTAGCGGGGATAGGAACTGAAAGTAAGGGTAGGGAAGACCTTGAGGCGCTTATGCCACTGTCATGCATACAAGTGGGAATGTATGGTACTGAAAGGTTCTACTTTACTGCTAATATCCACGCGTAAACTGAAGCCACGAAGCTCGGAAGGAAGAACACTCACAGAGCGTGTAGATAAGAAAAAAGATTCCATTCACTATTATGAGTATGTTATAGGAAAGCTTATCTTTGTCTAGATTCTGAGAGGAAGTATTTCTTCCCTCACAAGTGAAAAAAAACAGGACCATGTAGGAGGAGCAGGGTGTCCCTTCACAGGTATAAAGTCTGTCATGGCTGTGTCTAGATGTCCCCCAGAGCCTCATGCAGTCATAGGTGGAGCTTTTTGGAGGTGGCTGGATCTAGAGTATATGATGCTAGGATTGAGGGTGCCCCACCTTGGGTATGAGTGTTACCTGCCCTAAGGACAGTACCCTAGATAGAATATAAGGGACAGAAAGAGGGCTGCCGTTGTCACTGCTTGTCAATGGCTGCTTGCCACCCTCTGCCTGCCCTGCTTTGCCATGGACTATGTCTGCAATGCCTCTCTGCCATGCACCCTGCCTTAAAGCCAGCTAACTATAAACCACAATCTCTACAAAGTGTGAGCTACAATAAACCTTACCTTACAAGTTATTTAAAGACAATAATATGCAATGTAACAATCATTATTGAATTCCTACCATTTTGTTTAATGAAGCTCTGTATCATCTCTACTTTTTTTTAATTACTTCTTATTGTCTTTAATTGTTTGATCAATTTTGCATTCTTACATCTGGTAATCTGAGCAACTTTGTTGAAGATAACAATATGTAATATAACAACCATTGTTAATTCCTATCATCTTGTTTTGAAATCCTGCATCATCCTTACTGTTTTTGTCTTCATTATTGTTATTTTGTTATTATTTTCTTCTCTTTAAAATAAATAAATAAACCCTTCCTTTTTCTAACTTTCGGTGTTGGATATTTTATCTCAGGAATGAGAAAGTAACTAAAACAAAGTCTAAATTGGTACTACCATTTAGTCTAGGAACACCTAAACTGAAAATTATCATAAAAATTGCTCCTGTGTGATGAGGCCCCTGAAGCTTTAAGCAGAAGACAGAAGAAACCACTTTGGATCTTCTGAGGTAACACAGATGTCTCAGATAAAAACAAATCTAAAACCATCTAATATTAGGCCAGTGTTGTGGCACATGCCTGTAACTCCAGCACTTGGAAGGCTGAGGAAGGAAAATCACCACATACTCAAGGCGAGCTTGGACTACACAGTGAACTCAAGATGAGCCTGAACTACACACTGAGACCCTGTCTCAAAAAAACAAAGACAGGGGCCGGGCATATAGCTCAGTGGTTTAAGTGCCTTCCTCGCAAGTGCAAGGTCCTGAGTTTGATTGCCGGTACCTTCCCCTCCCCCAAAAAATACAAACCGAAAAACAACACAATGTTATAAATAACATAAGGCAAAGAAATCACTATGACTTTTGTATAGGTGCTGTCAAAGTAAGCATGTGGAAACCACTATAAAAGTCAACAACATAAGAGAATTAGAATTTCAAACAGAGCAATCCAAAACACTAATTTTAAAATTCTAAAGATATAAAAAAAATCAGAATTTTAACAAAAGAGCAAACTATAGTGACAAAAAGGATAATTTTTTTCGGTACCTGGAATCAAACTCAGGACCTTGCTCTTGCCAGGCAGGCTCTTATGCCACTGAGCTATATCCTTAGCCCCAAAAAGGATAAATTTTAAAAAGAACTGACTAAACCTCTAAAGTTTAAATATAATCAAAAGAATGCAAAATGCAGTGGTTGAGATATTAAATACAGCCAAGGAAAGAACTGTTTTTTATAACCTAATCAACATCTGGATGATTTTTCAAGTTGTACGTATATCAACAAGAAATTTAAAATACTGCCAATTAAACTATGATGTTAAAAAAAAACACTTAAAATATAACATGCTATTCTATTCTCAAGGATGTCAAAATATAAAAAACCAAAACAGCACATCTGAGAAATGAAATGTGAGAGAGAACTAGATGCAAGAACTGCAGAAATGACTTAAAATTAAATAAAAAGATAAACAAAAATTCAATTGGAGAATTACAACATTCAAAGAAAGTTGAGAAAAATTTCCTGAATTACAGCACTGAAAGCCATAAATTCTTAGTTTAGAAACCATTGAGAGACAGGATAAACACAAATCCAGACTCAGAAAAATCATACTCAAATAGCCAAACAACATAAAAATCTAATAAGAACTATGGAGAAAAGATATACTGATTCCTTAGAAATATTAGGCAATAAGTAGAATTTTTTTTTAAAAAAATTGGAAGGTAACAGAATTATAACTTTAAAATGCGAGAGAAAAATAATCCTGTGTCATTTAAGAGATAAGATCAGAGAAAGAATTTACTCTTTACAACAGTTACTGAAAGAATTTTAAAAGACTTCAATATCCGTGTAAATGACAATATGCAAGCATTCTAAGAAAATAAACTACTGGAATTATTACTAGGTAAGCATTCTAAGATTTGGAGGAGGGCAGAAATGTTTAGCTTTAGAATTTAAGTGGGTGTGCCAAACGTTTCACTAAAAGAAAGAGAACATGTAAGTTCTACACCCATATCAGGGAAAAGGGAAACTTAAAAATCCACCAGAGTGATAAATAAAAAGCACAAAATTCCATTGTAGAAATAAATTTGAATGTATCAGCTGTCATAATAAAGGAAAATTTAAGTACACTTCCTAGTTACAGATAAAAACAAATTCAGCTTGGGGCTGGGGATTTAGCTCAGCGGCAAAAGCGCCTGCCTGGCAAGCGCAAGGTCGTGAGTTCGGTTCCCGGTACCGGAGAAAAAACAAAACAAAAACAAACAAACAAACAAAAATTCAGCTATATGTTCTTTTCTTCTATATGCACATCAAAAACCAAAAACAGTTGAAAGAGTAAGTTTGTAAGATACAAAGGCAAATAAGTAACCAAATCTATATATCACATATCTATCTTTCTATAGCCTATCATACTACATATAAGAATATGTAATTGAAAGCTACAGTAATTAAGATATATACATACACACATTATAGATATGTATATATATAATTTATTATACTAGAAACATAAAAAAAATCAATAGTCTATTAAAATCTAGCTTACTAATATGAAAGTTGTGACAAATAAGGAAGGATAATTTATTCTATAAATCGGCTATCTTAATGAAAATGAATACATTAGATTCCTACCTTGCATTATATATGTCTTTAAAAGAAAGTATTTATGGGGATAGTGAAGGAATTTGTAAACCAGACAAAAAGCATTAAGTCACAGAGAAAAATATTGCTAAAGGTAACTAAACTCAAATTTTTTTGTTTTTGTTTTTGTTTTTGTTTTTCTCCAGTACCAGGAACCAAACTCAAGACCTTGTGCTTGCCAGGCAGGCGCTTTGCCGCTGAGCTAAATCCCCAGCCCCTTAAACTCAAATTTAAATCATGGTAAAAAGAAGCTATCAGGGGCTAGGGATTTAGCTCAGAGGCACAGTGCCTGCCTGACAAGCGTGAGGTCGTGAGTTCGAGTCCCAGTACCAGGGGGATAGAAAAAAGCTATCATAAACAAAAATATAAGTCAATCTAGAAAATATATGTAATCATAATCAACATCAACAAAAAATTATTAAGAAAAATACAAATAACCCAAAGAAAAATGGGCAGCTTATAAGCAAAGGAACCCAAAGAGCTAATCAACATAATCAAAAAGCCAAACTTACTAGTAAGCAGGAAAATACAAATTAAAACAATGGTGAAATAACTCAAAATTTTTAAATTGATAAAAATTAATGATACTGTATTAAAGAGTATGCTGGGCAACAAACTACACACTAGAAGTCTATGGATAACTGTTAATCCATGGAAGTTGATAAGGTTCAACTTCTAGGGAGAATATATGCATGTAATGCATGCCCACACATACCATTTGTAAGAGAGAGAAGAAAAACCTGGCTATCAAGTAACAGAATGAACAGAAGATAATGGCTTATTCTAGAACATGGAAATATGTAACATTACGATGCCAGTTACACATTTTATTAGTAGGATCTAAATCTGGTTACCTAAATATCACCTCTAAAATGGCTTTTTAAAGTGCTCACATGGTAAACATACCTATTTCATCTATAAAGATGATGGAAGGCTGTAACTTAATGGCAAGGGAGAAAACAGCAGCAGCCAACTTCTGAGATTCTCCATACCATTTATCAGTCAGTGTTGAAGGCTGAAGGTTAATAAATCGACAGCCAGCTTCTTTGGCTGTAGCCTTGGCAATCAATGTTTTACCACAGCCTGGAGGCCCATAGAGAAGAACACCTAGAAATCAATGTTAATTTATTAACACCTTTAAGAAAATGAGATGTTAAAAAAAAAACAACGAGATGTTTATGATAAAAATATTAATTCTGCCCACAATGAAACTTTCCCAATATGTAATTATTTACTGACTCTATTTATAGTAAAAAAGGTAGTAGCAAGAAAGTCACCATGTCCTAAACTGTCACTGAAGACATGTATTTAGAGATTAAAGCATCCTTGCACCTTCTCTGTCCAGTTCAGGATATTAAACACTACCATCCAAGTCCATACTACTCTGTCAATGACTGACAAGAAAAGTCATCTAATGCGTTCCACCTTCACAAGCTAAGAGAGCACTATGGCACCTTGATAATACCTTAAAGGTAATAAATAACTTCAAAATAGACAGTGGTAAACATCACTTTGCTGTTGTTTTAACTGAAAGGACATCTATTTTTTTCTAAATGGATAATAATCTTTTCTTAAAAGGAATATAGAAATTATTAGTCACTCTTGTTTTAATTTCCAAATTAATTTGTGTTACTAACCTATAGTCACCACTGACAGCAATTTACTGCTAAATACAACTTAGGGTAATACGTTCAACACATAAAAGATCTAAACAGGTTGAAGTCCTAAACATTTTCAAAATCACTTTCTCAGCTGAAATGAGTCACATTATCTAAAGTAATATAATAATAAAAATGTGAGCTTGTTTATAAATAATCTACTTAGTTCTGATGAAAACTGTAATCTGTAGACTTTTTTTTTCTTTTTAGCAGTACTGCTGGGCGCAGTGGTGCATACCTGTAATCCCAGCACTTGGGAGGCTGAGGAAGGAGGATCGTTGCGAGTTTGAGACCAGCCTGAGCTACAAAGTGAGCTCAAGGCCAGCCTGAACTGCATAGTGAGACCCTGCTCAAAAAAACAAAACAAAACAGCTAATGTATCTTTTTAGTAGTACTAGAGATTAAACTCATGGCCTTCACCATCCCCAGCCCTTTTTTATTTTGAGACAGGGTCTCATAAGTTGCCAAACTGTCCAGACTAGGCTCAAACTTGTGATCCCCCTGCCTGAAGCTCCGAGAATGCCAGGATTATAAGTGTGTGCCTCCAAGTCCAATTTGTAGATGTCTTAAAATACTTGCTTCATTCAAAGTTCAACTCTTCTCATGTCATAGTTCTTTTTTTTTTTTTTTTGTACTGGGAATCAAACTCAGGACCTTGTGCTTTCCAGGCAGGTGCATGTGCAGCTGACTATATCCCCAGCCCCTCCTGTCATAGTTCTTAAAGAATGACAGTATATAAAAATGGTATACTGAGGTCACTGAGGTATCTAAAATGTTCCTAATATATTAAAAATAAAATTCAAAATGAGAAAAATATTTTGTATAAAAGTCCCAATATAAAATTCTGTATTTTTAAAGTAAAAAACTCAAGCTTGTTTCTATAACATTACCAAACTTATTTTTTGTTATCAGGCATTTCAAAATAATGTCCAAACTTGTATTCATGTGTACATAATTTTCCTACCAGTGTTAATTGTTTAAGATTCAAGTTACAACATCAACTAACTGAATTTTAAACTAAACTTTTCTAAAGCTGATTTTTTTTCAATACTTGTCATCCTCTTGCCTCAGCCTCCCAGGGTGCTGAGATTACAAGCATGACCACTATATCTGTCTCTAAAGCTGGTTTTAAATTTCAAGCCATAAGCTTTGCCAGTACACATTAATATTTTCAAGTGGTCTTCCATTTTTAATTAAGTCCAGTCAGGTGCTAAACATTTACTTAAATCTGTTATAATCTGAACCTTCTAGTAACACTTTTTGTTTGGATGAACATACAAAACAAACAAGAGTAATAATCTAATGTCATTTCATTTAAAGCTGGAAACACATGGTTGACTGCAGGTACTTAGAATTATTATTTCACTACTGTGAACTCACAATTTAATGTAGAATGTATGCTGCCAAGGAATAAATATATATATTTATATATTTGTATCAAATTTAAAACTTTTCTCTCTGTAAATAATCATGTATGCACTATCTGAATTTCTTCTAACAAGCTTTAAAAATGATTAATGTCTGCATAAACAAGAATAAAAGGGGGGCTGAGGATTTAGCTCAGAGGCACAGCACCTGCCTGGCAAGTGTGAGGTTGTGAGTTTGATCCCCGGTACCAGAAAAAAAAAAAAGAGAATAAAAGGATTACATTTAGAAATGCAAACATAAAAACACCTCAACTCTTAAGTTCTAAGGTTTTCAAAGTATGACTAATTACAAATAAGGAAGTTTCAAACAAATAGTAGCACTTAGCAGGGTTGGTAGCACTGTAATATGCCTGTAATCACAGCCCTCTGGGAGGCTAAAACAAAGGATTACAAATTCAAGCCTAGCCTGGATAATTTAGCAACTTGGCAGAGACCCTCCCTCAAAATAAAAAATAAAAGGGTCTGGGAATATAGCTCAGTGCAAAGGCTCTAGATTCAACCCCAAAACCACCCCCTAAAAGGAGTGTGATCATTTCCAGTTCATGTGCAGTTCAGTATTTCCTAAAAGATTCGCTGTGAGCTGGGCATGGTGGTGCATGTTTGTAATCCCAGAACTAGGGAGGGTAAGGCAAGAGAATGAAGAGTTCAATGCCTGCCCGAGCTACACAGTATGACCATCTCCAAACCCCTCATCCACCAAGAAAGAATCACTACAGTCTGAAAGTAGATCACTAGAAGAAAAAAAAAAAACACTAGAATTGTGAAACAACAAAAAGATAGCCTGGGGGAAGAATATATTGTGACTTTGGATTTTTTTTAAATCTTAATTTCCTAAATTTTAATTTACTTATAAGTAATAAAATGGGGCTCTAACTAGAGATTATTTTGACATGTAACTGCAGGAAAAAGAATTTACCTAAATTTCAGAAGCAGAACAATGAACAATTATTTTAAAAATAATATTTATAAAATAATTCACTTGATCTAAGCATTCTCTTAGAATCTGATTTCATTAAAAATCAGTTATATAATAGTTAAAGGTTTTCATGTTTACAAGACTTATGTTTCAGGTAAGTATGTACATATTATACATACCTTTAGGGGGCTGCAGAAGCCTAGAATTCTCAAACAAATGCTTCTTCTTGATAGGTAAGATGACTGTATCTTTCAGATCTGTAATAACATCATCTAAACCTGCTATATCACTCCAAGTAACCTGGCAAAAAATAAGAGCAACAGAAACTTTACAAGTAATGTACACTCACAAAAGCAAAAGTATATTCCCACTCCCAACGGGAAACCACTATATAATCTGGTAATTACACATAAATAATAGAAGGTTAAAATTATTTGTTAACATGAATAAAAACTTTTCATGATAACAATAAAAAGGCTTATTAAGGTTTATATCCATCAAACTGGACTACTTTTATTTATCTAAAATAAAACTGTAAAAATTTAGGGGGCATCTTTTTAAGTAGTAAGTAGGGTATACATTTTCAAAAAAGACGAAAGGCCAGGCATGCTGACACACACCTATAAGTCTAGCTACTCAGGAGGCTAAAGCAAGTTCAAGGCCAACCTGAGCAACTTAGCAAGACCCTAACCCCCCCCACCACCAAAAAAAAGTACTGGGTTCTATCCTAGTAAGGGGGATGGGGACACAGACAAGGAAAATCTTAATCAACTTAAAAAAAAAAATTAGGGGTGAGGGCTAAAACTAAAAGAGACTTAAAAAGAAAAATTAATCTCCCTCTAGTCTAGTAAAGTGGCCAGTAAGATGCACTACTTTAGAGCAGATTTACTTTCTTTATAATTCACAGTGAAAAAAAGAGGGAAAATACAAACCAGTGGCCAGATCTGAAGAAAAATCATAACATTTACTTTAGCTGCAACAAAATGCTGTAATAGTACAGACTTACTCTGTTAGGGCCTGGTGCCATTGTAAATTCATAAATCCAACTGAATTGGAAGTTTAATTCCAGGGTGTGTGTCTCTGATCTACTATATACTGTATATTACAGGACAGTATAGATTTTTATTTTCTAGACTTAAAGACAGGGTTATTACATTTAATTCCACTTATTAATATATCAATGTAACATTGTATTAGAAAACTATATTCTAATATATCTATTGCTATAAAATACTCATAGAATACCTTGGATTTATCAATTAATCTGATCCTTAGCCAGGCCTGATGGTACATGCCTGTGAGCCCAGCACTTCAGGAGGTTGCAGCACCAGAATATCAAGTTCAAGCACAGCCTGGGTATTTAGTGAGGCCCTGTCTCAAAATTATAAAAGGGCTGGGGATGTAGTTCAGAGCAAGGTCCGGGGTTCAACACCCAGTACCACTAAAATATCTAATCCTCAAAAATTCATTGTATTATCTGGATTATACTTGTGGGAACTAAGACTTAAAGAAGAAATCATTTACCAAGGCCACAAGTAGAAAACTTGAGATTCAGGATTATGTGTTGTCTACAATAACATATGAAAATCTAAACTCCACAAATCAAATACCTACATAACATAAACCAATTTTCTGTTTCATAAAGGCAAATACATAAAAGTCCAAGTTTCACCAAGCAATGTGTGCAACACAGCAGGTCTGGGATAATTATACTTAGAAAGGCCTGCTTGCAAGTTGGCTCTCAGCTAGGACTTGGGATATTAGATTTTGGGAGAGTTCTCACAACTCCCTGACAAGAACAGCTCACTGTGCCTAAACTGCACCAACAATACGGTTTAAGGTCAATGTCTCTTTTCCTTCTGGGAGTCCAGACTTTTGATATACCTAAGGAAGAAGTTTACATGACTGGCTCCAAATGAAATCCCTGAAGAGTCTTGAGTAAATTTTCTTGGTTGACAACACTGCACATGTGTTGTCACAACTTGTTGATGCAGTAATTAAGCATCTGTGTGACCCCATAGAGCCACAATTCTTAGAAGATGGGCCTGATTTTCTCCAGACTTAACCTCATTCCCTTTTCCCTTTCCTGATTGTGCCTTGTATCAACTCAGTGTAATAAATCACATCCGGGAGTACAACTACGTACTCATATGCTGAGTTTTATGATTCCTCCTTGAGTATCACTGAAACAGTCTAGTCTTCCAGACCTTTGACACGAAATGGCAGACGCCCACAATCATGAGATTAGATGTACCTACGTGCATGTTAAGAGGATCTACCAGGTGAGCAGCGATACTCATTTCATACTCTGACAGCTTCACATTTTTCACACCAATTTGCTTCATTAGTTTTTCTGCCTAGAAAGAAAAAAGCACCCTTTATTTTGATACTTAGATGCTGGTGCCTCAAAACTGAAGTCTAATGAGCACTGAACAGACATTAAAGAATTTTCCAAGGATATTTAATGCCTATTGGTCTTATCCTTTTTTATTGTGAACCCATCAGTAAAGAAAAAATTTGAAACTCCACCCTACAGAAACCAGAGCAATTTAACCAGCTTCTGGGAAATGAGACAACAGGATACGTGATTAGAGAGATACATGATCTGTACCTCTCAATACAGTAGCTCTGAGGAGACACTAAGGTACATTTTGTTTTCTCTTTCCAGAAAGATTATCACAACTACAGGTGAAACCTCAAGATGAAAATCCAAAGAGTCAAGGATGTCAAGAAATGTACAACTGGAGTTTCTTTCCCTAAATTAACAGGGTATCTGAAAAAGATTTTAAACTTCCTGCAATGATACACACTTGATTTCAATTTTTTTGACGTTATCTTTTTCAGTTAAAGTCAAAAGCAACTGAAAATAATAAAAATAAACCATATATTCTTAAAGTAGGTATATCTAACTTCAAATCTATGAGTTCAAGCAATGCAAACAGCTTTTAATTAAAATAAAAATGACAAACACTTTCTGAGTGTGCCAAGATTAAGCTAAAACACAGTAAGCGTATGAACTCACTGGATTCTCAGAGTGGTCCTATGTACAGAGGTATAATATTCCCCTTTTTGCGGAAAAATAAACAGAAGCTTAACATAATTAAGTAATTTGCCTTAGATGAAAAGCAAGCAAATAGAAGAGGCAAGGTCTGAATCTCCACCGTCCAACTCTGGAGCCAATACTCTAACCACCACGTATACCTGGCTTGGTTTCTCCATATAAGGGGGTTTGTGACCACTTAAGTCTTCAAAAATCTACATATAACATATTCAAAGTTCAAGTAAATGAACGTTTTAGAAATGAAGGTACTTTGGTAAATCATTCAATTATGATTACGTGTGATAAAACATTCAAAAAAGTTCAATTATTTTTGTTGTTTTATTTTCTTAAAATGTTTTTGATTACATAAGATCTTGCTGTTTGTTAAGGATATGGTTCCTCTAAAAGGAAATTCGTACCAAAGAACATGTATTTATAGACTAGCAAGGAGATTAGAAGAACTGTGTGCTGATCATATCCTAACAGCTTTTTTTTTTAAAAAAGTGTTATGAACCATATCAAATAATCACACAGGACGTATTTCCTACTAAACCACCTCTGCAAATCTCCAAGATATAAAGGAGCCCTATTCAGGTTTCTAGGTTGCCCTCTCTTAAAAATACCTTCTTTCTCACTGCCTATAAGCTCTTATGTGCCAACTGTGGAAAGTATCCTTTTTTTGGCATGTTAAGGACATTAATTTATTCTTTTTATTATGCTACTAATGTGAAGCCATCCTATATGTGTTCTTTTTAGACAATACTCTTAAAATAGTGGATTTCAACTGGGGATGGTTTGCCTCTTCCTGTGTCCCCCAGGGGACACTTGACAGTGCCTGGAAGTATTTCTGGTTGCCAGATTTGGGGACAAAGGAAGACTGCTATGAGGGTCTAGGCAAGTGAGGCAGGGATGCTGCCAATCTTTCTATGAACATAGGAAAGCCCTCCTCCTCACAGCCCAAGGACCTACCAAGCCTAAAAAAGCAACAGTGCCTGAGCTGAGAGACCCTGCCTTTTCCTTACTAGCTAGTTACCTTGAAAATATTATTTCACAGATATCTCTTGTTTTAAACAAGGGTTTTTTATAGCTGAAATTTCTTAAATAATCAACTATCTTGTTTATACAAACAGGAAATGCTGTACTATGTCATTTACCTAGCGTCTCCTTTCTGCAACAGCATCCTATTTTAACAGTGGATTTAGGTTGTGTTCGTAATATAACACTGACATAAAATGGAAAAGAAGTTAACATTTACTGTGTTCCTATCTAATGGCTGACACTCATTTGTCTAATTTGAAAGGCCTGGCCTCCTGAAGCACTAACGTTCCTCATTTGATAGAACAGAAAACAATTAACAAATAAATGAAAAACAAAGTACCAAAAAGCACATTATAACGACCTCCAAACTATGTCCCTGGAGTAAGTTATCCAATTATCTGGTTTTGACTTTTAAGTAAGCCTCTAATTCTAAAATACTTTAACTAGAAAAATAAAAATATGACTAGACTGCTCTAAAAATGGTTTATCTTTATACACTGCTTTATTTATAGTTTAATGAAAATTGTATTTTCTAATCAACAATGCTTGCTTATTTCTTAAAGTGGGTCTCTCCAAGTTGTTCTCTTTGTGGAGAAAATATGGTAGACAGGAAATGTATATAGGGGAGGGATAAAAGAAAGGGAAATTACTTTTAACTGTATATTATCTGTTTCATGTTATGTTTTATCCTTTCAATTATTTCATTATCCTTTCATGCCATTTCATTTTAAGAAGTTGAGTAGGATGTAAACAGTAAGTTGTTTTTTTGTTTTTGGTACCAGAATCAAACTCAGGACCTTGCGCTTGCCAGGCAGGCGCTTATGACATTCAGTTTTATCCCCGACCCAGTAAATAGTACTATTGCCTGGAGTGGGGAAGAGGAATTACAGAGGAAAAGCAACAGGAAAGGAAATATTAAGTAGTAACACTCATTTCATTCAAGGTTCATAAGATTAACTGTCCTTTGAAAGAGTAATTTTAGAAAGATACACATAGCATTAACAAGGGTAAAAAAAAAAAAAAAAGAATTGAATCAATTAAACATTAAGTCAGAAACAAGGAAAACCTCTGATCCTTTGACGGATGTCATACCAGTTGATCATAGCTCCAATTTCAGTGTAGGTAGAGGAAACCATTGATGCAAATTTTAGAAATGCATTTAAAAGCAATTAGCAATGATTCTGAATAATTATCTTTACACATTAGGTATAACCCTTATGAAAACTTATATTAACTCTGAAACACATGTGGAGACAGCAACCTTCTCTTTTAGGGTTAGTGTACTTCATCTCTTCCCTCTGGTATTGCCATGTTTCTAATATTACCATCCTTCTGGAAGTTACTGGATAAGATGCCTTCTTACCATGGTGCTCTCCCACCATGCTTCATACTACACTACTCTAGTTTGCTTTCTTATCACTCTACCTATCCTCTTGCTCAGCCAGATAATCTAACTTAACTGCTTATTCTTTCCTGATACCCTAATTCAATTATTTACTTAGTTCAATTGTTCACTCACTCTTCTAAGATTCAGTTCAATAAGCTAACTGATTGGTAATGCACAGCATAATGACTTTCTAGGTTAACAAATGTTAGTTTTTTCAAACTGGCATTCTGTGATGGTTGCTTCAAGATCCAAGCTGCTGCTCTTTTTCTCTTGTCAATCTGTCTTTTGCTATAGAGCTCTAACTGAGAATTCAAAAGTGTACAGGAAAAAGTATTTTTCCTTCTCAATATATGCATATATCAACATTTATCCAAATATTTAGACTGATTCCCTTTTTTCCATTATAAGCAAGGCTGCTAAGAAGTCTTTTATGTAACTCCTGGTTCTTTCAATTATGCATGGAAATAAAACTTATGGGTCATTTAGAATGCACATTTTCAACTTTAGTAGATAATGCCAGACTGTCTTCCAAAATGATTATAATTTATATTCTTATCAGCAATATCTACGCTATTCTTCCAGTCTCTCTAGTAAATTGTATTAAAAGACTAGTACTTTTGTCATTTTGCTAAGTGTGAAAAGCTAACACAAAGGGGCTAGGGATTTAGCTCAGTGGCACAGCACCTGCCTGGCAAGCGTAAGGTCATGAGTTCAATTCCTGGTACCAGAAGAAAAACACACGAACAAAAAAAAAAAAAAAAGAAAGAAAAGAAAAGAAAACTCAAAGTGATTTTTAATTTGCATTTGGCCAATGAAATGTGCATGTTATACAAACATAAAAAGAAAGCTAACGGTACAAAAAGAAACTTCAATGCAAAGATATTAGAGAAAATGAGGTTTACTACATAATTGAAAGTCAACTGACATGTAGATGTAACACTTCTATATTTTTTACATTCCATCTTTCTGGGTCTAAATTTTAGATGTGTCACTTCACCTAGCATATGACTTAAATTTATCTCACTAAATTATTTTTACATCTTTGACTTTGGCTGAAATACTACATGGGACTTTTTGTGGTCCTGGATTTATAAGGGTGTCATCGGTGAGACTCCTTAACTTGGACTGGCTTTACATATTGCACAGAGCCATGAAAATACCCACTCAAAACTCAGTAGGTTCAGCAAATTCCTGCCAGTGGAAAGCTAGTCATAAGTTCAGCTTACCTTTTTGAGTTTTTGCCTTAAGTTTTTTAACCTAAATTCCTTACTTTCTTTATACCTCATGAATACCTTTAAAACAATTTTTTTAAGTCATCCAGCTTATTTCATTGTTTTTGTTTTACATAGGAAAGTCAGTCCAGGTACTAGTTATCCCAACTGATCTGTTCATTCCTCATTGGCTTCCTATCACCTTCCCATTCCCTAAATGACAGAAGTGTGTCCACTCTGCAGCCTACTATTATTGTTGCTTTATAACATCTGTGAGGCTCTCATCACTCTCAATCCAGTCATTGAAATGTATTACAGTGACAATTACATCAGAAGCTCTCATAAGTGTTTAATGTATAAATCTGGATGGTAGCAGCAGGAAGATGGGGAAATGGGGTGGGAAAAGCTTCACGAATCATACACACATACATAACAAAAGCCTTTTTACCTACCCATTTCCGTTAAGAATCATGTCTCTGATGTTTCCAACTACTTATGGACATCTGATAATGAAAAATAATTCTAGGACTGACCTTATTGATGAGACTCAGACCTACAAGTTCAATTATTGTATGAATACTTCTCTCTGAATTCCAACCACAATACAAACCTAACATGTACATATTAAATGCCATCATCCTATAAACTTGCCGTATCAATTTCTAAATCATTATAAAAGATATTATGAATCTTTGAGGAATCTACACAAATCTTTGATTCATTTATATAATATTCTTTTTCTTTTCCCACATCATCCTACATTCCTGCATTCATTCTTTTGAGTCAATTTCACCTATTACATTCCTTTTGTTATTCTCTTATTCTACTCTTTGCCCGACCATTGCTTCTCATCTCTCTTGACCGCATTTCCTCTTGTATAACTATTGTAAGGTAAATTATCTGAACATTGTTTTCTGTATTACCCACCTTCTCAAACATATTTAATGGCTTACCACTGCCTATATAGAACTCTTTAACTGGTCAACAGCATACTCAGTAGTTGGCCAGGAGTATAGGAAGGAAGGAAGGGAGGGAATGCAGAGAACCTATAACCCTTGGCTAAGGTTAGGGTTATAGGTTCTCTGCATTTTTAGATGATTTTTTTTTCATTCTGGATGTTTTAAACATTAGTAAGTTATTATGAAAATGGACCACAAATTTATTTTTAAAAATAAAAAGCACATCTCCTTTGCAGTTGATTTGGACTTCAAAAATGCTATAGTATTTTGCATCAGACTTAGTCTACCTACTAAAAAATTAAAGGCACTGAAGAAAGGAACAGTAGAGCTCTGTCCCCTGACTTATTCAGGAGCCTTTATCTTGTAGTCCTTATCTTTCCCTTTGGGTTCTACGACATAGGCACTTACATAAACTCTGCTCTCTAACCTGATTAAACTATTTACTATTCTTTTAGTAGGTCTTGTTATCCCTACCTTATGATTCTTTTTTTTTCCTTTGGTCTTTTTTTGAGACAAGGTCTCACTATGCAGTTCAGGCTGGTCTTGAGCTCACTTTGTAGCCCAGGCTGGCCTCAAATTTGCAATGATCCGCCTGCCTCAGCCTCCTGAGTGCTGGGATTACAGGTGTGCCACTACACCCAGTTTACCTTATGATTTTGTTCATACTCTTTCTACTTAGCATTGTCCTTGTCTATCTTTGAACCCAAAATCTTTCATGAAGACATACTTAACCATCTCAATCACTGGTAACCACTTATTTCTCTAAAAGTCATGGTTTGTCACTAAATAACTGGTATATGTTAATTACTCCTATAATCTATATCATAAATATGTCTTGCCCTTTTCCCTACCTTGGACATCACAAGGTCAGACACAGTACTTCACACATTACACATCTGCTATTTAGGACAATGCTATACATAGAGTTTTCAATAAAAGCTTAATGATAATGATTTATTTGTGTAGCACTTAATATCTATATTTGGCTTTCGATATGTCTTCTACATATGTACTCCAACAGATCCTAGAAGCCAAAAAAAACCCTGATAAAAATCTCTGTTTAAAAGTTATGCCCCTGCCAGGCGTGGTGGCACACGCCTGTAATCCCAGCACTTAGGAGGTTGAGGAGGGAGGATCACTGTTGAGTTCAAGGCCAGCCTGGGCTACACAGTAAGATCAAGGCCAGCCTGAACTGTACAGCTAGATCTTGCCTCAAAAAAACAATCTGAACAACTAATTTGAAGACAATATGCAATATAACCATTGTTAAATTCCTACCATCTTGATTAGTGAAACTCTGTATTATTTCTAATGTTTTTTTGAACTTTTTATCTTTAATTGTTTTATCAATCTTGCATTCTTACATCTTATAATCTGAGCAACTTCATTGAAGATAGTATGTAATATAACAACCATTGTTAGTTTCCTATCATCTTTTGAAATTCTGTATCATTTTTATTGTTTTAGTGTTTTGTTTTTATCTTTGTTGTTGTTCTTTTGTTTTCTTTTCTCTTTAAAATAAAGAGAAAAGGTGGTGCATGCCTGTAGTCCCAGCACTCAAGGGAGGCTGAGGCAGGAGGATCATTGCAAGTTCAAGGCCAGCCTGGGCTACAAAGTGAGCTCAAGGTCAGCCTGAACTGCACAGCGAAACCCTGTCTCAAAAAGACAAAAAAAAAAACAAAACCACTTAATAAATAAATAAATAACAACAATAAAGTCATACTCCTACTAACAACAATATCCTAAACTGCAATTTAAACTGACTTTCTGGATTCAGGTGGGGAAAAAAGGTATATTCAGGTACATTATCAAATGAGTTTTTTAAATAACCTCTACTGGTCAGACTTCCCAGTGTTATGAATAGGCTGATGACACAATCAATTTTTAGTCAACTATTTCATGGACAAATTCAAGGAATAAATTCATCAAAGTTCAAATTACTTTTTGGATGCTTACTACAGAAACTGTGGTTTTTCACTTTTTAACTAACTTGACAGCTATGCGTAACACTGTAAAGAAATCATTTATTTACCTTCCTATTTCCCATACTTTTCTATAGCAGTTTGAAAAAACAAGATTTTTTTTTTTTTTTTTGGGGGGGGTTTTTTGAGACAGGGTCTTGCTATATAGTACAGCAGGCTGGCCTTGAACTTACTTATGTAGCCCAGGGTGACCTTAAACACAACGATTCTCCTGTCTAGGCATCCCAAGTACCACCATGCCAGCAAAACAAGAGTTATTTAACCTTTTATCTTAGCATCAAGCATAAATGCTCGTTGAATGAATCAGTCACAACTCACAGAACACATCTAAAATCCATGAATATGAACATCTTGTCCTCAAATGGCAAAAAAATGGTGACTCTTTCAAACCTTTTAATTTTTGAGGATGTACAGACCCCAAACAAATATGTTATCATAATAAAGACATGACCATATGAGGTAGCAGCTGAAAAATAAAAAATATAACACAGTAATAAACAATAACTTTCTAAAGCAATTCCTTAGATTTTAGTGTAGTTTGTAAAGTCTAAGACTGACAACTTAGCATTATCCAAATTTCAAATATCAGACAAACCAAAATGCAGACGCTATTAAAATATTAAAATATTATTTTTGTGTAGTGTACTGAAAAGTTTTACCTAGCTTCCTTCATTTATAAGCTGAAAAAATATTCTAATGAGAATAGTCACAAAATTATTTGTATTCATCATTTTTCTCCTGAAATTGCTTATACAGTAAAAACTGACTTAATAAGCTAATGTTTTCTAGAAAAAATGAAGTAAATAATGTGTCACAATGCATTTTCATGTGAGTTTTATAGAATTCATAAATTCATAATTTTACTACTCTTAATTTAGGGGAAATATATTCACTAGTGGTAAGAGAAAGGATCTTCAAACATTTCAAATCATACCTGTTTCTGAGCTTCTACTTTCTGCTTTCTGGTTGGATCAATTGCATCTACCATCCATTTGATAGTAAAGTATGTTACTGCACCAAATATTGTCAAACGGAAAATTAAACCAACAACTTCATTCCGACTTAAGGGCCGAGAAAAGGCTTCAGCATGTACCATCTTGATTGTTAACCTTCAAAAACAAGAGAAATTGTCATTATGTAATATCTATGTCCATTAAAATTACCTTGAACTAAGCAAGAAAAACTAACTTCTAGTTAAACTCAAGCATTACCTACCTTTAAAAAATGTGTTTCAAGGACAAACGGATTTTTAAATGTTAAGTAAGCAAATGCATTTAATAGTGGAATAAATAATTCCTTTTTTTTTTTGGTACCGGAAATTGAACTCAGAACCTCGCACTTTTCAGGCAGGAGCTGTGTCACTGAGCTACATCCCCAGCCCTAAATAATTCATTTTGAAAATACAGTTTTCAAATTACTCTTTTAGCTTTTAAGTAACTATTTCAGAGTCTGGGAAAATAACAACATTAAAACCAATCCAACTAAAGAAAGGCACCTTAACAATGAGATATTTTACTAATCTGATCATAAAGATTTCTTCTATTAAATGTAACATACAAAATAACTTGAGAATGAATTCAAACTATGAACTGACTTTTTCTTCATCCTCATTTTAAAGTTCAAAGGCCTGCTTAAATGTAAACATGTTATTATCTCAGTTAAAAAGTGATATTAATTTTTGAGCCATTCTATTACTCTCAACAACCCAACCGAATATAAAGCAACACTTTCAAAAATTGTGAGCCATAAACTCAAGGCTTTTACAGGTAAACGGTCACAACTAGAGACCATACTCATAAGTGAAATAAACCAGACCTCCAAGTGTAAGCAATGTATTGTCTCACTAGTGTAAGAACCTGAAAGAATGAATAAAAATTGGAGACATGACAGACATTGTGAAACGAAAGGAAAATGCTCAAAAGTAAAGAGCAACTGGGGTGAGGGAAAAGAGAAAAGAAAGAAGGGGAAATTATGTATGTATGTATATACAGGATAGCTAACATAGTTGTACTACTGACTTCTATCACTTTACTGAAAGGAACAGTTAATGATTACTTATTTGATCAATCTTGCATGTCTCTATTTGTTTTCCTGAGAAACCACTTTGAAAATATCAATAAGTAATACAACAGCCATTGTTAATTCCCTACCACTTTGTCTGTAACTCTGTATTGCTTGTATTGTTCTTATGCTATTTTGTAAATGGATGTCTGTTTGTTAATGTTTTCCTTCTTTTATTTTTAAAATAAATTTTTTAAAAAATTGTGAGCCACCAAGAAAACTACCACAAAAATAAAACACTCACCCAAGAACAGAGGAAAAAAGATGATGTACACACAGTATATCCCTAAGCTAAACTTACAGCAGGCCTAGACTCCACTGTCAAAGGCATTAAGTGCACAAAAGAATAAGCTTGTTAGAGATATGACTACTACATTTTGGAAAATAGAATCTCAACTTCCAACAATGCCATTAAATTCTCGGAACAAAGTTTTTCTAAGTGCTGCTGGATATTTAAGAAAAAAAAAAAAAGAACCAGGCAGCTGAAGCAGGAGGGTTGAAAGTTCCAGCCCTGCCTGGTCAACTTAGTAACTTGGTGAAGGCTGTGCCAAAATAAAAATAAATAAATAATACAAAGGCTGGGGATGTAGCTCACTGTGAAGGTCCTAGACACAATCCCCAGGGGTTGGGGATTTAGCTCAGCAGCACAGCGCCTGCCTGGCAAGCGCAAGGTTGTGAGTTCGATTCCTGATACCGGAAGAAAAACAAAAACAACACTGACACAATCCCCAGAATGCAATTAAAGTAAGATGAAATACATACCTGACCCATGTGAAAAGGAATAAAACAGAATTTGTAGCTATTTCAATGACAGCTAAAAATGAGGTAACGCATGGATTAATATCTATAATGCTTCCAGCACTAAAATTGTTTTCTCTTCTCAGTACCACTAAGTTAAAGATTCACTTCATCTCCCTCCCTTCAGAATAGCTCCAACAATATTTAAATTCTTATAGATCTCTTCTTCCTTCAAGAGTATATATTCTTTCCTAGTCAAAAGGGCTCCCTTTACAGGATTCTCCAGTATTCAAGACTGTACTAATCATGCTCCCAAAAGTCACTTTTCAGCACTCTCTCATCACTTCTCAGAGGGAACACTCAACAGGTGCAGTCACTGGCATCTGAAAATGCCACACAGATTTGTTTTTCCTTCAACCTTGTCCTTGCCCTTGCCTACATGGGCCATTTCCCCTCATTCACTTCAGGTTAGTCAAATGCTATACAAATTTCAAAGCCCAACAATCTGTTCCATGAAGCCTTTCAGATCACATTAATCCTCTATCAGTCATTTAGTTCTACTAAATATCTCAAGAAATCTTATTTTTAATCATGAGTGAATATACATTCTATTCACCTATCCATTAGTATAATTATCACACACAAAATACAGACTATTCTAAAATTATAGTCAAGGGATAAACTGCCACTTGAAAAATCTTCCATTTCAACCATTCCCAAACCTGGCGTGATAGCACACATCTGTAATCCCAGCACTTGGGAGGCTGAGGCAGGAGGATCACTGTGAGTTCGACACCAGCCTGGGCTACAAAGTGAGCTCAAGGAACTGCATAGCGAGACCCTGTCTCAAAAGAGACCAAAAACAAAACAAAAAGCCAAGATTCCCTGCTTCTCTATTAGTAGGAGCCACTCATTTCACCATAAGTACATTATTTAATCATAACAATTAAATAAGAAAGACTGTATTTTGGCACTCCTGTAATCGTGACAGGAAGACAGGTTGATGCCAGCCTACACCTGGATTACACTATAAGACCCTGGGGGGAAAAAAGGAAAGAAAATTTTGGCCTAGGGATTTAAAGTAATGTAATTTCTTCCATAAACACTCACTGAACATTTATGTAATACCTACTATATACTACATGTACAATAATAGCTAAGACACATGATAAAGATACTTGTGCAGTTGTATTAGCTATAAAGAAAAGAACACAGTTGAAAGAAGTCATCTAACTAAAATCTCTCTTTATGTAACCAAGTGTGCTTTCTCCCACCAGCACTGATTCCAAAAAAAAGGGTTACAGGACACTACTCACAGTAAGTGAAAATGTCACTTTAGTCTTTATTCCAACAGAGTAAAGTTAAAAATGCCATTGCATTTTTGTGTGATACCATTACGTGGGGTACTACTCGGTAGGTGAAAATAAATCAGTTAAGGTAAGGATCAGCTAAATCTGTGAGTAGTAGTGACATTCCAAATATCGGTTTCATTTGGTTAAAGCCGGTAGCACAGTATTGGTGCACATAAAACTGCCATCTACTGGATGTTCACTAAACTACACGAACAAATTAGTGCTGCTATCAAAATACATCCCAAAGTCATCAGGATAGTCAACCATTTTTAATCCTATAAAAAATGTTGACACAAAATTCGCTTATGTAGTTCCCCTTCTTAAATTAACTTTACTATGATACAGATTTAGGACTATTAATGTCGCTTTTTTTTCTTTCTCCTGGAGACAGAGTCTCCCTATGGAGTCCATCCTGAGCTCAAACTTAAGATCTACCTGTCTCGGGGGCTGGAGATTTAGCTCAGCGGCACAGTGCCTGCCTGGCAAGCGCAAGGTCGTGAGTTTGATTCCCAGTACCGGAAAAAACAAAACAAAAAAAATCTACCTGTCTCAGTCTCTCCTGAGTGCTGGGTTTACAGCAGCTGTATGGAACCACCCAGGCTTACAGTCACTTCTAAAACAATAGCCCATTACTTTAAAAGTCTTCAAAATCCTGAAACGAAGCCGGGTGTGGTGGAGCACACCTATAATCTCAGCACTTGGAAGGCTGAAGCAGGAGGATCGTTGCAAGTTCGACGCCAGCCTGGGTTACAAAGTGAGCTCAAAGCCAGCCTGAACTGCAGAGCGAGACCCTGCCTCAAAAAAAAAAAAAAAATCTGAAACGAAACTGAAACTTCTTGCTTTGTAGGCTAACTATAAATGCCGTCTACACTATCTGTGAGATCTACACTTACCATTTCTACAGCACTGATATACCTGCAATGTAAAGCCGTTTCAGTTATATGACAGAATATACAAAAGCTGCAAGTGCACACGAGAACGTATGTATTTCAATCTTGTGTTAAACACTCGCTTCAGAAAATGAAGACATAAATATGTACATATAGTGCTGTGCATCATTAAATATCGCTGCTAAACTCAGTTATCGGTTGGGCAAACATGAACACCAGGTAGTTGCATTCTAAGGAACTCTCCATCTCGCGGTGCAAATCAGTGAAATCGCATCACTTCAACTAACGAGCCACTTACTGACAGATTACGAGGGCGAACAGCACACGCACTGTAGCGACTCCTAAATCAGGGCGGTGTTTTACAAAGCGCCTCTCCCGCTCTGAGTCCCGGGATAGCGGACATCAAGGCCCCAGGAACACTGCCCGTGACGGTGAGGGCCTGCCAACCTTCACGCAGGGGACAAGGTTACCACTAACATCTCCATCCTCTGAGAAAGCGGCCCAGCCACGAAGAAACCGCCTCTGCTTTTGCACCAGGTGCTGCACGGCCGCTCCGGGACCACAGTCACAGCCGGCTTCTTCCGGCCGCCTTCACCAGGACCCTGGTCCCGGGTGCCCGGAACGACCCCGGGCCTCCACAGTGACCAGGCTGCTGCGGAATGTCCCTCGGGACTGGCACAAGGCGTGGGGGCAGCGCCAAGCCGGACCTCAGCGCCCAGGCCGGGCCGGAAGCCAGAGCGAGGGCCAGAACGCCCTTGGAGGTTAATCCGCCCGCCGCGGCGCACGCGGGGCGCCGGGGGGCGGCACTGAGGCGGGGCGTGGGAGGTGGGCGAGGTGACCCTTCTCGCTGGGCTTCCCGGGTCGGAGCCGGTCGCTAAGGGAGCTCACAGGAACCCTGCAAGCGCCCGGCCAGGTCTCGCAGGAACCCGCTACTCACCCCGGGACCGAAACAGCGGCAGCTGCAACCCGCACCAGCCTCACACAGGAAGAAAATGCCGGCGGGGACAGATCGCTTCCGGCTCAAGTGGCGCCCCCGCCACACTCACGCATCGCGCATGCGCAGACGCGGCGGTAGCCCTGGCTCCGGCGTGTTCCGAGCCTGGGAAACGGCCCCTGGGAAGCGACAGCGTGCGCGTCCGCGTCCGCACGTCTGTTACTTTGTCTGCTACCCGCCCGGCTGCGGCTTTCGCCCCGCCCCCGCAAGCGGCGCTCGTTGAGGCTCTGCGTTTAGCCGCTGAATCTCAGAGGCCGAATTGGGAAAGGTCTCTTAAAGTCCCAGCCCTCCCTGCTGGCCGGGCGCAACCCCAACGAATAGGGGCGCCAACAGGAGAGTGCAAAGGAATTCTTCCCTGGCGCTGGTTTGATTCTGACTCTTCCCCCAACACCCCATGCAAATCTTCACGCTGATTCTGTCTGTACTTCAGTCAAAGCGCAGACGCGCCTGGCCACCCCTCACCATCTGCCTTTCAGTTTCTAGGGTTAGCTCAGCCTCCTCCCCATCGCCGTGATGAGGACGACGCCTGAAAAACCTTCAGCGAAAGACGGAGCAGCCCACGCAGGGAGGCTGGCAGCTGGAACGGAACAGAGCACCTGGTAGCAGGTTTTGCATTTTGGTGACTTCACTTTTGCTTTTACGTCTTCTTTCCAGAATGAGGGACAAGGGCGTGAGAAGGCCCAAGGGAGCACACCCAAAAGCCAGCGCCTTCTGAATACGCAGACCGCCAGGAGCTGAGGTGACGTTAGACAGTCCCCAGATAAAAGAAGCATCACTTCCTTCAAATTGAGGTGTTGAGACCGAAGTAATGAGACCGTTCCCCTCCGTATCTGCTGTCTGGTATAAGGACCCATCTTTCATGGCTAAAGAGCTCTGCAGCCTGATTGTTGAGTTGTTGGATTAGCAAATTCTACTTTTGTTACAATCCCTGTCCACACACCCGGTACAGACGATTAAACTCGAGGCCTTCGTACTGAGCTGCATTGTCAGCCCTCTCCTCCATGTTAAACTTTTAAAATTTTAAGACAAGGTCTTGCTAAGTTGCCCAGGCGGGGCTGGAAATTGGGATCCTCCTCCCTCAGCTTCCCGAGTGCTGGGATTATTACAGGCGTGTGCCACTATGCGCAGCTATGTGTCTGCATGCTTAATTTAATTTTTTAAATTTAATTCAAAGCTAGGTTTAGGAGTACTAGACTGATTAGAGAGAAAGACTGATTTGACAAGAACAGGAGGATTATTAGACTGGGAAAATGTTCACACAAAAAAAGAGAAAACCTGTTCCCCTAAGCCCCTCATCTGCCTTACTCCTGGTCACTAGGTTGATGAACCTATCCAGCTTGCTTGAGCTTAAGAGGGTTGTTGGGTTGTAGGACTTTTCAGCACCCTACTAAGGACATCCTAAAAGACTCCTACAAGTGGAGCAGCTAAAATGATTACATCTCATCTTGTTTCATCTGCCTAATATCTGAGGAATGTTTGCATAGGAAAGGAAACAGATAAGGTAATCAAGAGTGACCATAAAGAATCTAGTTCAAAATAAATGCTGCTGCCCATTCCCTTTCCAAAAGGGAACCTTATGTTTATATTTAGCAAATCCTTAGGAAATTTCTTAGGTCTGGATGCTAAAACATCAAATTACTGCTTTTCCACACACCATACACATTCACTTGCAGCAGTCACTAAATCAACCAGGTTATTTCAGAATCAACCAGATTGAACATATGCTTTTCATCCCAGGATAGCATTATATAATCCCTGGCAACAAAAAAATACCACATTTGGCCTGCAGTAGGGGCTCAAACAATAATTTACTACAGTATATATTATACTAATCAGGAAATTATAATAAATTTTTGTAGCCTTTCTGGGCCTTCCCTCTGCTTTAATCAACATTACAAATTATAATTACTGTGGAAAGTGTGTGTGTGTACATAAATACTTCTTCAAACAATTATGACGGTTCTCTCCCATGGTACCAAATTTTCATTTTTACTGTTGCATGGGAGTGTTTGGTTCAGTCTGTAGCCAAGATCAGAGCTCTAGAACACCTAGTGGGAGGAGAGGATTCCTTAGATTAGCTGGATCTGGATCTCATCCTGTGTAGACTTCCTTGGCCAGTTTGGATAATACTGATTCCTTATTCTTAGACATAGAGGCTCTCATCTAACTGCTCTAGATTTTGGTGAAGGAATGTACATATTTATTAAACATCTAAGGTCTCTGCCCATGTTTGGGTACTATGAGAAGATGTCTCTCTGCAGGCCAGAAAGTGTATCCTCACCAGATATACAATCTGTCAATATGCCTCTACAACTGTGAGAAATATATTTTTGTTGTTTAAGCCAATCAGTCAACAGACAAACATCTGAGATGGCTCAGAGGTAGTTTTGGACCACATTTTGAGAAAATCTGCCCCAGTGAATGAAGATTTTAGTTGTATTATTGCAAAAATCTCTACTGCCCCACCCCAAAAGGCCCCTCTGGTCACCTGAACCAGCAAGCCAGCTGAGATACATTAAGAAATCAAGGAGATCTCATGAAGAGATTTAGAGTAAAACCCCTCTGAAAAGAAAAAAAATGACATCTTTCTGTAAGTAAATAGAATAGACTTGTCTCTACATTGCTCATTGGAAATACTTCTATAGACAGTGATTTAGAAAGATCAGAACTTCAACAAATAAATGGAGTTATATAGCAGTAATTATGCCAGTATAGTAATTATTTGGTAACCTTGGTTCTTTTTAAAATATTTCATCAGAAAATAATACTATTAAATTACTATTTTAACAAGATAAATAGATTGGGCGGAGAAAGAAAAGGGAAGCAGTAATATGAAATAACCTGAAGCCATAAAAGTGATGAAAGAAGACCAAAATTAAGTGCTTGAGGTTTAAAAGATGAATAAGATGGAACCAAGGGAAAAATAAGGAAAATTAACATTTCAAAGGATTGGAAAAGGTGGAATGATGAATTAAGAGCTCCATTCTATAAAAAGTACAAACGAGCTGAAAGAAAGACAAAGCCAAATTCACGAATCATATTCTTGTAAATCTACTTTCCATGCTTTTATGTTTTTTAAACTTTACACATAATTTAAAATGCATACAGAAGGATGCAGGCAGGCAAGGAAGTCCATACAAGCCACATGGTATGGCCATCCACCAACTCCAAGATAGTCTACATTTTGTTTTCCCTTGGCATGAGGCACAAACTAACCAACTGACCTGTTCCTGGGTGAACACAATGCCCACGGAGAGAAGGTAAGCCCCAAAAAGCAGCAGACCCAAAGAGAAAATACAGACCTGACCAACAACACCAAGAGCTCCAGTGCTACTCTCCCAACATGACTGCTTGAGGGAAAGCCACAAGAGACCACTGCCAGACATAGGCCCTCCCTAAAAAGCTCATACTAGAAAGAAAATGGCCCCTTCCCTATGTACGTAGCAACTAGACTAGTGATGACAAACCTTTTAGAGACTCAGTGCCCAAAATGCAACCCAAAACCCATTTATTTATCACAAAGTGCCAACACTGCAATTAAACCAGAGCCCTGAGGGTTTAGTTTAGAAAAAACAACTGCTATCCCATGCTCAGCTACTGGGCCAACTTGGCTTGCCGGCCCTCTGTGGCATATCCCACAGCCTATGTCCAGTAGGGCCAGAGGGCTCATAGTGTTTCCAGTCTCCCATAAGACCTAAAGCTGGTTGGAGAAAATTGTGACTGACTGGATTTCAGGAGTATAGATCCCGGAAAAAAATACTCTCAAAAATACAAATTTTTTTCTCTGATTTAATCTTGATTTTCTATTTATTTATTATTTTTCTTTTTCCTTTATAGGTTTTCTTGGGTGTTGGGAACTTTTTCTCACCTTTTTTCCTTTTTTTTTTCCTTTTTTCATTTTAGTTTCTTTTCTCTCCTCCTTTCCTCTCTCAAATTTTTTCCTCTTCTTTCATCTCTTGTACTCTGCTCTGTTTTTTCTTTTTTCTAGTTTCTAGTTTCTTCCCCTCAACCATTTTCTAACACTATTAATTTTTTATCCCTCAATAGTAAAAAGCCAAGTACTTTGAAACAGGACAATAGAAAAAATGGCCTTAGGGCATCACAAGAACCAGCAGGATTTCATCCTTTGCTGCCTCAAAATTGCAAAGTGAGGGGCTGGGGATTTAGCTCAGCGGCAAAAGCGCCTGCCTGGCAAGCACAAGGTTGTGAGTTCAGTTCCCGGTACCGGAGAAAAACCAAAAAAAAATTGCAAAGTGAAAGACTGCTTTGAGAAGAGAGCCCAATGGTATCATGCTCCAGAATGGTCATTGCCCAGGAGGTTTTTTCCTTCGGATTGGGGTCATAGTGCTCAGTCATCCTACAGCCAAGAGAGAAAGAAGTCTGGGTACTGCTCCAGCAGGCGGCAGACTTTGGTGCTTGTTTTAGGTACATGCAGAATGCAGGAGCTGTGTGGTCAGGAAGGCATTCACCAAGATTTCAAAAGAAGGCCTGGAAGACCAAATGGCATGCCCCTGTGAGGGCAGTATGTGAAACTGTGAGTGTGAAGCTGCAGTGGAAACCTCAGAAGGTTGGAGAAGGCAGGAAAGTGGAATATCTGAGGAAAGCTGTAAGGAATGAGCAAGCTGGCCCAAGGGGAAAGCCACAAGAGCTGAAACCACTCACAGTCCCATGAGGCAGGGCTACCCACGCCCTTTAGAATTCACATCTTGCCACAGATTTTGCTGAATGCTTGACATGGAACTATGGGATTTAATGTTTGCCTTGCTGAATTTGAGCCTTGCTTTAGTCCCATTTCCCTCTATCCCTCTATTTGCAGCTTTTGGAATGGGAATGTTTATCCTGTGCTATTGAATGTTGGAAGTGTTTAACTTTCTTTTCATTTTTACAAGGGCTTACAGCTAAGGATTTGCCTTAAATCTCAGAGGAAAATTTGGACTGTTTAGCAATGCTGAAACTGTTCAGATTTTGATAACTCTTAGAGTTGGACTAAGTGAATTTTGCATAAGGGATGTTCATGAATCTTTTAGGGGCTAGGGGCAGTTTGTTGTGGTTTATATGTAGCTGTCTCCCCAAAGCCTGATGTGTTCCTAAGTAGGGTTTTTGGAGGTGACTGGATCATGGATGCAGTAATGGATTAGTTTACTGACTGGTTTAGCATTGTTCTAGGTGTAGATGATGGATTTAATGAAGAAGGAAGACCCTGAAAACAGAAAGAAAGAAGGTTTGCTGTCTTCTGCCTGCCATGAATTCTTTCTCTTCTGCCATGATGACCTGCCATGGGACCAGCTGACTATGGACTGAAAACTCTGCAAACTAAGCTAAAAGAAATCTTTTCTTTTTGAACTTATGGGTGTCAAGTATTTGTCCCAGCAATGAGCAAATAACTAAGATACTAACAAACAAAATGTAGTGAATCATAAAAAAATCATACATCATGACCAAGTAGGCTTCATCCTACGGATGTAAGAATGGCTTGACATATGCAAATCAATAAACATAATATAAAACATAAATGAAAATGAGGACAAAAATTACATGATCATCTCAATAGATGCAGAAAATGCTGTTGACAGAATCCAACATCCTTCCATGATAAAAACTGAAGAAAATAAGATGACCTTATTTCAATTTGATAAAAGCCACTTATGACAAACCAAAGGCCAAAATCATATCAAATGAGGAAAAACTGCTTTCTCTCTAAAGTCAAGAACAAGACAAAGATGTCATGCTATCATCACTCCAGTTCAACATAGTACTCAAAACATTAGCAAGAGCTGTAGTCAAGAAAAAGAAATAAAAGGGGTATGTGTAGGAAAGGAAGAGGTCAAATTGTCAGTGTTTGTAGACACCATGATCCTCTCTATAGAAGATCTAAAACATCCTCCAAAAGTCCCTTAGAATAACCAAATTCAGTAATGTAGCAGGATAAAAAATTAACACACAAATCAACAATGTTTCTATAGACCAATAACAAACACACTGAGAAAGAAATTAGGAAAAAATACCGTTCACAAGAGCATCAAGAGGAGCCAGGGATAAAGCTCAGTGGCACAGCACCTGCCTGGCAAGCATGAGGTCATGAATTTGATTCCTCGTACCACAAAAAACAAACAAACAAACAATAGCACCAACAAAAATTAAATACTTTGGAATTAACCTAAGAAAGTAAAAGACCTATACAGTGAAAACTGTAGTACTCTGAAAAAGAAAAATCAAAGCAGACATCTGAAAATGAAAAGATATTCCCCATTTCTGGATAGCAGAATGACTATAGTAAAAATGGCCTTACGTCCAAAGTTTATATATAGATTTGATGCAATACCAATCAAAATACCAACAGGTTTCCTCACAGAACTGGAGAAAGTAATCCTAAAACTCAGATGGAAACAGAAGCACACAAAATAGGAAAAACGGCCCTTGGAAGCAAAAGTAAAACAGAATACATCACAGTCCCAGACTTGAAGTTACATTAAAAGCTACTGTGATAAAAACAGCATGGTACTTGCACAAAAACAGATGTGAGAGTCAATGGAACAGAATAGAGGTGCAGAGACAACTCCAAACACATTCAACTATTTGACCTTTGACAAAGGAGCCAAAAATATAAACTGGATCAAAGATAGTCTCCTCTTTAATACAGGAGGTGGGGACTACTGGCTATACACTTGCCCAAGACGGAATTTAAGCTATCTCTCATCATGTACTAAATTAAATCAAAATGTATCAAAAAATTAAATGTTAAAACAGAAACACTTAACCTGCTAGAAAATAAAAGAGCTGAAACTCTTGAAGTCGTAGGCATAGACAAGAACTTACTGAACAAAACCTTGGTTGCACAGGTAATAGTACTACGAATCAACAAATGGAATCAGATCAATTTAAAAAGGTTTTGCACAGCAAAAGAACCAACCAACAAAGTGGAAAGACAACCTACACATTACTTAAAAAATTTTCTAGGTACACCTCATAGAGGACTTAATATTAGACCCCCAAATTAGACCCCCAAAATAAAAGACTCAATCAAAAAATAAGGAAGTGAAATGAATAGACACTTCACAGAAGAAGTATAAATTGCCAATAAATATATGAAAAATTGCTCAGCATTGCTGGCTATTAGGGAAATGCAAATTAAAACAACACTAAGTTTCCATCTCACTCCAGAAAGAATAGCCATAATCAAGAAATCAAATAATAACAGATGATAGCAAGGCTGTTTTTGAAAAAGGAACCTATCTACATTATTGGTGGCAATGTAAACTAGTACAACCACTATGGAAATCAACACAGAGGTGAAAAAACTGAAACTAGAAATTCTATTTGACCCAGCTGTTCCCCTTCTAGGTATCCTCCTGAAAGAGTTAAAAGAACATCATATCACAATGCTACATGCATGCCCTTGTTTATAGCTGCATAATTAGTAATAGCTAAATCTTGTAAGTAGCCTATATAGCCATCAGCAGATGAACGAATAAAGAAAGAAAGTAAATTTGCTGGGTAAATTTACCAGCACTCAAGATGCTGGGGTAGGTGCATCATGGAGAATTTAAGGCCAGCCTGGACTGCACAGCGAGTTCAAGGCCAGCCTGAGCTACATAGTGAGACCCTGTATCAAAAAAAAAAAAAAGTTTGACTCATTGGTAAGAAAATGGGTGCACCTTGAGACCATAATGTTACACAAAATAAATTAGACATACAAGCTTAAATATCTCATGGTTTCTCTTACAGGAGGAACCCAAGTTATAAGTAAAGAGCAAAAATAAAAAAGATAATAGCAGGGAAGGGGATTAAAGGATGATGGGAGCCAGACATGGTGGCTCACACCTGTAATCCCAGCACTCAGGAGGCTGAGGCAAGAGGATCATTGTGAGTTCAAGGCCAGCCTGGGCTGCAAAGTGAGCTCAAGTCCAGCCTGAACTGCATAGCGAGACCCTGTCTCAAAAAAGACAAAAAGAAAAGATAAAAAAGGATAGTGGGAGGGGTGAAGGGAGAAGAGGAAAAGGAGCTGAAAAAAATTAAGATCTGTTATGTACATGTATCAACTCCACACAACAAATGTAAATATATGCTGCAAAAATTTTTTAATAAAAAATTTTAATTGAAAAAATAAAATACATACAAAATACAGATTACATGTAATTTTCACATGTTATGGTAACAGTACCTACAAAAAATCTTATATTTCTACATAACTTTTTTCTCAAGCAGTACTGCCAATTGTATGTTTTTTTACAGCTTCTGGTGTAAAAACATTTTTCTGGAACTTAGATATCTATTTGAAATTGATAATATTTTGTTGTTTGGCTTTTATACAATACTGAAGATATACTGCTCAAATGATACTGTCTGTGGAAAGTCAGAATTATAACAACAAAATCACTTTAAGAAAATGTTTAACCTTACTATAACCTTATTTGCAAAATTTTAAGTCATAAGTGAAAGAGTGAGCTTCTTAGGATTCATCTGAGACCTTTATAAACTTCCCTTCATATGGTTTTTCAAATGGAAGAAGAGATGGGAAAGACTGGTAAGAATAACAAAGATATGAATTCATTAGCAAAAATAGAAGGAACAGTAGTTGAAATGTTAATTCTCAATTCCTGTAACAACAGATTGATATATGAGGCATAAAACAAGACCAGATGCTATGGTTTTCCGAATGCACTTGACTTCCCATCCTTTATAACCTGGAGCAGTTTTGGCTGTAAGTAGGTCACTTTTCTTGCTCTCATTTACCTGATTCTAGGAAAATGCCCTTGGAAGTATTTGGGAATATGTACTGGTGCTTAACATTTTAAAAATTAAGATTGCATAAAATCTTTTCTCGACCTCCTTACTCTTCTATGTAGTCAGAATAATTTGTAACCTTGACGCATATGTGAAACTAAAATGGACAAGAAGAATTTGAGATCTCTTTTGTAAATGCAAATTCAGTAAAATCTGTGTACAGATTGTTAACTCCTATAGTTCTCTATGCTTAGCAGTAGCATAGTACTAAGCCCACAATATCACAGTTGGAGTCTGCATTACTAGGAATTTTTTGATAAAAAAGGTTTCTTAAAATATGAGAGGTTCAAGAGTACTTCGGGGTTTTTGCAGTGTTTTTGTTTGAGACAGGGTCTTGCTATGTTTCCCAGGCTGGCCTTAAATTTATAAACCTCCTGCTCACCATCCTGAGTGCTGATACTATAGGCATCTGCTACCTGGACCAGCTTTAACCAATGTTTTATTTGGCTTTTTTTTCAATTCTGGTTTGTCTAATATAGATTTTCAGATTCCATTCCTACAGACTTAACCTGACAGGAAAAAAGAAGGAAGAAAAGACAAACAGCCCAAAAGTAGGACATGCGAGACAAATCCTTTTACTGATCATATTACATTCCCCTGTCATGACAATTCTTTTCCTGATAGATCCATCATACACCAGTCCAATCAGAGCAACTCTTGGTATGTACAGGATCAAAGGACAAGAACTTTATGGACCTAGGTTTGAATTTAAGATCTGCTGTTTACTAACTCTATGAATTTGGACAAATTACCTATGTGCTCAAGGCTTGATTTCCTCATATTTAATATGAAAACAGCAATAGTACACATGCCATGGGTTTGCAATGAGAATTAAATGAGACAATGCATGTAAAATGCTAAATTTAGTTCCTGTCACTTACCAGGTAATCAATAAACATGCTCAGATGATACTTTTATTGTACTATGAAGTGATATTCTAATTCCCAGAAATCTATAAGGACAATAATTTTATATCTCCTTTGTGTTTGTATGATGACTTCACTTCTCAAGTTTCCAGCTATGGCATCCTGTCTGAAATATTTTTCTTCTCTGACTTGGAAAAAAGAACATGCTCTCCTTTCCTTTGGACTGCCTGGCTCTGTCATTCCCAATTTTAATACACGACGCTGGTGGAGTCTTAATAATCAGTAGTTTATGTACCATTTATGATAGCTATATAAAACCTTTTAAGCTTCTCTCCTTCTGACTCCAAGATAATTACATTTAAAATATTAATCAATCCATGAAAACAACTGCGGATATTTCAAGATCATCATTAATATTACCTATGATTCCCATCTTTCTAATAATAGCTTTTTTATTAAATTTACAGTCATTGCTCTCATGAAATTCTAAAGACAAACATTTTGCAAAAATTAAGTCTTCATAGAGCTGTTGATTTTCTTTCTTTCTAGCTAGATGTATGTTCCACATTGCTCTCCATTCATTATTTGCTTAGGGAAAACTTACTTAGATTGCTGAGTGGGTTTTGTACAAGAAGAAGAAACTGATTCAGTAGATGAAAATGAGATGCTGAGCCAGACTGATGTTCTAGAAGTCAATACCTTGCATGTGTTATCTTTGCTTTGCAAATCACAACTTTCCTTTTACCCTGACAGACTGTCATATCATCAAAGCTACCCGTCCCAGTTTACTGGGGATTGACCCCAGGACCTTGCACTTGCTGGGCAAGTGCTCTCACCTTACATCTTCAGCCCTTTAAAAATTCTTTTTCAATTTTGAGACAGGATCTTGCTAAATTGCTCAGGCTAGCTTCAAATTTGTAATCCTTCTGCCTCAGCCTCTTGGGTAGCTGGAATTACAAGGATATGCCACAATGCCCTATAAGAACTGCTACTTTTCATATAAAATTTAATTAATCTAAACACAGCACATTTACTAATACATTAAAATGTATTTACTATGCACAACAACTGATAGACTTTTTTTTTTTCTTTTTGGTACCAGGAATCAAACTCAAGATCTTGCACTTGCCAGGCAAGTACCGTGCTGCTGAGCTATATCCCTGGCCCACTGATAGACACATTTCCAAAATTTGGAGAGCTTTTCTGAGCAAAAGCAAATGATCTATCCTGTACAGAAACTAAACACACTTTTTACAAAGGCAAAAGCAAGGGCAAAGCTGACTGATTTTAGGTGTTTAGGAGGGAAATATTTGCTAGGCTTCCTTTCACCTGCAGGGGACAGACAAGCTACAATGGACTGGCAAGCCAATGTTGAAACCTCTCCTTCCCTTCCACCCACCCCCCTTTTAGTGTCATTGTTTCTGGAACCAGGAAAACAAAACAAAACAATGAACAAAAAAGCAAAGCCTGTAACTTGAGTTACAGAACTGCAGGAAACAAGTATACAAAGTTGGCAGGGACTAAGTCTATTAAATTCAGGATCGAATTCAGGATTGTAAACCTGATAGTTTCACAAACCTTTCTACATTCTAGCCTGCTGCTTGTTAATTTAAATACCAGCACATTCTGAGAGCTTTGAATGACCAAGTAAGGCCCAGTGCCAGAGACCTGCCCACACCATCTTCTTTGTGTCTCCTAACTTCTCAGGTTAATGCTGGAAAGAAAAGGGATGGTAAGCAAAGGAGACAAAAAGGCTGCCTCCTCAACAGTGTCTTCTCCTGTGGTGTTTTGTAAAAAGCTGAGGAGATGCTAATGATTCGTAGCTGGCTACAAACAGCTTTAGAATTCTGTCTAGATATCCTTGAATCTTTGGCTCTGGGTCCACCTTCCACACTGTAGGCCATCCATCACAACGCTGAATAAACTGGGCTTCCGTGGGCTACTGTCATGTTGTCCTCACTGGTTAGTACTCAAGAAGCCTTGTTCCCCATCCTAGCTCCTTCCTTGGGACTCTTGAAATATGAAAGCAGTTTAATTGAATGATGTGTAAAGCCTTGAAATGCAATGATTGTATTTTGTTGTTTTGATGAATAATTATATTTCTGCAGTTGAGTGAATCATACGGGTTTCCAGCACCCACATTCATACTCAAAAAAAAAAAATGTATAGCATTTTCTCTTTATTCCTTAGAAAAGTAATGTCCGTCCACGACACTCTATTATAATATCCCCAAAGTCTGTTTCTGTAGCCAATGCAGGAAAGTGTTACCAAACAGAAGGTCAGGTAGGTGTACTTTTAAAGCCTCCTCCAAAATAGTTTGAGCCAGGAAGGATTCAGATTACTACTTCATTTAATACCTAATATACTATTAGATTATTTACTATTACTAATTTTTTCTTTTTTTCAGTAACGGGAATGGAACCCAGGTGCTCACACATGCTGGGCAAGTGCTCTACAACTGAGCTGCACCTAGAACCCTTTTCATTTTTTCTAAATTTTGAGACATTTAATTCTTATAACAACCTTATGAAGTAAGTAATATAGGTATCCTCAGATAAGGAAACTGGGGCACAGAAAGGTTAAGTTGCCCAAGTTCAAATAGTAAGTGCTACAGCTAGACTTGAGCCAGACTGTCTTGTTCCAGAGCCTATAATTATACACATAACGCTTTGTTCCCAAGTTTGTCAAAATTTTGAAAATAGAGCCTAATGTGGTGGTGCACGCCTGTAATCCCAGCACTCGGGAGGCTGAAACAGGAGGATTGTTGTGAGTTCAAAGCCAGCCTGGGCTACATAAGTGAGTTGGAGGCCAGCCTGAACTGCATAGTAAAACCCTGTCTCAAAAAGACAAAAAAAACTTTCAAAATACATAAATTATGGCTCGTTAAAAGCAAGAAAAGCATAATGCATTAGTGCTGTGGGATCCATAACCTTTAGATTTTATGAAAACATTACTGAAAATCTCTTTTGAGTTGTAATCGATGAGATATATGTGAACATCAAATGCTGACTATAAACAATATCTTGCTCCAATCTAAGCAAGAATAGGGTTCTAATAATAATACTTTTTAAAAATCAGTACTGAAGATTGAACCCAGGGCCTTTGTACTGAACTGCACCCCATCCCTTTTTTATTATGTTTATTTTTGTGTCAAGGTCTTTCTAAATTGCCAAGTTGCCCAAACTGGTCTCAAACTTGCTGTCCTCCTACCTTAGCCTTTCAGAGTGCTAGGGATTATACGATTGTGCCACCATGCCCAGCTGTAATGTTGCATTTTATATTTCAATTGAGAAGGAATTAAAGAATGCCTTTCAGATGTGATCCTTGGATATGTACTTTTTCTGATAAAATATTTTCAAATATGAAAATAGCACTATCATATTTTAGTTTATATTCAAATTAGAATACAATAAAATGGGCTCTACACTTATGTGTATACAGTTATGTGATTTTTAATAGCAGAATGGACATATAAACACTACCATAATCAGAGTAGTTCTATTACTCCCAAAATCTCCCTGTACCACTCTTTTGTAACAACTACGTTTCTCTACCCCAGTAACTGGCAAACACTGCTTTCTCTCTGAGCTGTCTTTGTCTGTGCCCAGTTACTAGTTCTGAGATTCTAGATTTCATACTGTCTTGTGCCCAGATTGGAGTATTCTGGAAGGAAAACAAAACAACCAAACCAAACCAAAGAAAACTCACAGCTAGTTCAGTAGTACTTTAAATGCTCACCTTGTCTCCAGCCTGCCTGCTGCTCTTTGTCCTTTACCATCCCCAAGTCGCTGTTGCAGGAGTTCTATCTAGGTTTTACACAGTGGAGTATGCTTACATCTTACCAGAACTGGTAAGTACATCATGTTTGACTTGCTCTTATGGAATAAATGTTCTGTGTCTTCTCAAAATTCATAAGTTGCAGCCCTACCCCCCACCAATGTAATAATGGCACTTGGAGGAATGGCCTTTGGGAGCAGTTAAGGTTAGATAAGACCATGAAAGGTAGCCCCTCAGGATGTGACTGGTGTCCTTTCAAGAAGAGACCTAGAGAACTAGCATGTTCTATTTTTCTGTTTCTGCTCTTTACGAGGACACAAGGAGAAGATGGCTACCTTCAGCCGAAAAGAGAGCCCCTCACCAGGGACCAAATCAGCTGGCATCTTGATCCTGAACTAAACAGCCTCTTAAACTGTGAGAAAGTATGTTTCTGTTGTTAAGCCAGACAATTGCCAAAATATTTGCAAAAAAATTCATAGCACTATATATTATATCCCTGTTCCCAATACAAGCACTGCTTTTTCTCTTAATTTTATCTAGTCATGCTCTGTGCAAGATTCATTAACAGATTATACCTGTTTGGATTTGCAGACAGAAAAAAAGAAATCCTCCCTATTAGACTGGTAATTTAAAAGATCCAAATACTCTTTTTCTGTTTAGTATTTGTTGTTGTTGTTAGTTTGGTTTTTTGAGATAGGGTCTCATTATGTAGTTCAGGCTGGCCTTGAACTCATGGTGATCCTCCTGCCTTAGCCTCCCAAGTCCTGGGATTACCGATATGAGCCACCATACTCAACTTCAAATATGTTTGAATATATCTTTTTTGAATTAGTTTATTACTTGATTGTTTGGTCTTAAGTTCCCTTGATTAATTTGCTTAATGTTTCACTGTAAATAAAGGCTAAGTGTCCTAGGTTCTGCTTGGGCCAAATCCTTTTATTTTTTATGTCTTTGAGAGCTTGCTTCAAAGATAGTATATTAGCACATTACATTCCATTTCTTCTATATACAGCCTGTTAAAATATAAGAAATGAGGCCAGTATTGAATATATATATATATATATATATATATATATATATATATATACATATAGTGGAGAAGAGACACAAAGGACTTAATCATCTGTAGATAATGATTTATAAATAAATGTATAACTGATAAAACACGAGTAATTCTTGACCATCCAAAGGGACATGAACCAGGTGTGGTGGTTGCACGCCTGTAATCCTAGACATTTACAAGACCGAGGTGGGAAGATCATGAGTTCAAGACCAGCATGGGCAACATAGTGAGGCCTCATCTCAAAGAAAAGTAAAAGAAGGATAACGGCTGGAAGTGTGGCTCAGTCACAGAGACCTGGGTTTATAAGGGAGGCCCTAGGTTTAGTCTCCAGCACTGTCAACACACACACACACACACACACACACACACACTTCCTCATAACTGGACTAGAACTAGGCTATGTCTCAAGTGGGGCAGCGAGTCTAGAATACATCAGTGTGCTGTGGTACCTAAGGCAATTTCATGTTATGCTCTATTGCTCTCCACCAGATGGAGTTTGTCTTTCCTTTCTTCCTCCCCCAGTAATCTTTTCCATCTCATCCGTTCCCTGTTTCCCCTTCCTCACAGTGTTTACATCTGTGAACTTGTGTGGTCAATACTGTGGGATTTAAAGAAGCTGCTGATTCTTGAGGGCAGTGCTTTTCATCCATCTCCACCTCCATCTTTTCCTATTGCCATTTGCGTTCCACCTTTCCATATTGCCCCTCACCTGGGAATCACACTTTGTCTCCACCACTATTGGCCTCAGACCTGAACTAACTCTGTTTGACTCACTTGGGGGTAAAAGATTTATTATTGATCCCAGTCCTAAAATAAGAATATTACTCAGTCATAAACACACACACACACATACACACATACACACACACACACACACACACACACAAACGAGGTTTTTTTAAAAGCTTTATATTGTTCCAGTGTTAATCAGGATAACCTGTAAAATTAAACCTGAGTTGTGATTAGGCACCTCCATCTTGGGGAGAAAACTAAAAAAGAAATATTAGGAAATAATTTCACCAGAATTTATTTGAAAGAGAAAAATGAAACCCTTGAATAAAACTAGGTGCCCATATTCTTGGAACTTTCACTTATGTTTGTGTGCTGCAATTGAGAAAAAAGCTACATTAATATGTTTGGTTTATAATTAACAAGGACTCATAGCACTTCCTTTTTTTCCTTTCAGGGCATAGAATATTATCTAAGCCTGACATTTCCTCTGTTGATGTTCCCTTTGGGAAACAAAAGACAGAAATTGTGATTGCTATCTTTCCCAAGAATATGCCATACTAGAAGGTAGAAAGAAAGTGTTATACAACATCACACAACAATATAAAGTAACAAATGGAGGATATTACCGTATTATATCCTGCTGGTAAATATATTTGTGTGTTTACATTTGCATTTGAAAAAGATGTAGTCTTTTATTCATTGAATTTATAAATATTTAACTGTTTATCTGGTATGTAAAAAACTGGTAGCCCTTATAAATGTGAGAGTACAAAACTTTACACGATAATTTTTCTTCTAATTCCAAGAAATTTCAGTAGAAGTAGGAGCAGTTTCACTGAAGCCAAAACTAAGATGCAGTTAGAAATTGTCAGAGCTTAACTAGAGAGCCTAGATGGAGTTTTTCATTCTAGATGCTACTATACCTGCTAACGTCTGTGAATGGTGACGCTTCCCGGGGTGATCATGCTGATTTTGCCTTTTGCACAGTTTGGCTGGGCCAAGCATCCCTCAGGGTTTTGGGACACATGCCAGGGAGCTAGTCCAGACAGGAAGCAACATCTCTTCGTCCCGGCTGAAAGAGAATTTTGAATGAGTGGAAAAGGAGGCTGTGTGCATTCCTTTTTTTTTTTTTAATATTATCCCCTAAACTTTATATTTTATTCAGATTTCCTTGGTTTTCCTCTAATGTCCTTTTATCTGTTTCAGGGTGACAGTCAGGATAGCATGTTGGTTCTCATGTCTCCTTAGACTCTTCTTGGCTGGGACATCTCTGTTTTGGAGCCTTTGGGGGTCTTGTTTTGTTTGTTCTTAGTTCTTTGAGATAAGGTCTTACTGTGTATTTCAGGCTGAACTTGAACTCACTATGTAGCTCAGGATGGTGTCAAACTCATGGCGATCCTCCTGCCTCAGCTTCCCAAGCACTAGGATTATAGGCGTTTGCCACCGCAACCAGCTTGTTAGCTGTCATTGACTGTTACTCAGTTGTACTCTCTTTGCTGCCAAACTTGACACCGATCTTGTTTGACATATGTTAAATTCTCAACAAATACTGAGTGATGAATAATTATCAATACAAGATGGGAGATTAGAAAACAAGGACTCCCCTGATCCTTTAAGAAGTCCCAGTAAAATAGTACTTTTAAAATAGTTTATGTTCTTTAGTAATATAATTGTATGCCATTTCAGTGTTCCAGTCAAGAGTTTAAATGTACCACAATTGCCTCTGAATCATTCTAAAATCAAGGTTTGGTACTGAGAGAACAGCCCAACCACATCAGCGTGCCACATGCATCTCTTAAGTCCCACGTCCAACATTATGACATGAGCAACAATGCTGCAGGGCTGCGGGTAGAGCTCAGCAGTAGAGGGCTGCGGGTAGAGCTCAGCAGCAGTTGCACGTGCTTGCCTACCAGGTGCAACACCGAATTTGAGCCAGGCAGGGTGGCACACGCCTGTAGTCCCAGCACTCAGGAGGCTGAGGCAGGAGGATTGTTGAGAGTTTGAGACCAGCCTGAGTTGCAAAGTGAGCGCAAGGCTGGCCTGAACTGCATGGTGAGACCCTGTCTCAAAAAGGCAAAAATAAAATAAAATAAAATAAAATAAAGACTGAATTTGATCCCCAGTGCTGCAAGAGAGATTTTTCATTTTGTTTTGTTTTTTAAGAAGCATCAGACATGGCCCTGATTGAGGAACAGTCTACAAAATCCCTGACCATGCATGGCTCCTCAGAATGGTCCAGGTCATTAGAAACAAGAGATATCACAGCCAAGAAATGGAGCCTAAAGAAGCAAAACATGACTCATTAAATGTTTCCTATAAACCAACACCAAGATTATCCGGCTTGAGAAACACTTCAATTTTGTCTAATCTAGCCTGGGCTACGAAGTGAGCTCAACACCAGTCTGAACTGCATAGTGAGACCCTGTCTCAAAAAGACAAAAAAAAAATTTTGTCTGTTCTGAAAGGAATGGAGTAGTACCAAATGAAATAAGAAGTTGGAAATAATCACCAACAAATGGCAATCCAGTTTAAGTTTATAGCCAGGCTATAACCCTTATCTTACCAACCAGCCTTTCACACATACATTTTGAGTGTTAACAAATACAGTTGATCCAATAACATTTCCTTTCTCCCTTTAAAAAAGTTTTTTTTAATCAGTAGTAGGGATTGAACCCAGGCACTTTTGCTTGTAGGCAAGCACTCTACAACTGAGCTACATCCATAGTTTATGTGTGTATATATACATATATATATATATATACATACTTTACATATAAATAATATATCCTTAGTTTATATAATAATAATATCCTTAGCATATATATATATAACTTTTTTGACAGGATCTTGGTAAATTGCCCAGGATGGTCTTAATCTTGAACTTGTGGTCCTACCCCAGCCTCCCCAGTAGCTGGGATTAGAGGCATGTACCACTGTACAATATTTTCCTTCCTCTTTCTCCCTTCTGGTATACCAGAGAAATATTTTCATGAAAGTCATATTGACCATTGAGGTTTGAACTGTCTAGGCGTGTCTGGTGAACTGTTGGGGAGCCTTCTGGGAGAGTACTTACAGGACACTAGAAACCTTAGAAAACTGAAGGTAAAAATTACAGAAATGAGAATAAAGCCTCAGCTGTCATAAGACAGGGCTGAATTTGTACATGTGATAGAGCAGCAGTATAGAGTCAGATTGCAGAGAGAGAGAGAAAGATCTATTTTTTTTATTTTTTTGAGACAGGGTCTCACTTTGTGTTCAGGCTGGCCTTAAACTCGCTGTGTCCTCCTGCCTCAGCTAGGATTGTAGGCATGTGCTACCACTCCTGGCTGAGATCTATTATGGATTATGCCTGCAAGTCATTTAGTAGTGGTATATAATCGATAAGTATTTGTTATTACTTGGATGACAGTGCTCACCCCATGCTGTCTTTATAGAAACACATTTGCAGACATAGGAAAGAGAAATGCAAACATATCAGGGGTCTTCATGAGAAAACATATGCCCCTTAGTGGTCCCATCTGTTTCTAAATGTTAACAACAAATGTTATTACTAATAAATGTTGGTAGTTATCATTATTCATTATATTATCATTTGAATATTAATGGAGTCAGTGAAAAAATAGGACTTAATTATCCAAATACTTAAGTATTTTAGCAGATTTCCCTAAACGGGAAGAGAGGAATAAAATTCATATAAATAGGCTACAACTTATTATTACTGGGCACTGTGGCTTTCACTTTCACACAGAAATGAAATTCTGAAGTGATTTGTTGCAGAACTAATTTCTTGCTCAGAGTTATTTTTGCATATCTCACCATTAGATATTTCTTAGTCACCCATATTACCTCTATTCATCCCTCCTATATAAGTAAATAAGTACCTTACTTCCTCTTTCCAGGCAAGTAGAGATTCCAGTGAAATGACAAAGAAATCCTTTTCCTCCTAGCTGATCCTTTGACTCTTTTAATCTCTTCTACACTCCCAGGAGAGGTCAGCATGATATGGCCTCAGGTAACTGTGGAGACTTTGAGATCATAATTGTGAAACCATTATGTTACACACCCACTCAAAGTTCTCTGCTTCGGGGCGAGGTTAGGGTGATGTCACACAGCCTAAGACTTTCTGTTTCCTGGACTGGTTTCTCTGTTGTGAGGATAGGAAATGAGAGAAGGGTGAGCTTGCTTTAATTTTTGAGGGCCAGATTTAATTAGCATCTGATAAAGCTTGAGATATTTTCAGGGTGATAAGTTGATCTAATGTATTCCTTTTAACCTACAGTAAATGTTCTGTCATGAAAATATCATGTTTTACTATACATATTGGTGGACATCTACATCCTTTATAATTCTTTTGCTATTTCAAATACTGCATACATGAGCACCCTTATTCAGTATGTTTTTTATGCACATGTATGAGAATTTTGCTATAGTAGGTCTCTTTAAATTTTTTTTATACTCTGGTTTCTCTTCAGATAGTATAAATCATTTACTTTTTACTAATTTTTTTGATAGCTTACCCTACACTCTAGAAGAAAATTTCCTCCTTACACATTTTAAAGTTGAATTAAATTTACTATGTGAGTAGTAGTAAAGGAAATAATTTCCTTGTAAGGTGAATGATTAACATTTAAAAGTAAAAATTTTAACTGTATCCAATGGAATATAAATATAATAGTAACTTGATACTGTTATCATGTGCTGAATTCAGCAGATAAATTCCAGGCTCCTTTGTACAACAGCAAAGAATTGTAAGTGCACAGTCCAAGTGGCAAGTGAAAGCAGCTGTACTTACTAAAGTACAGCCTACTGAACAGGAGGCTGTGCTCAGGGCAAGTCCATGCTGACCAAAATATGGCACAGAGAAGTGGTTCGGGGCTGACAGAAAAGCAAAATCACTGCACACAGAACACAGCACACAACATACAGCACACTGCCAGATAATTTGGGCTTTCAGAATTTAAAGGATATGCACCTCAGCCCCAGTGCCTGCTCCTGAATCTCTATGTGTGATTGATGGGAATGATTGGCAGGGTGCTGTGTCATCTCAGGGGCTCTAAACACACATGCTTGTCCCTGATCTTAATTACATTTATAAGATGTAGGACATATTCACGAACCCTTAATAAGGCTTGAGAAGGGTGAAGGTGACTAAAGGTCAGGAGGCCAGTGGCATGTGCTCTTGGCCAGGGTGGCAAAGATCCCCTCAATTTTTGTCATGTTGCTGTCTACCTCTCTCAGGATGATGGATGGAGGAATGGCCCTAGAGCAGTGGCCGCAAACCTATGGCACATACATACTGTTGGCAATTGAGTCAAGCTGCCCCAGCAGCTGAGCATCAAGCATGGGATAACAGTTGTTTTTTTCTAAACTGAAACCTCCATATTCAGCATTAGTTGCAGTATTGGCACTTTGCAATAAATAAGTGGGTTTGGGGTTACAATTCGGGCACTTGGTCTCCAACAGGTTTGCCATCACTGCCCTAAAGCGCTGTTTAAATTTAAGTGGGTGGAAGGGAGCGATTTGCTCAGCTCCACTGTTTTACCTACACTAAAACCATTATCCAAAACATTAACAACGTAGATAAACTTTTATTTTAGTGTGATATTTTACATCATTCTTTTTTCTTTTTGGCTTTTAATTCTGCTACAGATTTTTATTTGAATGTAATAAAGATTATATGTGATGATCTTTTATTGATGCTATCTATATTTCTGTACAACAAATTTTGTATAAAAATGTAAATTAAATTGATTTTCTTAACAATAATGCTTATATTAAAAATTTTTGTGAATTGAATTATTTTTAGCTCATAATTGATCAATGATATATTTTAAAATATTGATAATTATTAAACATAGGAATCAGTGGGGCTTTTAAAATTGATTTATATGTATCATTAATGAATTTTACATATTTTTAGGAGATAGGTTCAGCATCAGATCATTTATCCCTAGTTTTTGCTTTTATTTTGTAAACACTGAGTAATATTATTCACATAAATAAGTAGATGATGATTGGAACTGTTTTACCTGTCACTCATTTATTTAAAAAGACTCCAAATTATATGCAACATCTCACTTATTGGTTTTGTTTTTCATGATTTATCAGTGGACAATTTGAATAGATTTTTCTTCAATTTGACAAAAAAATTACTGCCACACATGCTAATGTTTGAAAGTTAGTCAGCAAAATCATGTAGTTTCTCAATAGCAGTAGTATTATTCCAGGGTGTCTTGTTTAAATCTCTGCAGGGCAGTAAAGTGTCTCTCAGTATCCATGGGGATTGGCTCGAGGACCCCTCATACCAAAATCCACAGATACTTGAAACTTTTATAAGATCATGTAGTATTTACATATAACCCTATGCACTTTCTCTTGTATACTTTAAATCATCTCTAGATTACTTATAATACCTCACATAATGTAAATGTTTTGTGAATAGTTACTGTATAGGATTGGCTGGGAATGATGACTAAGAAAAAGTCTACACATGTTAAGTACAGGTGCTTTTTTTCCCACTGAATATTTTTGATTCACACTTGCTTGAATTACAGATGCTGAACCCAAGCATAAGGAAGGACAACTGTACATTGTTTTAGTGTTTGTATGCCTTTGCTTTTAAAATGAGAGAAAGAACCATTGTGAAAGAGCTGGTAGTGACAAGGAACCAGTAGGGTCATTGACTACACCTGTGCATAGGTAGAGTCTATGTAGGAGAAATTATAGAGCTAAAGTTGATTTTCTTAAAGCTAAGCATCTCAGTTTTCCAGCTGGAAGACCACTACTAAGTGGTCATGTTCATACTAAGAAGTAGATTGCTGGGTTTGGTTTCTCTTAAGCTATGTGACTGATTCACTGATGAATATTACTGAAGACATTTCCATTTCCAGAGTATGTTCTCAAGAACTCAGGAACAGTCCCTCTGAAAAGCCATATATATTTAAGTCCTAGAAGTCTCATAACTAGGGAAATCTTTTCTTTTTTCCTTTGGTGGTGCTGGGTATTGAATCTGTTGTAGGAAAAATATAATTCTCAACCTGTTAAGATGTTAAATGTGCTGAGTTTGTGTCTTCTGAAATTGAAGAGTGAATTTTAAGGAAACATGGAGGTTAAGAGTAGGAAAGGTTTATTGAGAGGTAGCTCTTGAGAGACTGGAGGAGTCCCAAAAGTGAGTTGTCATTGAGGCCATCTGTCAGGGATAATTTATACAACAAAGTTACAATGTGTGCAGAACATGGGTCAAACTATAATCAACCTATAGGATTACAAGTATAGCTGCTGAGCTAATATTGATCCAATAGGGAAGTGGATCATGAAGCAAGGGTATGTGGAAAGGACCAAGACATCTTTGAGAATGGATGAGTCTGGATGTTTTGGTTCCCTACCTTGGTGACTGATGTCTTTTCGGGCTTTTAGGACCAGTTGGTGCTAATTATAGTATAATTGTAAGTTACTGCTTATCCCTTAGAGAGATGTTTAGGCCTGGGCATTGTGTTTTTATCTTGAGGGCTGGTCTTCTTCAGATGTGTCTCCAACCACAACTGTTATTTTTTACTGACTTTTTTGAGAGCTCAATCTCTCTCTGAGATTATTAGTTTTCTCTCTGTATATTAATTTTTACCTCCCTCACCTTACTACTATATTTTCCCCTCTGAAAAGCTGCATTTTACTGTGGTTAGAGGAGAACTGGTGAAGTTTTAGTCTAGTTGCTTTGGGCTGAGAAGGGTTTGTATAGGGGGGACCATAGTCAAGGGCCTTTTTTTAGTGAGCAAATATAAAGTGCCTTAGATGGAAGTCATGTTAGGGTTTAGCAGTTATGAACTCTCTTTAGAAGGTTAAGTTAATGGAGCTTGGTAAAAGGAATCTGGTACTTTCATTGTTGGTTTCATCTGTATGATCACTTAGAGTTTGGCAGCCTCTAGGCAAGAATAAATAGATTTTTTAAGAGATTAAAGCATGTACAATTAAAGGATGAGCACAAGAAGGGAAAGGCAGACTGGGGAAAGGAGTCACATCTAGAAACTGCTTTTAAGGGACTGGAATAGTGATTGTGACCACTAGACCTGTCCATTCACTGAGGTTATCTATAGGTCTGATGTTTTTGGTCACAAGTCTTATTAGTTTTAGTTGTAAGAGGCTGGAGAGTTTTGTGGTTTTTTAAAGACAGTTTTAGCTAAGGAATGTAAAGACTCTTATTGAACTTTTATAGCTTTCACTTTAGCTTTTTAGCTTTATTGAATCGTAACAGTATAGCTGGAAACTGCCAGCAGGAGTTAGTGATTGGAATCCCCTTCTTATATTTAACCTTTATTACTATGGTACTATTTTTTAGATTTTTGATTATTTTTTGGTGGGTATTTAGGACCAAGTTAAAGTGAGACCTGTGCTAATTAAAATTAACTTTTTTTTTTTGTTTTTTTTTTGGTTTTTCTCCGGTACCGGGAACCGAACTCACGACCTTGCACTTGCCAGGCAGGCGCTTTTGCCGCTGAGCTAAATCCCCAGCCCCCTAAAATTAACTTTTTGTTGTTATTAAGGTCAGCTAAGTCTTTCTAGGCATTATATGTGGAACCATGTATAGAAACTCTCAGCTCTTTTGTCAGTGTTAGCTGCCAGTAGGGGTTGTGGTCTTGCTTGCCATGTGGCTTTTTGTGAAAGCGTAGGAGACTTTTTTTTTGGTGGCTCTTTTTTAGCACACTGTATACTGGTTGACTTTTGTTTTGGGGGTGGTTTAACAATCTCTCGGTTCAAGAGATTGGGTGACTCACTAGAGTTGTAGAATCTTATAGAAAATATCTCTTCATGTACTGGGTCTTTCTTGACCTTGGAGGGTCAGGACCAAAATATTGACTGTCTTTTTAGCCCAGTTATCTTTTAAACTCTGGTTCTATGCCTTAATGGTTGGACATGCAGAAGAGAAGATTGGTTATAGTACTATTATAGTGCAAGTAGTAGATTTAATTTTATGATTTTATTTACGTATTGATTTAATGATTTTATTTACGTATTGATTTAACCTTGAAATATATAGTTTGACTAATGAACTGTTAACAGATAACAATTATAAAGTTTTATAGAAAAAATAAGATTTTAGCATAACAATCTTGATGATTATTATCTCTGAAATGTGTTTAAATCCCTATTTTAGTATAAAATGACTTTTTAGGTTGGTGTGGTTATACATGCCTGTAATCTTGGAATTTGGGAGGCTGAGGCAGGAGAGTTGCTGTGAGTTTGAGCCCAGTATGGACTATATAGTGAGTTCAAGGCTAGCCTGAACTACGTAGCAAATTCCTGTCTCAGAAAGCAGCAACAACAACAACAAACACAGAGCAAAATAAAACAAAAAACCCTTTTTAATCAGTTACCTTTAATTATAAAATACTAAATGACATAAAGAAACTTTTATTTAATTTCTTATCTTTTAACATCTTTTCTTATCAGAGTAGTATGTAAGTAAAATATACTTGTTTATAGATGTACTTTACAGGTTATTGTTATGGCTTGTGTCTAGATATTCCCTCAAAGCGTCATATTGTCATAGATGGGACTTTTTCATAGGTGGCTGAATCTAGAGTGTGTGACTGATTCATGATGCAATGTTAGGATTAGGGTGCTAGGTTAATGGTGGGTGATTACTAAATCAGTCCACTGATTGGTTTGGTACCATCCTAATTCCAGTAGCCTAAATACAATATAAGGGACGGAAAGAGGCTTGTTTTGTCTCCTGGTTGCTTTGCTACATTCTGCCTGCCATGAACAGTTTCTTCTCTGCAATGCATGTCTGTCATGCCACCCTGCCTTGGAGCCAACCTATTATGGACTGAAATCCCTACAAACTGTGAGCTAAATAAATCTTTCCCCCTTTAACTTTGGGTGTCAGGCATTGTGTCTCGGCAATAAGAGAAAACTAACTAAGACAGTTATTAATGTCTAACCTTTAATTTTTAGAATGACATTGTCTGGACCACAGAGTATTTGATCATCTTTTTTTTTTTTTTTTTTTTTTTTTGTCTTTTTGAGACAGGGTCTCACTATGCAGTTCAGGCTGGCCTTGAGCTCACTTTGTAGCCCAGGCTG